>NW_006408640.1:3575090-3592915 GCF_000296735.1 Chrysochloris asiatica | reverse complement strand
TGGCCCAGGATCGAACATTGTTTCGTTCTGCTGTGCATGGAGTCGCTATGAGTCGGTTCCGACTCGATGGCACCTGACAACAACAACAACAACACCATTTAATTAAAATATGGCATCAGATTAAATAAGGTATTAAGTGTTGTCTTGGAAAAAAAATACTAAAATAGAGTTAAAAAATCCTAGGTTCTACATTAGTTTTATAAGCATCCGATACAGGAGAATTAGCTTCTCACCATCAAACAGGGACACTATGAGCAAAAGGGAAGAGAAGGTTCTCAAGTTCTCAGCAGTGACTCCTTTTTTCCATAGGCATGGGCCGATGATGTGGAGAGATTTCAGAAAATGTTCAGACACCCACAGCATGTACAGCTGAAGGTGATTGCTGGGAACCATGACATTGGCTTCCATTATCAGTAAGTAGTTCCCTAAAGCGTTGCTGTTGAGCATCTCCTAGTGACATGACAGAACCGAGTAGAGCTGCTCAGGTGCATTTTCAAGGTTGCCATTTTTACTGAAGCCTACTGCTACGGCTTTCTCTCTTGAACTGCTGACCTTTGGGCTAACAGCTGAGCACTTGACTGCTGTGCCACCAGGGCTCCTATTGAAGCAGGAGGGCTCTTGTTAACTACCAGTTTGTTGTTGTTGTTGTTGTTAAGGGCCATCACATCAGTTCCGACTCATAGCTCTAGGAGCAACTGGTAGGCTTGAACTGCCATCCTTGTGGATAGCAGTCCAGTGCATATCCTATAGTGCTGCACTTTAGACCTGCTAAAATTCAGCTGAAAGCCATATTTGTGCTGTATTAAGGCAATTTGTTTTCCTCAAAAGAGATAAACTTTGCAATCTAAGTTCCATAGGGCAAGGATTTTGTCTTACACAAATATTTGCTGAGTGAAAATGTTTGCTATATGTGCCCACTGGATTTCTTTCTATAAGTTGAAATTGCCACTTCATGCCAATTACTTATTTGGAAATCAGAATGAAATAAGACCATTAAAACTTTAGTGAAACATTTATATAGTGCTGAAGAATGACCAGCCTGGTTTAAACACTTTGCTTTCATATATTAATTTATGTAATCCTTACTATAATTCTGGAGTTCTGGTGTGGTGCTGTAGGATAAGCACTAGACTGCCAACCACAAAGTTGGTGGTTCAAATCCACCAGCTGCTTCTCAGAAACTCTATACAGGGTCACTATGAGTCAGAATTGACTCAACGACACTTAACAACAACAGCAACAAACCATAATCTTATTATTTTATTCATAGCACACCTGGGAAACTGAGGCCCAGGAGGGTTAAGTAACTTGCCCCAGGTGTTACGATTAGTCAGTAGTAGAAGTGGGAAGTAGGACTTCTGAACTAATACTACTCATGCTAATGCCCTGTAAGTTACTTTCCGTGCTCATAATAACTCTAAAAGGTTCTAAAATATCTTGTTCTGAAACATGCTTCTTTTTACAACTGAATGTAGGATGAGCGCATACAAAATAAAACGATTTGAGAAGGTTTTCAACTCTGAAAAGCTGTTTTCTTGGAAAGGAATTAAGTGAGTATAATTTATGATTTTTTACGAAGTCTTTGGCCAGACCCCTGCTGTTTCTGGCCTGGTTGGCCATTTCTGTAGGTTCTTGCTGATGGTTCCCAGTAGAAGCTCCAGGCCATCCTGGTTTTCAGTAACAGCCCATGGGACCTGTCGATATGTGCCTCTGCCAAACAACTTAGAGGTTCTAGTTTTTCTGCCAGTACTGACTCTGGGGGTTGTTTATATTATTTACCACTGTGTAAAGTTGTCATTTTTGTTTTTTATTCATTCCACTGTATGAAAGATGCCCCACAGTTTTGGTGCCCTAAATTTTGAGGCAAGTGTATACATGTGTGTTTTGAGAGATGCTCCCACTTGACCCTATCAGCTTACCTGCCCACAGCACCAGCCAATCCCTTTTACTGTTCTGTTTGTTCTTGTAACACAGTAGACAAGATTGTCTGTGTTTTTGTAGTTTAGACATAAGTGGGCAGAAAAAGTATAAGAGGTTTTTGGCCACAGGAGTTCATAACAAGGTCATATATGCAAAGCATGAGAAACAAAGCTTCTGTGAAGAATGATTGTTTTGCTCCTCTGGGGCACTGTATCTAGTAACTATAGTTCCCTTTCCTGAGTCATGAAGGAGACATTTTGTAGTTTTACTTGTTTTCTTCTTTAAGTGTAGAGTTTCGGAAATGTTAAACACATTGATCATATTTCAGATCAATTGATTAGTCAGTTCCTTATACCTAAAACTGTTTGTTTCAAGCAATCTTTACTGACAGTACCTTCTTCCTGCCCAGTTGATAAAGTGCTTAGGAAATAAAAGCATTTTTAATTAAGAAAGGCTATGTGGCACTGTGGATTAGTACTGGACTGCGAATCACAAGGTTGGCAAGTCAAACCCACCAGCTGCTCCTTGGAACCGTATACAGGGTCGCTATGAGTCAAAACTGACTTGACGGCACTTAACAACATCAAAATATAACTAAGCTACAAAAAAAAAAAAAATGAAAAAGAAAAAATGGTTGCAAGACTAGCCGTAGTTGTAAAGACTAGCCGTAGTTGTAAAGACTAGCCGTAGTTGTAAAGACTAGCCGTAGTCTTGCCGTAGTTGACTTTGTTGTTATTCTAGTTTGGGTTTAGCCACACCCAGTTGGTTGTAGCTCCCCTGCCCTCCCTGATTTGCTTACCAAACCAGAGCCCCAAAAACCACAGCCATGGAGTCAATTCCAGCTCATGGTGACCCTGTGTAGGGTTTTTAAGACTGTAAATCTTTGTGGCAGCATACAGCCTCCCATGGATTGCTGGTGGGTTTGGAACTGCTGATCTGTGGTTAGCAGTCTAGTGCTTATCCTTCATCGCCACCTTATACTACATAGTAATAACCACATCAGACCTTTCTGGATTCCTTTCTGTTCTAAGCACATTGCCCATTATTTCACTTTAGTCCTCACAGCAAACTTACAGTGTGGTTGTGCTATTAGTCCCATTTTTACAGGTTAGGCACAGAGAGCTTAAGCTACGTGCCCAAGGGTATATGGTCTCAAGTGTTAGATGCTGAGGATAGAGGTAGTCTGATTTCAGAGCATTGTTTAATTTGGAATTTCTTCATAAGTTTAGGTTTAAAAATCCTTCTACCATATCTTACACTTGATTCCTAGCAGTGCTAATTTGTCATAGCCCCTTGTATTTGAAAACAAAGAAAATTAGCCTAGTTGAAATGTGTAAGCTGTCGTGGGGCTAGTTATCATTTTATGGGGATAAAATTAGAAGGGAAGAATCCACGTTGCCCATGGTCACAGTCTTCTGCTTTGCTCACCGGCCTCAGTTTTGTGATGGTGAACAGCGTTGCTATGGAGGGGGATGGCTGCGGCATTTGCTCTGAAACAGAAGCTGAACTCTTTGAAATTTCTCACAAACTGAACTGCTCCCGAAAGGTAAGAGACAATTTGAACACCGCAGTGCCTTCTATTGTGGTAGTGTTGAACAAAGGTAGATGTTTCTCTTTGTTTCATCACTCAGGGTCCCTCCCCCCTATTTAGGGAGTGTTGGACTCAGCTGGTTAATTGCTGTGTTTTCACCAGCAGCATGTAACCCCTTCCAGTGGGTGTGGAGACAGGCAGCAGCTCCCGGCCTCAGCCCCAGTCCTTCTGCAGGTGAGAGAATGAGGTACCTGTGTATATTTGGCAGAACAGCCCATGGTTTCTTGCAGTCAGCTTGACCTCTCTTTAAACAGCATTATCCACTTTACCGCAGAAGTGATGCGAATTGTGTTGGGGAAGATGCTGCTCCTCCCAAGGAAAAGAACATCCCATTCAAGGAGAGATATGATGTGCTTTCCCAGGAGGCTTCACGCAAGGTTTGCCGGTGCTCTGTGATGCGACTTAGTGTCCCAGTGTAACTTTCATCCACTGGCATTTAACAAATTGACACCTCTTAGAACTGTCAGCTGGAAAAAGAAGGGCAAGGTTTGGGCAAAGAGCTCAGATTTCCATTCTACCATGATCTTCCCTTTATTTTTCTTTCAGTAAATATACTTCAGTTTCCCAATATCAGTCATTATTATTCTCACTTATCCATTACTCAGAGTGTTTTTATTAATTCAGTATATTTGGAATTGTGAATGGCACTGAGAGTTCAATTTTTAGGGACTTAACTAAAATGTACTTTCATATATATATGAAACATACAAAATGTAAAAAAAGTCTGTAAGATCTGGGATGAGACTAGATTCTCTCTAAAAGGTTGAATTTACCTTGGGTAGTGCATAAATGAAGCAAATGACTTTAAAGAAAAAAAAATATATGTGATAACAATTTAGTAGTTGATCTAAGTAAGTGATGGCACATTGCCTAGGCTTGATAATGAGGCCCCTGGCCAGGCCTAAGCGGCTCTTCCCTGTGTCCCTGCAGTTACTGTGGTGGGTCCAGCCCCGCCTGGTCCTTAGTGGCCACACACACAGCGGCTGCGAAGTGATCCACAGTGGGGGAGTGCTCGAGGTCAGCATCCCGTCCTTCAGTTGGAGAAATAGAAACAATCCCAGTTTCATCATGGTAATGTTAAAGTTTATTTTTGCTGAAAGCTTTCATAAATAACTGTTCAACACTAGTAATCAACTATTTAATTGTTGCAATCTGTAAAAGTATACAAAAGCCATACATAAACCAGCTCCCTACACACACACTCAAAGACTCTGCCCCCTTTCGAAACACCTCTCTGGGCACACATGTTATTCCTGGGGTGATTGCACAGTATGGGAGAAGGATTTTACAGAGGATGCTTTTATCATTCAGGGAGGAGCCAGTGTCCTCAGATGTTAAACCCTTGTGTGAGTGTGTGTAAGGGGAGTGAGGGAAGGGGACAGGAAGTCAGTCCTGTCCAAGTTGTGCTTGTGCTCCACTTACATCGTAACTTTCTACTTTCTCTTACAGGGAAGCATAACGTCCACAGATTATTCCCTCTCCAAGTGCTTCCTTCCCCTGGAGCACACGGTCCTGGCCACCTACTGTGGAACAACTGTGGCCCTCCTGGCCCTCATACTAGCTCACTTTGAACTTTTAACCTGGCCTTTCATTTTTGGTTTAAACCTGCTTCGGAAGCGTAAGGTGATGTGAAATGCTTTTGCATGTAGTAATTAATATCGAACCAAAGAAACTGAACTTGGGACAGTTCTCATATTAGAATCAAGTAGCTGATGAGTCCAAACATAGGCCATCTTTGTGTACATCATAGAGATTCTAAACCACTGATGTGAATCACTGCAGAATAAATAACCAGTTGAACTTTTCTCATGCTATAAAAATGGAACATGTATTCTACAACACATCTGTTTTGTCATTTTTATCAAATATATGTATAATCAAAGGCTGTATTTGTACAGTATGTAAATGCTATAATGTCATCAACTGCATGCACTACACGATCCTGACGGCCCCAAGGGGTCTTCGCACCAACACACCAGGGGATGATGTGTCTATAGGAATGTTGGGTTTGCTCTGTCCTCCTATGAAGTGGCTAAAATTCCTCTATGTTATAAAGCTGTACACATACAAGGTACAGATGCTATGAGCAGGAACATGTTGTTTTCATAGACTTCTGTCTGTGCTAAATTAAGGAACTCAGATTTTCAAATAGGTGTAACTTTTCTATCCAGCTGATTTCTGTTCAGATCGTTAAATTTGAATTGCCTCTGCTAATTTCAAGGTCAGCAGTTCAAAACTACCAGCGGTTCCATGGGAGAAAGATGAGGCTTTCTGCTCCCATAAAGATTTACAGCCTCGGAATCCCTGTACAGGGTCGCTATGAGCTGGAACCGACTCCACGGCACACAGCCACCACCACCAATGATCAAAAAAACCTTGAAAATATGGAGTAGAAAATGGCCTTTGATATGTAAAAACAAACATGTCTGCTATTCATGTTACTCTAACGGTCTGGCTTTTCTTTAATCAAACTTTGAAATAAAAGAATTTGTTAGAGTAATAATGCATATAACAATATACAATTTAATTTGGAGGGGCAGAGAGGTGTCTAGTTGTACTCTGAATGTGTAAGGGGAATTGAAAATAATTTCCCTTTTATATGTCCCAGTTCAACTGAGAGCTTTATGAAAGGATGAGAGGAATGGCAAGACAGTGATGAGTTTATAAAGACTTGCAAAATACTGAGTTCTAGAATAGACCTGAAACATTAAGCAAAGAGACTGAAAGTAAACTAACGAAGTATGTCATTTGCCCCTTCTCTGGATCTATACTACTGAAAATGTAATTTTGTACATCTTTACTGGCTATCCCAAGAAAACTTCCTCAAGGTTATGAGTTTGGACAGAATGTGAAGCAAAAACTTGTAAGACAATTTTTGCTTTCTCATTATCTTCAGACTACACTTGTACAACTTTTTCAATGTAAGAAACAGCCATAAATTTTGACTTTATATTTCAAATAAATACTTTCTAATATTTCTTTTAAAGACAAATGAAGAGTTTCTTCTAATTCTCTTAGGCAGACATAAATGTTTTTAGCATCTGGCTGTTCTTGTATGTTTAGTTATACATTAGAACCTGTGGTTGAGAGAGATAATTCCAGACCTTTAACTAATAGCATAGGTGATTGTTCCCACTCAGGATTCATGTATAAAAGTCTGCAAATAACAGAATAAGTAAGAAACATCGTCTGGAAATCGATCAGATGATTATCTGTATGATTGAATTGAAGTCAGGGTGTAAAGCTGAGGCTCAGGGAAGCAAAGGCCAGTGGCTGTAGTAGTTTCTGACTGATGCTGGGAATGTATGAGTATTAAATGGGGAAAGCTTATAATTTTTTTTTTAACCAAGAAGTTTTTTTTTGTTTTTTAAGTACCAACCCGATATAAAGGATCTATAGATCCTTTCATTGCCTTTCTTCTTTTTTTTTTAGAACAAGCAGTAGGTCATGTTGACATTAAGCTGTTCAGCACAATTCAAACAGGTATAGCCATAACCAAGGCACAAACATCCACATGGAGTTTTCTTTAGTAGTTATACAAAATAATATCACATTTTGTGGTCTGTACAGTATGATAAACCAGCAATAGAACAACAGTGAAAGACTGGAACCAGATCCTTGTCCTAGTTTAGTGAAGGTTTGGAGTTTCATTCTTAGGACACAGTTTGTAGCAGGGAATGTTATTGTTATTGTTGTGAAGTGCCATTGAGTTGGTTCCAACCCATAAGCAAACTTGTATAGGGTTTCCAAGGAGCAGCTGGTGAGCTTGAACTGCCAACCTTGCAGTTCAAATGGCTTTGCAGTCTGGTGCATTAACCCACAGCACCACACCAGGGACTGTAGTAGGTTTAATGCCTAAATGTAACACATTTAGTGTGTGAGGCTGGCAGAGTCTAAGTGTGACTGGAAAGTTTCTCTTCATTTTGTTTCTTGGGGTCTGTGCTCCTCGGAAACCCTATACAAGGTCGCTATGGGTCAGAACCGACTTGACGGCACTTAAAAACAACAACAACTCTAAGTCTAGCCATCCTGAGTCCTGTTCTACTGGAAACAAACCACTTTCGCTCCATCTCAAGTGTCCTCCCTGAATGAATGGATGAATAATAGGAGCCCCCCACCCACTGTCCCTGAAGGAGAGTTGACATTTGCAATGACACAAATTGGTGAGGTTTGGAGATATTTTGAAAACAAAAGCTACAACAAACCTGAGGGGAACAGAGAGGTAGCCAGAGGCTTGATGGTCACTCTGGGAGAACATGTATAACAGGTCAGACGACAGCAGGAGGAAGCTATGAGTGTATTACTTCTACCTGACATGGGACCAACCAACAGACAGGCAGTCCTGGAACAATGCCCCTGTAGGGTGGAGAGGAGAGTTGGGCGGGGCAGCTGTTGAGTGGCTTCACAGGAGCTCGTACTGCTTGAGATGCATCCTCTGGATGATGTCGCGGCAGTCGTTGAACACCCGGCGGATGTTTTCCGTGTCCACAGCGCAAGTGAAATGAGGGTAGCAGTAGTGCTTGCCATCTCCTGTCGCAGTGCTGATCCTCTGCAAAAAAAGGGCAGTCTGCATGGTGCCCCTCACCAAAACTCTATCCCCACCCTGATCATGTCTGCAGAAGAATTTAGGCAATGTCTGGATCACACTCAAGGTTTTTGTGATCTTGTTGATTTTATATAGGAATTGTTTAAATACTGAACACTGCTGGAAACCTGATAAACCTTAAGCTATCTCCTTCCCACATGAAATTTGTTGGAGTTCATTTGAAGAGACAGGAAATACACTGGCCAGGCTGCTACCGACAACAGAATTCCAGGTGAGATTTTCCCAAAATAAGATCTAAATCAGTGCTGTCCAATAGAATTTTCTGAGACAATGTGGTAGCCACTATTATGATCTGACTTTTTATTTTACATCTAAATAGCCACGTGTGGGCAGTGGTGTCATATGGATCAGCCCACCGATCAGCTTATTCAGTTAGCAGTAGTGTTTCCTCAAGGGTGTCCCTGGGTTTAGCAGTGGGATGGTCACAGGCATTCTATCCTCAAACAACTTTGGGAAATGCTGGGTGAAATGTTCTCAGTTATGATTTGTCAGGACACCTTGGAGTAGCATGCATCAAAGTATCAGATGGTGCTTCCCTGCTATGTGATTATAGGAATCCATGGACTTGCTTCTCCTATGTCCTCTATTCTTGCCCCTTCTCCCCTTCTTTTTCTGCAAAGTACCTCTTTATTTGGTCTTGTTTTTTCTCCTGCAGAGCATACTTTGAGGTGTGCTTTGAAGAAATGCTGACACTACTGACGGGATGCTGTGAACATTGTTCATTAGATTATGAAACTCCTTGTAGAGGGATAGATTTATTTTAGCAATAGCTGAGCTTCTCTGGAGCAAGTCCCCGACCCCTTTTAATTTTATGAATACAGATATGCAAAGGTTAGATTTATTTTTAACACCAGGTAAAGCATTTGGTACACACATAGTAAGTGCTTAATGAATGAATGAATGAAAACAAGCTTTCTTCTGTAATAGTCTGACTGGTCAGCCTGCCTGGAGCAACAAAAATTTGGGGAGTGGAATCATTCCAAAGTTTGTCACAGTTTGCAAACTTCTAACAGTTTAAATCTTTAATCACACCTGGTTTCCCACCGACTTTGATTGAAAATGAGAGAAATAAAATTATGTAGGAAACTGAGCAGCTCCACATTCCCCGAGGCTCTCACAGGAGGTAATATTCAAAGTAAAAGGAATCAGCTCATAAAATACTTGGAAGCCAACCAGGAACACGCAGACCTGCAGACCTTGGACACAGTAGAGATTCTAGTCACAGTTGTGGCCTTGCAATCACTGCTTCTAATCTTTTATCTAAATGACCAGCATTTTTATACCTGGTTAACTGCTTAGTTCTCATTAGAACAATTCCACTAAATGTTGTTCTAATGAGAACTGAGTGATTAACCAACCAGCTGTGTAAACATTGAGCATTTAGATCAAAGATTAGAATCTGAGCGTCACCCCAACCCAAAATGAATGGTCCTTCAGCTACCATTCAAATCCTAGTGAGAAACCATTGTCCACTACTCTAAAAGCTGGCATTTCAAAACCTCCCATCGGTACCACAGAAGAAAGTCCTGGTGATCTGATTCCATAAAGATTATAGCCAAAGAAAATGCTATTGAAGCAGTTTACTATGTATCTCACGGAGTTGCCATGTGTTAGAATCAACTCAATGGCTACAGAATTGTGTGTTTTTGTTTTTTACATCTTGCAAGAAGGTTCCTCAAGACAGGGATCCCTTGATACACTACAAACTAACCTCCTCTACTCACGAAATTCACAATGTGCATGCAGCAAGGTCAAAAGGGTTCTGAGAAGCTCTATCATAAAGAAACTGATCTCAGCATTTCCCAAACTCACCCAATCATACAATGCCTTCCCAGTAGTGAAACTTCCTGGGGAAACTCCTGTTTATTAGAATTTACTTTGAGGAATATCTTAGAGGGACTTGATTTCTCATCCTTGCTACCTTCTAATTCAACATAGGAAGAGAGGGGCAGCCACAGGGCCTCAATCCTGAGGCCACCAGACTGCAGATGACCCTGCTGGAGACAGGGTCACTCTGGTCTGTGAGGCCATGTGCCTCCAGCCAGGCCTGGGCACAGAACTGCTTCCAGAAATCAGGTCAGTCAGCCAACAGACATTTGGTGGCCAGCGCTCAGTACAGTTGGTCTTACTGGGAAGATGCCTTTGGGTGTGGCTTGTCACTTTGTGTTTCAAGCTAGTAACAACTCATGACCAGCCACACACAGTTTATGCTATTTTAGAAAACACACACACACACACACACACACACACACACACACACACACATATATACACTAGATGTATGTGTGTGTGAATGATTGCAATGGTTGGCGGGTCAAGCTCACCAGCTGCTCCTCGGAACGCTCTCTGCTTCTGCAAAGATTTAAAGCAGGGGTGGGGAAACTTTTTTTCTGCCAAAATTTATGATATCATTCATGGGCCATATGAAATTATTAACTTAAAAATTAGCCTACTAGGCTTGCGGGGTGTACCCTTTGGTTGTTTGAATGGTTATATATTCCTGAGTGCTTCGGTGTGTATCCCCAAGAAAAAAAGTCTTAAAAAAAGAGAGAGATTAAAAGAATAATCAAGAAAGACAAGTGCTGCAGAGACAGGTACAAGGAAGATGGTCGTGTAATTGTACAAACTTAATGACATGTTCATGGTTGGAACAAGTTCCTAAAGATGGATTTTTGAAACTAGAGGACTGTTTGTTTATTGGGGTTCACAAAATGTGACTAATCTTGTTAAGAAGCTGAGGTTTTGAGAGTGAGGTGACCTGCACACTCTTGGAGTTGTGGTCATTATACCAGCATCTATGAGGGGAGGGCAGACATGGCCTCTGCTCTGAAAAATGGATTCAACGCCAGTGTCAACTTTATAAAATGTGATTCTCAGAAAAAATCCAACTTGCCAATAATAATTGAGGGAATTCTAAAGCTCCTCACAATCAGGAAAATTCAGGTTAAGACTATCACACTACTTTTCACCCTTCCAATAACCACATTTTAAAAAATATGAGAATATCATCTTTTGTTCTTTGTACTTGAAGTTGTTTCAATATTTCACAGAGTGTGCACCCATATACTGTCTGTATTATTAATACTATATTTTTTAAATAATCAAGTCTTATTTTGCAAATACTAAATGCCAATAAAAACTCACTACATTAAAAAAAAAAAAATTAGCCTGCTAATATTTGGTCAAACATAATTAACTTACTCCCCCTGGTGTGGCATTGTGGGTTAATGTGCTAGACTGCAAAGCTGTTTGAACTGTAAGGTTTGCGGTTGAAGCTCACCAGCCACTTCTTGGAAACCCTATAAGGGTTGCTATGGGTAGGAACCAATTTGATGGCACTTAACAACAGTGTGATGGCTCTGCGGGTTAATGTGTTAGACTGCAAAGTCGGTTTGAACCACAAGGAAGGCAGTTCAAGCTCACCAGCTGCTCTTTGGAAACCATATACAGGGTCGCTATGGGTTGGAACCGACTTGATGGCACTTAACAACAATGTGATGGCTGGAATTGTGGTTGCGTTGGCAGGGCCAGACCAAATGATTTGGTGGTCCTTATATATGGCCCATGGGCTGGATGTTCCCCACTCTTGATTTAAAGCCTCAGAAACTCTATACAAGTTCGACTCAATGGCACTTAATAACATAAATATACACACGGAGCAAAGGTAGCAACATGTTAACAAGTGACAATGACAATTAGCCAACTTGAGTGAAGATCCTATGGTTGTTATTGGTACTGTTTTGTCTGTAATTTTGAAATTATTTCACAATAAAAAGTTGAAAAGGAGGAAGATGTCTGAAAGTGAGCTGTTCTATTTTGATGCTGGCCTGTGAGAGCTTCTGTCTGGAGCAAGTGTGGCCCCAAAGTGTAGGGCTCAGACTGCAGACTGCAGAAGGCCCTTCCTGGAAAGCACAACAAGTGGATCGGGTCTGCCTGGTTGAAGAACCATTCCCCAGAGGGGTGGCTGTGCCCCAGAGCAAGTCCTGGACCCTGCCTGCTGCCTGAAAGCTGGGTGGACTGGGGTGAGACACCTAACTTCTCTGAACTTGTCTGCGCAGTGGTGAGATGAAGGTAACACTATCTTCTCTCATCCTTGAGAGTTTGTGGAGAAGATTGAATGAGATCAGGTAAAAATAAGAAATGTGCAAATGGCAAAGAGTAGTATATCTCTAAGGTAGGAGAAAGACAAAAGTTAACAAAATTACTTACTAAAAACAGATCCCGGATAAAGAACTTGGCTCTTGTCACTTTGGGATCCTCTCCTGCATCTGGTGTTGCTGTAGAAGTTAAAGATGGAATTTTATTTATGCAATGTGAAACAAGAATAGAATTTTACGTTGTCGTTAAGTGCTGTCAAGTTGATCTTGCCTCACAGCAACCCTGACAGGCTTTCCAAGCAGCAGCTGGTGGGTTTGAACTGTGGACATTGTGGTTTGCAGCCCAGTTTTATCCAACAGTGCCATACCAGGAATTAAAATGCAAAACCTAAAAGGAATGAAAATAATTGGACTGCTGTATGTATACTCATAGCATTAAAATATATGTATGGTGAGGTAAAAAACTAAAGTGTAATTTTCATTTCCCCTTTTTTTCTCACAAATAATTTTATTTCTAATATGTATAACACTAAAGTGTGGCATTACAGGGTAAGTACTGGACTGGTAACCAAAAGGTCGGCAGTTCAAACTCACCAGCTATTCTTGGAAACCTTACACAAGATCATTATGAGCCGGAACAGACTCGATGGCACACTCATAAGAGCATGGTGGCTCCATAGGGTAAGCACTGGACTGTGAACCACAAGGCCGGTGGTTTGAGCCCACCAGCTCAAATAGATTTATTTTTTGGGAATGAATTCCACTTGAGTACAATGAAAACATCTCATTGGAAAGAAACTACCTGGCACTCCAGTGCCTTCATCTCCAAGGCTGGCTGGTGCATTTTCTCATGCCCACTTGAGCTCGCTCAGTCACTGAGTTTACCCATCTGGGCTTGTTCTTGGGAAGATCCCCTTCCCTATTCTGATTACAGACTCAGGCCTTGGCAACCCGGGGGAAGAGGGTCAGATCTGTTCCCCCAGTAGAGTTCACGGGATGATTTAATATTTTCTGTGACCTCATGAAATCTATTTTTCTGAAATGTAGGCAACACATCTGAATGTCCTCAATACTCTCTTCCTTTTCTTGATGACAAAGTTGCTCACGTAGGTACAGGAGATGGGCATGGCTTGTGATGTGACCAAAGGACCCGATTTGAGACTTGACAGACATGGAGCAGGTGAACACAGCCCACAGGGAACACTGTGTAGGTGATCAATCAGTCACTAGGTTTATCAATATGGCCTGTAATGTAGACCTTAAACCGCTTAACTGGAATGAATGCCTTTAATACCCCTGGCTAGGGCAGATTCATCTTGGACTGTGATAAAATGAAGCCAATGCTGGTGGGGCTCTTGTGTGGACATAAACAGGTGTGATTGTGTGCCAGGAAGACAACTTGCACAGAAGTTCAGAGAATGTTCTGTAAAGGTGAGTGATGAGACAGAGTGGTCAGAACGAAGCTGTGGCCAGTACCACATGAGTGGAAGAAGGGCCAGGCCCATGGCTGGCTGAGGTGAGGATGGAGAAGGAAGAAGTGGGAGGTGGGCATTCTGAGCTGGTGACAGAATTAGGTGGTGTGGAGATGGTAATGGGGACAAGCTATCAGGGATACCAGGAGCAGGGAAGACTGATGACTTCCCTCAGGTAGGGGGCACCTACTTGCCTTAGTCTCAGGAAGCTCATCACCAGGTTAGCTCCAGTCACTGCAGAGACTCTAACAAATTTTAACGGGATTTACTAATGATGTGACTGACCCTCAGAAAGAACGTGGACTTTTAACTTGTGTTGCCGTACACTGTGACTCACTTTGGTGGAAATTACAGATCCTATTCGGGTAGTTTGAGTATGGAGGGTTTAGGACAGGCACTGAACTGCTAACTGCAAGGTGACTGGTTCAAACCCACCAGCTGCTCCTCGGAAACTTTATAAAGGGTCACTATGAATCAGAATCGATGTGACGGCATTTAACAACAACAACAGCAAGAGAAGAGTTATTAAAACACTAGCAAATTTTTACCTTTTAATAGAACAATAATTAGCAGCAAGGCTTTGTTAAAAGAACCAATATGATTCAGGATTTTACTATGACTATATAAAGCCTCCTGGTGTGGCACCATAGGAAAATGTCCTGGACCACCAAGTCGGTTTGAACGAATGCCAGGGTCAGCAGTTTAAACTCACCAGCAGCTCCTCAGATACCCTATATAGGACCGCTATGAGTTGGAACTGACTTGATGGACTTAACAAAATATTATAAAGACAAGAAAATTGAACATAAGGAACAAGAAATGTCATTTAAATTTTTATCCTTTTCTTCATAATTAATAAAAACATAATTCCTACAATAAAGATTTAAGTTTTAGTGAAAACCCTTGCATTGTGCTTTATCAAATTTTAAGAGGAAGTGGTGTTATTTTGCCTTAAAAGTATCACTTCTATCTGGTTGACCAGTGTATACTGAAAACTAACAAGTGTCCGTGGGAACTAGGTGGCCAGCTCTTCAGAGCTTCCTGGGACTTCCCTGTCTTCAGCACTGAAAGTCCTGTGTCCTGGGACCTGTCAGCTATAGGCGAGCTGGGATGGTGGCTATCCTCACTGGAAACCACCAATTTCAGTTGTAACTGAAGAGCAAGCTTCAGACAAGAGCAGGCAAGGCTGACAGATAAAAGCAGGGCCTTGGAACAATGAACTGCTTTAAGAATGTGTTCACAGTCTCAACCTGGGTGCCCTTGAAAAAGTTACTACACTTGTCTCATCCTCAGTTTCTCAGGGAAAATGAGAATAATAAAAACAATCACATCGGGCTACTTAGGACTGAGTGAGAAAGTGTATGTAAACAGCTTAACTCGGGGCCTCTCCACTAGGAAGAGGCAGAGAACAGATAAACTCATCCTAAAACTGCTCCTTCTTAATTGGAATTCTAAATAGGACTTTGTAGTACCTCCAGTATTTTAGGATGTTGTTGTTAAGTGCCGCTGAGTTGGTTCCAACCATAGCACTCCTCAGAAACATAGGGCTTCTGAGGAGTGGCTGGTGAGTCTGAACCGCTGACCTTGCAGTTCAAACCGACTTTGCACTTCAGTGTACTAACCCACAGTGCCACACCAGGACAGTAAAAGAGAAGACTGATTTAAATGAACTGAAGTCCTTTGACTCATCAGAACAAAGCTATTAAAACAACAACAACATTATTTTAATTCCTTAATCCTTAATCCAGAAGGAACTTGTTAGGAAATCTTACCATCTTCGGGAACAGTATAATTTGCATACTCTGGGAAATAATCTTCAATTTTTGATTTTCCTGCCAAAACTTTTTCTGCCAGCATGTCTTGCTTGTTCAAGAACAAGATGATAGAAATGGTCCGCAGCCACCTGAAAAGGAGAAGTAAACATGCACATTTCACATGCACTATGATATGAAAGTTTCTCCAACATGGTGATGGTGGTTGTGTGCTGTGGCATTGGTTCTGAGTCATAGCAACCCTGCATAGGACTTCCAAGGCTATAAATCTAAATGGGAGCAGAAAGCCTCACCTTTCTTACGCAGAACGGCTGGTAGTTTCAAACTGCGGAAATTGAGATTAGCAGCCCGACTTGTATCCACTACACTACCAGAGCTCCTTCTCTAACATGGGAATCATAAAATTAAAAGGAGCACATTGCTATCTTCCTGAAAATGTACAGGATTTAGAATCATTTGGCTACAATCTCCATTCCATCTGTAATCAAGTTATTCTTAAAATGATAAACAAATATCTCTTAGTTAATTGAGCAGAGTTCAGCATCTTCTAATTCAACCCCTCTGGGGATATACATCTGTGTGTACTACAGTGAAGATTGACTTATATAATAAGTATGCTGGAATTTTTGTAGTGTAATGTATAAGTCTCAGAAAACTTAATCTAAAAGAAGTTAAAGAATTAATAAAATACCTGACTCCTAAACTAGTCACACAGACCTTAACTTGTGGCTGGCTTGGTTCTTCCTCTCCTCTCAAGCCTCCTGTGGAAAGTCCTTTTTAACCCAAGTCTAAAGGTCTCCTGGTGTGGCGCTGTGGGTTAGTTAATGTGCCAGACGGCAAAGCTGTTTGAACTGCAAGGTTGGCAGTGCAAGCTCACCAGTTGCTCCTCAGAAACCCTATTCAGGGTCACTTTGAGTCGGAACCAACACGATGGCACTAACAACAACAACAACAACAAAGGTCTCCAAATCTGGAGACGATGTACATCAGGCCTAGATCCATCACACTTTCCATTAAAAGTAAATATGCTCATGAAGTGTCAAACATGGACAGGTCTCTGTTCTTTGCGTCTGTATTTGTTAAACAGGAGAGCAGGGTTGGTTTACAACTCGCTTAGCTGTGCAAAGTCTTTGGAAATTACATTACTTCAAAGGAAACAAGTTGACTGATAGCACTCAGGAATCTTAACATAAAAACGTAATCCATTTCCTCCCAATTGGAAATAGCATCACTGTTTCTATTCACTGTCAAACACATAATCCTTATAAAAATTGATCTTAAATTATAGAAAAATTTATAGATTAAAAACTAATGTAATTTACTCAGATACAATTACTATTAGAAATTTTATGTTTTTACTCCGAGTTTTTTTTTTTTTTTTTTAAAATACCTTTACAGTTATTTATAAAATTAAGATCAGGGTGTTTTTTGTTTAAATCTATTTTTTATTAAAATATACTGTGGTCATTTTTTCATGTGGTATGTATATGTGTGCATAATTATATATATATAGATAGAGACGAAGTGCTCAATTACACGGTCAGTTTGAACTGTAAGGGTGGTGGTTCAAACTCAACAGCCACTCCCTGGAAACCCTATATGGGGTCACTATGAGTCAGAACTGGTTTGATGGCCCTTAACAACAATATATATATACACACACACATGTTGTTGTTGTTGTGAAATGCTGTCGACTTGGTTCCGACCCATAGCGACCCTGTATAGGGTTTCCGAGGAACAACTGGTGAGCTGTTCAAACCACTGACCTTGCAGTTCAAACGACTTTGCAGTCTGGCGCATTAACCCACAACGCCATACCAGGACTCTGTGTATATATATGTGTGTGTGTGTGTATGTATGTATTATATATGCATAAATATGTGTGTGTGAATATATGTATACACACACACACACACACATATATATATTTCCATTGTGGCGCTATGGTTTAATGAGCTGGGCTGCAAAGTTGATACGGCACTGTAGGATAACACTGGGCTACTAACCACAAGGACGGTGGTTCAAATTCACCAGTTATGCCTTGGAAGCCCTATACAGGGTTAATCTGAGTTGAAACCTACTTTAAGGCACTTAAGAAACACATATATATTTAGGAACCCTGTTAGCACAGTGCTTAAGTGCTTAGCTTCTAACAGAAGGTTGAACCCACCAGCTACTTTGCAGGAGAAAGACGTGACAGTCTGTTTCCATGAAGACGCATCGCCTTGGAAACTCTATGAGGCAGTCTCCTTTGTCCTGTAAGGCTACTGTGAGTTGGAACTGACTTGATGGCAGTGACTTTGGGTTTCGTTTTATACACACACACACACACACACACACACACACACACACACACCTGGTGTGGTG
>NW_006408640.1:3553232-3574545 GCF_000296735.1 Chrysochloris asiatica | reverse complement strand
TACAACTAAAGCCAGTGAGGATGAAATAGAAGAATTCTACCAACTTCTTCAATCTGAAATTGATCAAACATGCAATCAAGATGTATGGTTCATTACTGGTGATTGGAAAGCAAAGGTTGGGAGTTTAGGGACTATCTTGCTACACCAATTATCTTGAACTCCATGGAGTTCTGATGTAGCACTGTAGAATAAGTGCCGCAAGGTCAGCAGTTCAAACCTCCAGATGCTCCCTGGAAACCCTATGTTGTTGTTGTTATGTGCCTTGGAGTCGGTTCCAACTCATAGCGACCCTGCATAGGGTTTCTGAGGCTGTAAATCTTTATGGGAGCAGAAAGCCTCATCTTTCTCTCGCAGAACAGCTGGTAGTTTCAAACTGCTGACCTTGTGGCTTGCAGCCTGATTCGTAACCACTACGCTACCAGAGCTCCTTATACAGGGCTGTTATGAGTCGGAACCAAGTCAACGGCACTTAATAACAATAATAGCTTGCTATTAGTGGATGTTTTAAACTGACATATTCTAAACATTAAGAATCAAATAAAACCAATTTAATTCAAAACACAGATCTCCATGTTCTTAACAAAGCAGCCCCAGAGCCAAACCACAAAAGCACCCCATTCTGAGTACGTCTAGGTGGACTATAATAAGAGACAGGCACCTCTTGCAGTTTGGGTTTCATCAGTGAGGAAAGACTGTATCTAAAGATGCATGCATGTAAGCTGAGTGGTACTTTTAATAAAAGGAAAATGGCAATCCAGTGGTGAGACTGAATTTATTATTGCATAACCTGTTGTTCCAGATGCTTTCGAAAAGGTCCAGGGACTCTCTCAGTCTATTAGTGTTGTTATCTTCACGAATCACCATGTTGTAGCTACTGCAGGCCGCAACGTAGATGATAGCTGTGACATCTTAGTGGAACCAAGAGAAAAAGGAGGAGTCCTAGTTAAAGATATATATTAACTGTGGGCCTATGACAATGCACATGCCCATCAACTACTCATTTCTACAGAAAAGGCCATTTAGGGATTGTCAGAGGAACTCAAAGAAGCTGGGTATCTATCACTGGGTCATTTCAGGAATGCAAATGATGAGGATCCCACATATATTCGAAAAGAACAAATGTCACTCTGAGACATTTAAATTCTGTGTTTCTGAGATTCACGTTTAAGGCAGGAGCATGTCAACCTTCTGTGGAATGTCACATTTTACATGCTAATCAGACTAAAGCACATCGGATTCAATAGCAGTGGTGGCAAGTGTTAGTTAGAGCTGCTGCCTTTCTGAGCTCTGTGACTTACCATTGAAGCACTGGATCCACTTTCTTCTTTCATCCCTCTGGCCACCAACATCGAACATGCTGGAGGAGCAACGGAAAAGTCATTCATTTGGGTAAACCAGGGAACAATTACACATTTTTTTGCTTTTCTACTTTGCTGCCAAAAAGCTCTAGTCACTCATGTGTGGGTGTTGGGACTGGGTCTGAGCCACAAACCCCAGCCTGGACTGGAACCATGATATGTGAGGGCTACCCTTCCTCAGCCACTCCAGCCTCAGTCCTCTCATCTGTTAGTCTGCAGGGTGGGTGGAAGCTTAGTGATAATGCATACAGCAGCTGCCATGCTGTCCTGAGTTAAGCAGTTGTTGGTATATGCTGTTGAGTTGGTTCCCACTCATATTGACCTGGATAGGGTTTCCTAGGAGCAGCTGGTGGGTTTAAACTGCCAACCTTGTGGTTAGCAGTCTAGTGCTGATCCTAAAGCACCACACCAGAGGGTGCTTATTAAATGCAGGTGTTAATAGTTTAAATCATGCCTTGCCTCTCTGAGCAAATGCTAAGTACCGCCTGTGACAGATCCCTCTTAAAAGATGTGTCCCAGATGTGTTGTCCCTCTATAACTATCTCATGGTTATCTCTTCATGAATTGACCAAAATGCTGCTAGGTGGCCGGTCATTATATGTACCCCTGATAGCTCCAACATGCCTCTATTCAGGGATCTGCCAGGGGTTCTATTGCCTTCCCACACGTGTTGTGGATGGACATACACAGAGACTTTTCCAGGGTACACAGTCTGGCTCCTGCCCCATCTTCTCAAGCTTCAGGCTCAGGGTATCCCTGAGATATTGGGGTATCTCCTCTTAATGGGGATCACACTCCTCTGCACCCACCCCAATTCACCTGGCCTTTCTAACTTTGTTGCATCTTTGGAACTCATATTTTTCTTATCCCTAAACTTACTGCATGTGCACTAGGACTGCTCTGTCTGTATTTAATCAGTGGGAACATACGCGTTGATGATCCTACCAGCATTTAATCTGTATGCTTTACTTTATTAGCACATGTAGGACACACAGGAATCACTAGATGAAAACTTATGAGGTGATTAGGGAATTACTTGTAAATGAAACCACTACCATAAAGTAAAAATTTAATTGTTAATAGCTCTACTATGTCAGGGACTGGGTCTTAATGTCGGTAAGAGCAAACGCCAGGCAAACTCCAGAATTCACAACAATGTAGATAGAGTTTTAGCTGGCTTGCTTCAGTACCATGTCCTGAAAGAGGTGTTACAGTGGTTTCTCCATAAATCAAGACTTGTGAATTGTCTGTTCTGAGAAGGGTGATAGGAACTGTAGAGTTTCATAACAAACAGATGGCCAAGGGGATTCCTGATGTAAGGGACCTCATTGTTTGCTTGCTGAGCTGAAACGTACAGATGAGTGTAACTTGGGAAAGGCAGGCGGCAGTAAGTGCTACAGAAGTCTCAAGAGCTCTAGGGATGATTAACTGAGGGAGAGATCTGAACAATGTGTGGGTTTGGTTAAGGCCAGGCAGCACTGCGGCTGGGAGAGCAGTATGAGCCCAGGCTCAGTGTGGGACATGATGGCTGTGCTGTAAGGACCACACGAGTTGTCCAGTCTGCTCAGGATGATGCAGGCACAGGACATGAAGTGGTTGAGGAGAAGATCTGGGTCCTGTAGTGGAAGGGTGGGGCTTGAGGTACTGAGACAATGGTGACTCCTGGAAGACTCATTGAAGGCAGAGAGTAGGATGGGCCAGGATGGTTGACTTAGGAAATGGGGGAGCATGGTCTGGGGGTCAGGAATGGTGAGTGCTGGAGTAATGGCAGCTGGAGAGGAGGTTGTGGCAAAGCATCAGTCTTGTGGAAAGAGTATCAGCTTTTTTACTGCTAGGAAGAAAATAAAGCAAGTAAGCATATTCACTGGAATTTATATTCGGTCAGCCCAGAAGACCCCATTGGAGGTTCCTACTTTCAATTTTTAGTGTTGGAAGAATTAATTTGACATGGCTCCTGATTGATAGAGGGTCTAGCCAAATCTACATCTAGGGTAAAACCATTGTTTTCCTTTTAGTGCTTCTCATTTTTACTTTAAAGTAAATGGCAGAAATCAACAATTCAAGTCTTCTAGAACTGAGCCCAAGCTGCCATTATTACGCTGTTGGTGCCGCAGATCATGAGGTGAAGCACCCTTCAGCTCTACTCCCCACAGCTCCATGGGCACGATAGCTCTGTGGAGTGGACTTCTGCTTCATAGCCAAGGAGACCCCACTACCACTCTGCAAAGGGCCATACTCTTCAACTGAAAACTCACTGAAAGTTCACTTTGTCCACTTGGAACCGTGTCTCAAAAATTCCTGATGTTAGAACTCTGCATCGAAGAAGGTCCTGAAAGCAAAAAAAAGAGAACAGACCAAGTTATATATTTGTTCGCTGGGCAGCTACCCAAAAGGTCAGTAGTTCAATTCCACTGGTCACTCTACAGGAAAAAAAAGATGAGGTAGTCTGTTTCCTTAAAGGTTTACAGCCTTGGAAACCCTATTGAGCAGTTCTACACTATCCTATAGGGGCAGTATGAGTCACAAGAGTCTCAATAGCAGTGGGGTTGGTTTGGTTTGGGTATGAGGAAAATAACTGTTTAAAGTAGCAATCTCCCCCAGTTGTAAAAGAAACAATAATTATTATTTATGATACACCTGGCTTGTGAGTGTTTAATATCCACTATACAGTGTCAAGTCAAATATGGAATGGCTAGTCTCCTGTTCCAAAAGAATTCAGAATCATACAAGTGAGAAACCAATGGAAGCACAACTCTACATTCATAAATCATAGATTCCACGAACTGGATGCTAGCTGACATTCTGTTCTCTCCAAGATAAAAGATGCTGGGGTAAAAGAGCCAATCAATATAAAAGCATGAAGGATGACAGCACCACACAGGAACATTTGTCAAGTATTGGGGTTGTTTTCTGATCATCACTGTGATGCTGATGAAACAATCATTGGGCAGTCTTTCTGAAAAGGGGAGGGGAGAAGAAGCAGTTTCCAGTACCTGACAGTAGACTAGATAGCCACCAAGCTCGTCAGATCATTTTAAGCTCTTGGAGTCAGTTTCAGAGAGATAATATCAGGGAGAGTGGAGCTCAGACCTCCAGGGAGACAGAGAGGAAGACAGCTAGCCTTCAGAAGGGGCCAAAGTCCAAGGACCACCAGCCTTCCAGGGGTACAGACACTGGGGAAGTATTGGAGGGCCTGTTTGACGAGAGATTCACTTGACTTCCTTGGAGTTCACTATCTCTAAAAGGCGCTGTGGACTCCCTGAATGAGCAAGTGTTTGCAGATGCCCAAGAATCAATGATTCCTGTGAGGCACAGAGAGTCCCCTTCTGCCTTTAAAAATGTGCAATGGGGTGGATCTCCTTTGGAAACTGTTCATGGGACCTGACCCAGGATGGAGTGAAGGGAAGCAAGACAAAGTTCAAGATGCTGAGGAGTGAAGACTTAGCTTTTCTGCTGATAGTTCTATGAACAATGAAAAATGCACATTCCTATTCTGCAACTTCCTAATGGAAGTCATCAAAAAAAAAAAAAAAAAAAAAAGGATTGCATAAAGATCAATATGCTAGGGATTAGTGAACTGAAATAGATTGGTATTGGCCATTTTGATTCTGATAGTCATGTGGTTTATTATGCCAGGAATGACAAATTCAAAAGGAATGGCATCACATTCATCATTAAACAGAACATTTTGAGAGCTATCTTGAAGTACAACACTGTCTGTGATAGGATACTATCCATACACCTACAAGGAAGACTAGTTATTCAAATTTACACTATTATTCAAATTTACATATCAACCACTAATGCTTGATGAAATTGAAGAATTCTACCAACTTCTTCAGTTTGAAATGGATCAAACATACAATGAAGATGTATTTATACTAACTGGTAAATCATAATACAAAGGTTAGAAACAAAAAGAAAGGGCCAGTAGTTGGAAAATATAGCCTTGGTGACAGAAATGATGTTGGAGATCACATGATTGAATTTTGCAAGAGCAATGACTTAATTGCAAATACATTTTTTAAACAACATAAAAGAAGATAGAATATATAGGAATCGACTTGACTACATCTGTGGGAAGAGACAGTCAAAGAGTTCACTATCATCAGCCAGAGCAAGACCAGGAGTTGACTATGAAACAGACCATCACTTGCTCATATGCAAGTTCAGGCCAAAGTGAAAGAAATTTAAAACTAGTCTACAAGAGCCAAAATATGACCTTGTACATATCCCACTTGAATTTACCATCTGAAGATGAGATTTGATGCATTAGACTCTAATGAATGAAGAACAGAAGAGCTGTGGGATGACATAAAAAATATCATAAAGGAAGCAAAATACCAATTATGAGGGAAGAAGTCTTCACATCAAGTATCTATCCTATCGCCTCTGCATACAGGGTAGATAGGGACGGGCAACTTAGACATTGGCTACCTAAAATGAGGGGGCGATAAAGGCATGAAGTGACTTGCTTATCAGTTTTCAAGAGGGAATTTAGTTTTAGAGTGTACAGGGGAAGGTAGAGTCCCTACTGAATAGTTTCATCTTGTCTAGACGGGTCTGGTGAAAAGAGATGGGGATAAGATTCTTATGATTCAATAGTGAGTAATTGTGATCATGATGAATTGTGACTGTCACAACTGAAAAGGTAGAAGTTTTATAACAAAAACGGGGGCGTAGTTAATCTTACAGTCCAGAAAGAGAGGACCCTAGGATCATCAAGGGAGAAGAGCACAAGCAGAATATGGAACCCTATTTAGAGAAGCAGCAACATCAGAGATGGAGGCAGAAATCAGGACATGGAGAGAGGGAGCAGCTGAGGACTCTGGACTCATGGAAAGCTGGTGGCCAGGAGGCAGGCTTGCAGAATGTGCCCTTTGGTTGTTTAAATTATTATATATTCCTGAGTGTTTCTGTGTACATCCCTGGCTCCCAAACAAAACAAAACAAAACAAAACAGGGAATGGAAGCAAATACTATTGAATGATGATGCATGGAAGAGATTGTAATCTTTTCAATGAAACGATGGTGTAAAGCTGATGTTCTCCCATGTAAACTATCACTCAGTTTACAATAAAAACTTACAAAGGAAAAAAAAGGATATTCAGGAAGCAAGCAAAAGTTAATTAAAAAGATAGGAAAGAAAGAAAAGACAAAAATGGATGGCAGAAGAGACTGAAACTTGCTCTCCAGCATACAGATGCTAAAGCAATGGGAAGAAATGATGAAGTAACAGCTGACAAGAAAATTTCAAAAGGCAGTTCAGGAAGACAAAGTCAAGTATTATAATGAAATGTGCAAAGACCTGGAGTTAGAAAACCAAAGGTGAAGAAAAACTCAGCATTTCTCAAGAACTGAAGAAAAGATTCAAGCCTCAGCTTGCAATATTGAAGGATTCTGTGAACAAAATATTGAATGATGCAGAAAGCATCAAAAGATGGAATGCATACACAGAATCACTGTACCAAAAAGAAATGGTTGGTGTTCAACCATTTCAAGAGGTAGCATAGAATCAAGAACCAATGGTAGAAGCATGAAGTTCATTCTGCACTGAAGGTAGTGGCAAAAAATAAGGCTTCAAGAACGGATGGAATACAAATAGAAATCTTTTAACAAACTCATCTGTGCCAAGAAATTTGGAAGAGAGCTACCTGGCCAACCAATTGATGAGATCCATATTTATGTCCATTTCAAAGAGAGTTGGCCCAGCAGAATGTGGAGATCATCAAACAATATCATTAATATCACATGCAAGTAAAATTTTGCTGAAGAAAATTAAAAAACGACTGCAACAGTACATAGACAGGAAACTGTCAGAAATTCAAACTGGATTCAGAAGACAAGGAATGTAACTGCTGATGTCAGATGGATCTTGGCTGAAAGCAGAGAATACCAAAAAGATGTTTACCTGTGCTTTAGTGACAATATAAAGGCTTTCAACTGTGTACCATACAATGGATAACACTGTGAAGAATGGGTATTCCAGAATGCTTGACTGTGCTCATGAGGAACCTGTACACAGACCAAGAAGCAGTTGTCAAGCAGAACAAGGGGATACTGAATGTTCTAAAATCAGGAAAGGTGTATGCCAGGGTTGTATCCTTCTACCATACTTATTTAATCTGTATGTGGAGCAAATAATCCAAGAAGATGGATTATATGAAGGAAAATGTGGCATCAGAATTGGAGGAAGACTCACATTAACAACCTGTAATATGCAGATGATACAACCTTGCTTGCTGAAAGTGAAGAGAACTTAAAATACTGATGAAGATCAAAGATCACAGCCTTCAGTATGGATTGTACGTCAATGTCAAGAAAACAAAAATCTTCAGAACTGGTACGATAATTAAGATCATGATAAACGGCAAAAAGATTGAGTTGTCAAGGGCTTCATTTTGCCTGGATCTACAATCAATACTCATAGAATCAGCAGTCAAGAAATCAAATGTCATATTGTATTAGGCAAATCTACTGCACAAGACTTCTCTAAAGTGTTCAAGACTAAAGATATCTGTTTGAGGACTAAGGTGCACCTGACCTAAGCCATGGTATTTTCAATAGCCTGGTGTGGTGCTGTAGGATGCACTGGACCACAAACCACAAGATTGGTAGTTCAAACCCACTAACTGCTCCTCAGAAACCCTATGCAGGGTTGCTATGACTCAGAACTGACTATATAGTACTTACCAATGTATGCACTTGAAAACTGGACAATGAATAAGGAAGACTGTAGAAGAATTGCTGCATTTGAGTTATGGTGTTTGAGAAGAGTATTGAAAGCACCATGGACTGCCAGAAGAAGAAACACATCTGTATTGGAAGAATGTCCCTTAGAAGTAAGGATGGTGAGACATTGTCTCTCATACTTAAGACATGGTCACGAGGGACCAGTCCCTGGAGAAAGACATCACACTTGGTAAAGTGGAGGGTCAGTGAAAAACAGGAAGACAGCCAAGGATATGGATTGACACAGTGGCAGTAGCAGTGGGCTCAAGCGTAACAACCATTGTGTGGATGGCACAGGACTGGGCAATGTTTTGTTTTGTTGTGCACAGGGTAGCTATACGTTGGAACCTATTCGATGGCGCATACAACAACAACAACAACATTCTGCAGAAAGGAACCCTGGTGGCTCTGTAGAATAAGTGTTGGATTCCTCCCATAAAGATCTGCAGTCTCAGAAACCCTACACAGTGTTACTAGGAGTCTGAGTTGATTCAGTGACAGTGGGTATTCTGCAGAAGGAGGGCAATGATGTTTCTATGCCAGAGACCTGGGTTTGATATCTGGACAATGCATTTCTTGAGCAGCCACCACCCATGTGTCAGTGGAGGTTCTGTGATGCTATGATGACAAACAGTTTTCAGTGGAGTGTCTAGACTAAGAAGATGAGTAAGAAAGGTCTGGTGATCTATTCCTTCAAATCAGTCAGTGGATGCCCTATGGAGCACAATGGTCTGATCTGTAAATGATCATGGGATGTTACAGGATCTGGTAATGTTTCTTTGCACATGGGGTCATCATGAGTCAGGGACCTACTTGGCAACACCTAAGAACAACATTCTACAGATGAAATGTTTTGATGCTGGCAGTTTCAGATATATAATAAGTTTTTGAGCACAATAAAAGAACAGCAAAGCACCATATTCACACATAGGGGCAGCACTAAGACTTTGCAAGATGTAGTTGTTTAAAATTTTTTTTTCTTAAACCTTTTAGAAATAACCATTGAACAATACTGGAAATGACCCATATTTTAAAGATTTCAACCGTGGTCACAGGTTCTAGATTCCACATACCTGGTCTGTGGGTGTGTAGTCAACCAAACTGACACTATCGATTCTTTCAAGGAAGCTGAAAAGAAAACCAACAAATAGTAAGATACTCTCCTGGGGGTTGTTTATATTAATGAGGTATTCACACAAGTTGAACCAGGGAATGAATGGTTCAAGTGCATCCTGCTGAGTGGGATCAGGTACAGATGCTGAGTAACTCTCCACTTTCTCTCCTGAATATGCACCTGCCTGTATTGCCTGCAATTCCTGTGCTTGACACCAAGGGCAAAATACTGCACTCATTTGTTTTTTTAACTCTGTTTGGACTGTCTTACCCATTGACATTTGGTTGGGGGTGGGGATACTCAGAAATTGGGATGGAGCATGAAGCTTCCTTTCAAAGACTATGATAGAAGAAGGTATTGTATTATAAGTAAAAAATGGAAGGTAAGAGATGATCCTTTAAAAATACACATTCCTTCAAGATGCAAATGGTGTGTTTGTTTGCATCAGTTTCTAACCATGTGTTAGCAGACTTAATCTATGTACTGTGTAAGACTCATTCCAGGAGTCTGATATGCTACATTTTAAAAGAAACTCAGGATAAAGTAAAGGGAGGGAGAAATCAACTGAAGGAAAGGAAACCACAGTGTATCTGAATGTGTGCAACAATGCCAACATTCTTGCTTTGTTTCAAACATGTCTCTTCCCATCTTCAAGCTGGGCATGAAACACTCTTTCACCAGTTGAGGGCGGCTCCTTTTCACTTTGAAGGTGATCACCAAAGAGAAGTCTTCCTTGTCTACCTTATCTAGAATAGCTCCCTGTCCTTCTCTATGCCAACCTTGCTTTCTTTTTCTATACAATCTAGATCTAGTGTATTGTTTGTTTCCTCTGCTACAATGTGAGACACATACGGCAGGTCCTTGTTCTACTGACCCCAGTACCCTAGCACCCTGAACTCTGGCCCCAGAAAACATTCCATGAATGAAGAATGTCTCCTTTCCTTTCTCTTTCCCCAGGAGCTGAAGGATGTATGAGAGCAAGTGGTGAGATGACCCACAGAAGAGGCTTCAGAGCCTTCCAAGGAGATGACGAGGCTTTGTTAAGTAGTGATCAAGGGCTAATTCCTGGAAAAAGAAGACGAGTGGGGGGCCTTCTACAAAGGAGATGGCATGAGGAAAAGAGGGGGTCTGTGTGGCCACTTCCTCCTCGTTGTGAAGTGTCTACGTGGAGCTGAGTCTCAGGGATGCGCACCTGCACTGCTAATCAGATGAGTGGTCAGAAAGGAAGTGCCTGGCTGTCCTGTTGGATTCTGTCACAAGGAATCTGAAGCAAGGAACTAACTGCACCTTCTGATTCCGGTGCAGATAGCAAGAGGCTACATCCCCCACCATGTGCTCCCATGCCAGCCACACTGTAGACACTCATAACGCTTCTGGCATGGAGCCTTTTTAATGGACGTCTGGGCTACAGACAATGTGTTGTTGTTAAGTGCCATCAAGTCAATTCCAACTTAGTGAATCTGCATAAGGTTTCCAAGGAGTGATTGATGGGTTTGAACTGCCAGTCTTTAGGTCACACCAGGACTCCAAAGACACTGTTGTTAAATGCCTTCAAATTGGTTCCAATTCACAGCTACCCTGTATAGGATTTCCAAGGAGTGGCTGGTATGTTTGAACTGCCGACCTTTGGGTTAGCAGTCCAGTGCTTATCCTACAGTGCCACACTAGGACTCCAAAGACACTGTAAGCCATCATAACTCTTTCCTCTTGGAAAGTGCAGATACTCACTGGTAAAGATGAGGGCCCTGCTGCTGGGGTTACATTTAGGGTGAAATCATCTGTGGTCCTTTAGTTTGGCCTCAGCCCAGCTGTTCCACAATAAAAAACTTGCCTTAGAGCTGGAGCAAGAGCAGACTGTGTGCAGGGATGAGTGAGCATCTGGAGATGTGAGGGAAGTTCTTTCAGAGAGCAGCCAGATCTCAGCTGTTAGGAATGGGGTCGCTTTGGTTTGGGGGCTGGGAACCCTCAGTAATGTGGGAAGTGACCAGGTCAGGGATGGGAGCTGTGAAGGGTCTGTGTCTGCACCATCTGACACAGTTGTTCCTAGAGAGGGACTATAGTCTATGACCCATCAGGCAGGGCTGGCTGAGATGCCAGCAGTCTTTATATCTACTGGTGGCCACCAGGAAGTGTAGACTGAAACGAAGATGACTAGAAGGGTGCCAGCCTGTGTGAGGCCTGGTGGGAAACCAGACGGCAACTGGGGCTCAGTCGAGGCTGCCATAGACTATGGTGGAGTGGGGGTGCTGTGGAGGTGTATGCAGAGTCCTGACCTTGCAGCAGAAAGGACCAGAGAGGCCTGAGACTGTGATGAAGAAAGGTGTCTGGGCCACTTAGGGGACTGAGGTGACAGAGTGCCCCCTAGAACTGCCTATGCAAGGCTGGTTTAATTCAGGACCAGTTCTGCCCTCTTGACACAGGACATACAACATGGAGCACCTAATACAGAAACTATCATGTCTGATTTAAAAGGCTTGAAGGAACTGAAAAGTAAACTGAATGTGAAGCCTTTGCCTATTTGAGTTTAGGAAGCAAACACTTTAAAATAGGATGGAGGTAGGTGGGTGGATTTATTCAAATGGTAATAATTTTCTAGTATAAGTAGAAAGCATGTAATATGGTTAACCAGAAATACATCTAAAGTTCTCCATAAATGTGACTAGAAGCTGCCTTGCCGTGGAAGTGGTGGGAGTGCATTCTGTAACGTTATTAAAAATCAGTGGTTCTGAGATGCTGCTGACAAAGGCAGAGAAGTCAGGTGCTAATTATCTTATCCCATCTCTGATCTCATGGTTGTCAGATAGTCAAAGTTCCTCCTAGTGCTGACATTTAATGTCTAAGTGAGACCTGAGAGGACTCAATGACTATCTTGCAGAGCATTGTCTCCCTTGTTACTGATGGTGAGTTATATTGGCTTGAGTTCATGGTCTGTAAGTTTGTGTGATAAAAATAAAATTTAAACATCCACCCCTGGATGTGAATGTGTCCCCAATTCTTTAAGTGGCTCTAAGGACAAAAGAACACTGTGGATAATTTCAAGCATATTTTCTGAACAACCAGCTGTTTGTCTTTATCTTTAGTTCAGCTGTACATTCCAAGCACGGTGCAGAAGTACTTCAAATTGCTTTTGAGTTGATTCGACGTCATAGCGACCCTAAAGGACAGAGCCCACATGATTTCCAAGGTTATCATCTTTTATTTATTTGAAACTTTTTATTGTGAATTGAGTGAAGGCTTACAGAGCAGATCATCAGTTTACATTTATCAACTCATCCACTTCACTTCATCTCAATGACTGCAATCATGCCATGATGCAACCATTAACAACAGTGAACCCACTTCCTCCCTATGGATCTCATTTCCATTCCATCCTCCTTGCCAACCCTCTGAATCTTGGATGGTTGACCATTCCATGGTGAGTATCTCTTACTCGTGTTGTTGTCCCCTCCAGTATACCTATCTATCACTTGGTTGTAGTCCTGGTGTGGTGCTGTGGGTTAATGCGCTTGACTGCAAGGTCGGTTTGAACCACAAAGTTTGCAGTTCAAGCTGCTCTTTGGAAACCCTATTAGGGTCACAATGAGTTGGAACTGACTCCATGACACTTAACAACAACAAGGGTGAGTTCAGTTCCAGAACTGAAGGGTGGCCAAGGACCACAGTTTCAGTTTCCTCAAGTCTCTTTCTGACCAATAAGCCCAATTACATTTTATAATTTTGAGTTTTGTTCTATATTTTTTCTCACTCTATCTGGGATCTTCTAATGTGAGCCCCCTCAGAGCAGTTGGTACTGGTAGATTGGCACCATCTCATTCTTCTTGTCTGAGGATTGTGACGACTGATGTTCACATATTTTTTCATTGTTGTATTGTTGTTAGGTGCAATCAAGTTGGTACCGACCCATAGTGACCTTATACACAGCAGAACGAAACACTGCCCGGTCCTTGGCCAACCTCACTACTGTTGCCACTCTTGAGTCCATCGATGCTGCCACTTGGCCAATCCATCTCATTTGGGGGCTTTATCTTTTTCTCTGATCCTCTACCTTTCCAAACATGATACCCTTCTCCAGTGACTGGTCCCTCCTGACAATATGTCAAAGTATGAGAGACGAAGTTTGGCCATCTGGACCTCCAAGGAGCACTCTGGCTGCACTTCTTCAAGAACGGATCTATTGGTTCTTTTGGCAGCCCATGGCACCTTCAATATGCTCCTCCAACACCATAACTCAAAAGCATCAATTCTTCTATGGTCTTCCTTATTCACTGACCAGCTTTTGCATGCATATGAGGTTATTGAAAATATCATGGCTTGGGTCGGGCGCACCTTAGTCAGTCCTCAAGCTGACACATTGAAAAGGTCTTGTGCAGCAGATTTGCCTAATGAAATATGTCATTTGATTTTTTGACTGCTGCTTCCATGAGTGTTGATAGTTAATCCAAGAATGAAGTCCTTGACAATTTTAATCTTTTCTCTGTTGATAAGAATGTTGTTTATTGGTCCAGTGGTAAGGATTTTTGTTTTTTTTTACATTGAGATGTAATCCATACCGAAGGCTGTGCTCTTTGATCTTCATCAGTTAACGTTTTAAGTCCTCTTCACTTTCAGCAAGCAAGGCTGTGTCATCTGCATATCGCAGGTTGTTAATGAATTTCCTCCAATCCTGATGCCACGTTTTTCTTCATAGAACCCAGTTTCTCGGATTGTTTGCTCAGCATACAAGTTGAGTAAGTATGGTGAAAGAATACAACCTTGTCGTACACCTTTTAAAAATTTAAACCATTCAGTGTTCCCATGTTCTGTTAAAACAACTGCTTCTTGGTCCAGGTACAGATTCCTCATGAGCACAACTGAGTACTCATACTTCACAATGGTGTCCATAGCTTGTCATGAGCCACACAATAGAAAGCCTTTGCGTAGTCAATAAAGCACAGGTAAACATCTTTCTGATATTCTCTGCTTTCAGCCAAGATCCATCGGACATCAGCAATGATATCCATCATTCCACAGCCTCTTCTGAATCTGTCTTGAACCTCAGGAAGTTCTCTGTCAGTGTATTATTTTAGCCGTTTCTGTATTACCTTTAGTAAAACTTTACATGCATGGGATATCAAAGAGATTGTCCGATGATTTCCACATTCCGATGGGTCACCTCTCTTTGCAATGGGTACAAATATGGATCTCTTCCAATCAGTTGGCCAGATAGTTGGCTTCCAAATTTCTTGGCAGAGATGAGTGAGTGCCTCCTGTGCCGCCTCACTTACTTGAAAGATTTCAATTTTTATTCCATCAATTCCTAGTGCCTTGTTCTTTGCCAATTCCTTTAATACACCTTGGACTTTCTCCTTCAGTATCATTGGCTCTTGATCATATGCTACCTCTTGAAATGGTTGAACATGAAGCATTTCGTTTTGGTACAGTGATTCTGTGTATTCCTTCCATCTTCTCTTGATACTTTGTGCATCATTCAGTAATTTTCCCAGAGAATCTTTCAATAATGAAAGCCAAGCCTTGACTTTTTTCTTCAGTTTCCCTAGCTTGAGAAATGCTGAGCATGTTCTTCCCTTTTGGTTTTCTGATTCCAGATCTTTGCACATTTTGTTGTAATATTTGGTTTTATCTTCTTGAGCTGATCTTTGAAATTAGTTCATTGGACAACTTAATTCCAAGCCTCTTCAATTTTCATAATTATTTTTTCCTCATGGAGAGACCAATAGTTGCCACTCATGAGCTTTTAGCAAGTTTCCATGATTGTGCCCCTTGTATGCTCTACCATATTTCATCGATGTGTGTTATACTCATGTATAAATAACCTCTGTAAAATCTATATGTATTCGTAGGTATACTCCACCTTTCTCTCCCATACCTGTGCAGCCTGTAGAATACGGTTGCTGCAGGATTGTGTACAAAACAGTATTTACCTCTCTTCCTTTTAACCCTTGTATTCCTCCATGTCTTCATCATTCTGCCAATCTCCTTCTTGTTGTATATTACTTCGCCTGCCTCCCAAGTTAACATGTATCTACCCACTAGTCAGTGAATTACTTCCCCTCCCTCCCACCCCTGGGAACCATCAAAGAATGTTTCTTTTAAGGGCTATAATTTTTATAGAATCAGACTGCCACATCTTTATCCCATGGAGTCTCTGGTGGATTAACCTTTCAGTTAGCATCTGAGTGCTTCACTGCTGCAAACAGGTTTCTGTGGAGCTTCCAGACCAAGACATACTAGAAGAAAAGCCTGGTAGTTGACTTCCTCAAATCAGCTCAAATCAACTTTGGATCATGATGAGATCTGCACCTGTTTGCCTGGGATCACCATGAATAGAAGGCCTACTTGACAACTAAACATTGTAAATGAAGAGAAAGTTAAAAAAGTCTCCCAAATCACACACAAAACTCTGCCTATTAATGCACTGTAATGGTTCAGTAATATTGTCTCCTTAAATATGCCACTGTATGATGAACAGAAAAAAGTAAGTGGATTAAGATTTCATTTTGCAGACTATCCACTCTGACAATCAATACAGAGTTGCAAAAAAAAACCAAATTACAATAGTAAAAATTCCATTTATGGAAACTAGATTTATAAAACCAATATAAATTTACTTTGCTCCCAAGTATTTCGTGCTATAGTTTAAGATATTCACATTAACAGAACCATTTTTATTCTGATCAGTTAGATGTACCCTGTGTTTGATGTTGGCACAAAAGAATATTTCATTGTTTATGTTGTTGTTGAATGCCATCGAATCAGTTCCTACTCAAAGCAAAATCTTCGTGGGAGGAGAAAGTCTCATCTTCCTCCTACAGATCAGCTGGTGGGCTTGAACCATAGCATTTGTGGTTCGCAGTCTAGTGTTTATCTTACAGAGCCACTGTGCTCCTGTTAAAATGTGATATTCATTAATACAACTCAAATGTCAGCATTCCTATGATTATGGAATAAAAAGGGGACAAGGAGAGTCATGAACAGATGAGAACTAATCCATCCAGTGTGTTTATAATTAAGCAAATGAATCTGAGAAAAGCACCAGCTAAATTGTGGGTTCTTGGTGTTGTACTGTAGGTTAACACTGGACGGGAAGGTCGGTTTGAACCACAAGGTCAGTGTTCAAACCCACTAGCCACTCCTCAGATACCAAATACAGGGTCACTTAACAACTACAAATTTAATTCTAATGTATTTAACATTATTTTCTTTTCTAAAAAATATGGCAATTTGAAACTGTGCCAAGGCAAGTAAAACAAAACAGTGTAACTGAAATTTGTTGTTGTTGTTAGGTGCCATTGAGTTGGTACCGACTTATAGTGACCTTATGCACAGCAGAATGAAACACCGCCTGATCCTAGTGATAAGTATCTACATGATGTAAGAATACTGATGGGGAAAATATTACCTATGCAGTGATACAGTGCCGCCAGGTGAAGATCTGCATTACTGAAAAGGTGGTCTTCAGGTCAGCAGCAATATGTGACAAACACCGAGCCACTGAATGAGCAATAGCCCCAAGAGCCTCAGCTGTGTACTGAAGTTGGAAAAGTACTTTTTCTTCTCCTTTCACAGGCCCTAAATCTGGATTCTAATCTCTGTTCACCTGGCCAATAGATGCTGATGAGTCAATCATCCTCCTTCTTTCCTTGGGATAAAGTCCACTTTTCAATCTGATTTCCAAAGCCTCACAGTAGTCTTTGGCCTCTCAGACCCTTTAAATGCAGACTAAATCCTGCCTTCTCTAAGAAGTCATGGATCCTGAAATCCCTTCCCCTGGACTGAATTGTCCCATTTATACTGTGTGGCACTGTAGGATAAACACTTGGCTGTAAGGCTGGTTTGAACTGCAAGATTGGTGGTTCAAACTCATCAGTTACTCCTCTGAAACCCTATACAGGGTTACTATGGGTCAGAATCGACTTGACAGCACTAACAACAACATGCTGCCTTCTAATGCGATACACCTGTTTTTAAAAATTGAAGCATAAGATTCATAGTGTACAGTGTTGTAATATTCACTGTACTGCTGGGTTATTGCTTTACACTTTCCTGTGTGTGTCCTATCTGAACACCATTAAGGGCAGAGCACACCTTTTACCTCTAGAAAACAAACAAACAAACCCACAGAGCCAACACATGAGGTCTTTTCATTCAACTTTTAGTGTATTCAGCCACTCTGAAGGAACCGTGCGGCACTATCTGTCCTGACGTTACTCAAAAGAAAGAGAAGATACATTCTGAAGAGCAAGGGGGGACATTTGAATTTGGATAAATGCTAAGAAGGAAGAGGACATTGTCCTTCTAGGGGTATCTGGGACACTGTCCTCCCACAACATGGCCTCCGGCACCTCCTGCTTATGCCATATGCTGTTACTACCATGCTCTAGGCAGGAATTCCCTCCAGACAAGCCTACCATGAGCACCACACCCAGCCCAAGGGATATAAACATAACCAAGACACACACTGATGCTGATCCAGGTGGAATTTACTATCTAACTGTAAAAAAAAAACAAAAAACAAAAAATACACAACTAACTTTGTATACCAGGCAGGCATTTTGCTACTTTCAGTTAGCTAATAAAAATAAGAATTTACAGGAGCCTGCTCAACAGTTTCCTTAATGTACACTGGCTTGCAGTTACTGCCAATTTTACAAGGTTTTTGAGCTTTTGATTTTGGCTACAATGCCTCCAAGTGGGTGTTGTATGTATTGCAGAGGAGGTATCTTTGGAAAACAAGGGGTCTCACTCCAGATCAGTGAGAGATTTGGCTGACCCTGACACGATGTTCAGATAAGCAGGTTATCAGACTGGTACTTATTTTAGGGGATTGCCTCCAAATCAAAGATGGCAGGTCAGCACAAAGTAGGCTCTATGCCCAGGGTACATTTGTATAGCGTAGATGGGTGCCTGCGTTAACACTCTCAGGAAGAAGTTATTATAATACAGCTCAAATGAAGTTTTAATAAGAAAGTTCTTGAATAGTGTGCATGTATCACCTAGGTTCCTGCACTGAAATACACCAAAAGTTGGGGGAACAAAGTTAAGTTTACTGATCAATCCACTCTAATCTTTTTCAATAGTTCCAAATTCATGTCAGAAATTGTTTGAAGGCATAAGGAAAAAAAAAGGTGAACATCATTGCATGGAAGATTAAATATTTTCCTGGTATATTTTAGAAAGCTCTGGTAGCATAGTGGTTAACGTATCGGGCTGCTAATCTCAAGGTCGGCAGTTCTAAACTACCAGCTGTTATGCGGGAGAAAGATGAGGCTTTCTGCTCCTGTAAAGATTTACACTCTTAGAAACCCTGTACAGGGTCACTAGAGTTGGAACCGACTCTACGGTACTTAACAACAACAGTATTTCAGAAGGATCCTTTTTATATGTTATATCTGTATCTGGCCCATGGAAGTTGCAATATGAAGAAGAATCTTGTTGACATGAAGAGATAATTACAGTAAGAAAGAAATAGCCAAGATTTCTAGAAATATGAATAGAAATACCATGCTAACCAAACAAAAACACAAGTGGTAAGGCTGAGGGGTGAGTCTGGGAAACTACCATGCGTTCTGAATTCTTCTCTTAAAAACAGCTTTTAAATAGGATGCACACTCATATACTGTAACATGCAATTTAAAATTATTTATTTGGCAAATTTCTTTGATTTACATTTCAGCATTTCATCAACTGCAAAAATGAGGGATTAATTCATTGGCCTAGTGTACTTTTCAAAATAATATTTATGGTTCATCATATTTTCAGAGAGTTTATGCATATACAAACATTGGTTAATCTCATAAAATATATTAATTTTGTTGGGAATATTTGCACTATAAAAGGCTCTTTGATTTGCCTAAGGATTCAACACTAAGTTATGTTTAAGATGTTAATAATTTTTCTCCAGTCTAAAGAGAAGTTAAGACCACGTTGCACATACACATGGCTGTTTCTGGGACAACCATGTTGATAAGAGGAGAAATGGAGAGGAATGGACTCTAAAAATAGATGTGGGGCAGATAATCAAGAAGCATCCCTTATGGAAGACTTCTGAACAATATCAGTCAAATGCAAAGTAATTTAAATATGATGCTCCATCCTAATCTGCATACACCTGTTAATTATTTGTGTAAGGACTTGGAAAAGTTCCTATAATTATTCTTCTGGTACAGTGGTGTTCTCTTACAGAGAAATCTTCCAGTGAGGGAAAAAAGGAATTAAGCATCCATAAGTAGTTAAATTTAGATTAATATATATATATATATATGCCAAGGCAAAGCAAGCTGCTGTTCTCCATCTTTTGAGGCCATGAGAAAACAGTGGCAGGATGCGGTTCTTTTTAGCCAGAGAACCAGCTACCATTTCCAGGAATACGAAAGGTGGTACCACTGGGCTTAGAGAGGCACTCCTACCCACGTCTTTCTTCCCAAACTTCCAGCTGGCTTGATGTACATTTAGTTGCAAGGCAAAATAAAACATGTCAGCTTATATTTCTAAGGTTCTTTAAGAGTTGTTGTTAAAAGATATATTAATGCAAAAAATTAGAACTTAAATGCAGTTCTAATTTTATTTCTATTTTTGATTTTTAGAAACAAAACAAAACCTACACACAAACACATACACACAGTCTCAGGATTTCCCCAAACCAACCAACAGTTCTTTGGCAATGTTAGAGTGAGTAATGTAACTGACAAGTTAATTAACATACTTTATAATAAGCCTAATTAAAGGGCTAGATGGAAATAGAAAGAAATGCCAAATCTTAAGCCTTGCCTTTGAAAAACATATAAATGAGCAAAAATGACATAATGACGTTGTGACATTTTTTTCCAGTTATCCTTTATCACATGAAAAAAATTATAGACTGTAAACAGTAAGAGCATTATGCAAAAATGTGTTAAAGTCATTTTAGTACTATGAGAACAGATTAATAGTCAATTGTAGTCTCATTTTGGTGGCAAAAAAACCCCTAAGAAATACACAGAAATAACATTATTCATTAAGTATGCAGAGTGAGGTGTTTATCGCCATGTATTCAAAAAAAGTATTCATTCTCCTCTCAATTTTTATGCACCGTCTGTCAATTTTTGGTACTATCAATTAACATTTCATAAAAAGAAGCACTTTCAATTTGATAACTCAGGGCACAAAACCAAGTACATGGTAACTAGAGTTTTGATCAAATTTTTTACAAAGATTCATATACCCCAAATTAACTTGTACTGTCCAAAGGCAGCTATAAAAATACACATCATCACAAGTTATACATAACTATAAAATTCAGCTGAGAGTGAATAAAGCCTGAAGTTCTGGAGATCGCTGTAAGCCCAAAGGTAGACGCATATTAAATAAAGAGCATTTCAGCATTCTGGCATATTTAGAGTTTTTGGTGGAAAGTACCTCTCTACTACACAGAGAGCATTACAGTAGGTGGCGAAGGCCAGTAACCCGCAGAGCGGGCTCAGCAATCACACCTGATCCCGAAGGCGGGCCAGTCTCTGGGACAGTTCGTCCTGCTCGGCCGAGGCCACGCTGGTGCCCACGGAGCCCGTCTGGCCCTGAGGCAGCTCCATGTTGAGGTCAAGGCCAGCCTCATCTGCCATCTCCTGGAGCAGCATATCCACTTGGTTCTGAGGAGTGGTCAGCGTCGTTGTGCTGCTCATCGTGTCTTCCATTTGCTGCGTCTGGACGTCCAGCGTCTCAAATTGGTGCTCGAATTTGTCCATCAAGGCAGAGATCTTCTCCAAATTCATTGTTTTCAATGTCGCGTCCATCGATTTAACCACACCGGCCATCGATTTGGTCACTTTGCCCATCGTCACGGCCGTCTGGACTCTGGCAGCCACCGCATCGACGCGCGCACTCATTCTCAAGAAATTCACCGCCTGGTTCTTCTGGCGGATGGCATTTTCGGCGTGTATCCTCGCAACTTCCATGTTGCCCTTCTGAATGGCCTTTTTAATCTTGGTCTTTTCCGCCTTTTCCTCTTTATCGCATTTCTTCGCACTCCTGCTCAGTTCTTTGGCCGCGAACTTGAGGTTGAACAGGTGTTTCTCCATATTGGACATGGTTTGGCAGTTTCTCTGGGTCCGCGGCCTGGGTCGAGATCAGAGCT
>NW_006408640.1:3535315-3553012 GCF_000296735.1 Chrysochloris asiatica | reverse complement strand
CGGGGCACTAGGAGCGGGAGTAAGTGCGATTTATGTTTTGGAGTCCACGTAGCTTTAAAAAGACGAGCTTTTCCCGCAATAAAGCATTACTGAATTCACAAAAATTGGTGTTTTAGGAATATAGCTACTGAAGTAGGAAATGTTTATGGCTGTTATTGCACGTAATGAAATATCCAGTCTTGGATGGCTTAAAGATGTCTGGTTGTTGTCAAGTACCTTATAAAACTTAACAACATAGACACCCTGTATAGGGTTTCTGAAGGACAGCTGATGGGTTTAAACTGCTGGCCTTTCAGTTAGCAGCCCAGTGCTTATCCTAGTGCCACACCTGGACTTCACAGTGATTACTGTTATTAGGTACCATTAGTAGGTTCTGACTCACAGCAGCCTCATATATAGTTTCCGAGGAGCAGCTCTGATAGGTTTGAACCATCGATCTTGCTGTTAACAACCCAGTGCTTATTCTACAGCGCCACACAAAGATTTCATCAACACCTATATTGGTCTGCATTTGAGGAATCGGTCTAAAAGAAGAGTTCAGTGCTCTGGCTGCTGTTGGAAAGTGTGTATTTCTGAAAGGTGTAACACATATTGACAGTTTCGTGTATGTATATTTCACCTTAAAATTTAAGCCTGTCAGGGTTAGAAGTGAGTGCAGTCCCTTGGATATTTATAAAACATTAAACAGAATCGTGCTAGAATCGACTCAAGACAGATAACAATAAAAAATAAAAATTCTGTCTATAGATCATTTAAACTCAGCGTCTTCTATTTCTCTGGGCCACCAGGGATAGCGCACAAATTGATCTCATCACAAAGGATAGGGCTGTGGTTTCACATTCTGACTATATCACACTTGTGCTCAAAATCTAGGCATCAAAGCTCCCCATGACAGCGAAACTGCTCAAGCTGGGCTCCCAGTCGCCCTTCTCTAGCATTCCTTTGCTGTTCAAGGAGTCGGTACCGACTCATAGTGACCCTGTACAGGGTTTCCGAGGCTGTAAATATGTACGGGAACAGAAAGCCTTATCTTTCTCCCATGGAACAGCTGGTAGTTGACCTTGTGGTTTGCAGCCCGATTTGTAACCACTACGCTACCAGAGCATTCACTATGCTACCAGAGCATTCCGTTAGGAACAGTCAAATCAGACTGAAGCATCATTTGTCACTTGACCATTTTGGAGAATGAGGCACTGCACTTCTACTTGGAGTAAATTATTCCTGTTCTTTCCACATCTTCCCCTGGAGATCCCGACTGCAAGGTTCACACTCCTGCTCCGGGTGTGGTGCTGTAGGATAAGCATTTGTTACTGAAAGGCCGGTAGTTCAAATCCACCGATTGCTCTTTGGAAACCCTAGACATGGTCGCTATAAGTTGGAACCTTCTTGACAGAACTTAACAACAATATACTTACTGTAAGGAGCACAGGTAGTGCCGTAGAGTAAGCATTAGACTTCTAACCTTGGGAGAAGGATGAGGATGGTTGCTACCACAAAGATTTACATAGAAGCCTCAGAAACCCAAAGAAACGGAATTGACTCGAAGGCAGTGTTTTTAAAATTTTTTAATCACTGTATGATATAACAAGGTTCCTCAGAAATGGGACAAGGTTCTAGGAGTCACACTTTAAGAGAGACCAGGGACAACAGCAACACAAAAAAGAAGACTTATGTGGCCTTTGATAGTCATATCTCTGTCTTGAGCTTTCTAAGCGCCTTCCCCAGGCCCTACCATTTTTTATGCTGTCAACATCCTTGGGGAGTCCTGGTGTGACTCTGTTAGGATAAGCACTGGACTGCTAACCACAAAGCTGGTGGTTCAAACCCACCAGTCACACCTTAGAAACTCTATATTGGGTTAGTATGAGCCAGAATTGACTTGATGGTGCTTAACAACAACAAAAACAACATCCTTGGCTGCTCCCAATGTTTTCAAATAGAATATGAACTGGACTGTGAACCACAAGGTTGCTTTGTAGGAAAAAGATGAGGCTGTCTGCTCCTACAAAGATTTATAGCCTTGTAAACCCTATGCAGGTGGAACTGACTCAATGGCACTTAACACCACCACCACCACCACTACACCTAATAACTCTTAAGTTTTATGAGCACATTTTAAGAAAAAATCTTTCTTCTAAGCTCTATGCCCAACTGTCTCCTTACACCGAACCCTAATCCTTCCTCCAAACTTGTCCTCTCCCTGCCACCTATCTGGGTAAATCAGTTCTGAGGAATTATCCGTATGCCTCATTGTCTCCAACATGGAGCCCAGCTCGAAATGTTTTCCATTCCATTTAGAGCAGTAATACTTCAGGGTCGATCTTAGATTAATTAGTATGCTTTCTTTCTTTTTCTTTTCTTTTTTTATCTAGCAAAATAGATATTTTGGGTTTCTGAAACATTAAGAGAGACTTTGGTTTTATGACAATTCTGATTGCACATTAGAACCTTTGGGATTCAATACTTGGTATAAATGGAGAATATACAATTTACAATCACTGGAATAGTTAGAACTTCTGCAACAACATTACTTCCCTAGAAACCTGGAGTAGAAACTTTCCTTAGAACAGCCAAAGTAGAAACTTCTTAGGGATTGAAAGGAACTTTTGTCTAAAGGGCAGAAATTTCTAGAAAGCTGTGAGTCAAACCAGTAAACTATTTTTTTATCATAAAATGGAAGAATAATAATCTGCTATACTGTTGAGTCCTGGTGTGGCACTGTGGGCTAATGCATCAGACTGCAAAGTCGTTTGAATTGCAAGGTTTGAACTCACCAGCTGCTCCTTGGAAACCCTATACAGGGTAGCTATGGGTTGGAATCGACTCGATGGCACTTAACAACAACAACAACATAATGTTGAGTGCATATGGTCCATTTCCTCCCCTTTTTTCCTTTGAACTAATACAAGTGGTTAAACTTGAGATATTCAAGTAGACCATGTGGCATGAATTCACTGGTAAAGAATAATTTGCTGTCTAACAACACTAAAAACAATAGAAAAGATAAGATGAATATTCTAAAGTACTACTAGATTCATATAGGTATGTTCATTGTAGTTTGGGGATGTTATGCCATAAATTTTCTTTTTACTTTACAATTTGAATCTGTGCATTTATTTGTATTGATCCACTAAGTAACAGCCTCTCTTATTAGGTAAGTCTGGCATGGGGATATTTTGGCTCAACCTACTACTTCTTTCTCTCTGAGACCCAATGGAAACTCAATAACATCTTTTGGATGTATGAAGACCCAAAGGAAACAGCATTGTGTATGTATAAAGGAGCTTCAAAAAATTCATGGAAAATGGAAAGAGAATTTTTCTATGAACTTTTTATAGCTTCCTCATATACATGTACACCAGAGTCCTGGTGTGGTGATGCAGATTAATGTGCTGACTGCAAAGTTGGTTTAAACCACAAGGTTGGTGGTTCAAGCTCATCAGCTGCTCCTTGGAACCCCTATATAGGGTCACTATGGTCAGAATCAACTCGACGGCACTTAACAACAACAATAACATATATGTACCTGGCTATCATTTCAAGGAATACATATATATATATATATATATATATATAAGTATATATATAATTTTTCTATAAATCATGTTTTAATTTAGGGGCACAGCTATAATTTAAAACTCTGACTCCTCAAACCAAGGGAAATTGCAAAGTCACTATCCCTCAAATTATGTTAATCTGATGTCAAGGTTTATAAATGAAACAAGTAAGAGAAAAAAAGCAGGATTCTGGGTCACTTCATGTACAGTTATATGTATGGTTTCTATTCCTCATGCATGGTGTGATGTGCTACTTCGGCATCTACTATTGTATTCACAAGGATCATCTTCCTCTGTTTACCAATTTAATGACAAGCTGACTATTATGTCTAAGTATGTCTGTCCCTAAAATCTAAGTGAATACAACATCTAAGAGTAAATTTAACCTGGGATGTGAAGGTATTATACAATAAAATTATAAAACTGCTGAAATAAATATTTACTGATTGGAAGACTTAATATGTTACAATATCAATTCTACCCAAAACAATCTATAGATTCAGTGCAAAACCAATAAAAATGCCAGTTACTAATAGCTTTCTTTACAGAATGGAAACACAAACCCAAATAGCTAAAGCAATGTTGAAAAGTAGAAGTCACATTTCCTGATTTTAAAACATATTATACAGTTACTGGGATCGTGGTGGCTCTGTAGGATATGTACTGGACTGCAAACCACAAGGTAAGCAGTTTAAGCCCAGCCACGCCTCAGGAGAAAGATGAGGCTTATTGTTCCCACAAGGATTTACAGCCTCAGAAAAACCTAGACAGGGTCTCTCTTAGTTGGAACTGATTCAACTCACTCACAGCAACATACAGTAATAAATGAGCCTAGTGCTAACATCACAATACACACATAGACCAATGGATTAGAACTGAGAGTCAGGAAACAAACCCACACAACTGGGTCAAATAATTTTTGACAAGAGTGCTAACTCTATCTGATGGGGAAAGAAGAGTCTTTTCAATAAATGGTGCTGGAAAAACTGGGCTTCCACATCCAGACAAATGAAACGGAATCCATACCATTATTTTATAAAAATAAAAATATATTAAAGACCTAAATGTATAAATTAAAACCATAAAATTCTTAGAAGAAAATGTAGAGGAAAGCTAGACTTTCAGGTCTAGCTTTCAACAATGGATTATCTAATTTAATAATAAATGCACAAATAACAAAACACCGTAACTTCCTTATATCCATAAATGGGACCTCATAAAAATTAAAAACTTTTGTTTATCAAAAGACTTTACCAAAAAAGTGAAAAGACAAACTACTGATTGGGAGAATATCTCTAGAAACCATATATCTGATTAGAATTTAAAAACCAACATATATATGTTGTTGTTAAGTGTCATCAAGTCAGTTCCAGCTTACAGCAACTGTGTATAGGGCTTCCAAGTAGCTGATGGTGGATTTGAACTGCTGGCCTGTGTGTGGTGTGGTGCTATAGGATAAACACTACTGCAAGGTCAGCTTGAACCACAAGGATGGCAGCTCAAATCTGCCAGGTGCTCCTCAGAAACCTATACAGCGTCGCTATGAGTTGGAACCAATTTGATGACACTTAACAACAACAACAACATGGTGGTGGTTATGTGCCGTGGAGTCAGTTCTGACTCACAGCAAGCCTGTACAGGGTTTCCAAGGCTGTAAATCTTTATGAGAGCAGAAAGCCTTATCTCAACAACATGTAACATCAAAATCTTGGACAATTATATAAAACTTGGACAACAAAAAGGCAACCCCCCCGCCAAAAAAAAGAGGGTAAATGATTCGAACAGACATTTCATCAAAGAAGACATTCAAATGGCCACCAAGCACATCAAAAGATGCTCAGTGTCATTAACCATCAGAGATGTAATTACCACCACAATGATATACTCCACAATCTGCCCGCCCCCCAGAAAATAACAAATGTTGTGAGAATGTGGGGAAATTGGAACCCTTATCCATTGCTAACTAGAATGTAAAATGGTGCAACTGTTTTGGAAAACAGTGTGGCAATTCCTCAAAATAATAAAAATACTATTATACAACCCCAAAATTCCACTCCTAGCTATATAACCAAAGGCTTGAAAGCTAAGACTCAAACAATTATATGTTTGAGTCAGCTTTCACAATAGTCTAAAGACAGAAATAACCTACGTGTCTATCAATGGAAGAATGGATAAACATAATGAGGTATATACACATAATCAAATACTGCTTAGTAGGAGAAATGAAGTTTTGTTACATGTTACAATATGGAGGTACTAGAGGACATTATGAGTCCTAGTGTGGCACCTAGACTGCACTTGTAACTGTAAGGCTGGTGGTTCAAACCTACCAGCCACTCCTATAATAGGGTCGCTGTGATGCATGTGAAAGCTGGACAGTGAATAAGGAAGACCATAGAAGAATTGATGCTTTTGAGTTATGGTGTTAGAGGAGAATATTGAAGGTGCCACGGGCTGCCAAAAGAACCAATAGATCCATTTAGGAAGAAGTGTAGCCAGAGTGCTCCTTAGAGGCCAAGATGACCAAACTTCATTTCTCATACTTCGGACATATTGTCAGGAGGGACCAGTCACTGGAGAAGGATATCATGTTTGGTAAGGTGCAGGGTCAGAGAAAAAGAGGAAGACCCCCAATGAGATGGATTGGCTGAGTGGCAGCATCAATGGACTCAAGCATGGCAGTGGTAGTGAGGTTGGCCCAGGATCGGGAAGTATTTCATTCTGCTGTGCATAGGGTCGCTATGGGTTGGTACCAACTCGATGGCACCTAACAACGAAAACAACAACAACAACAACAACATGAGTCAGAAATGACTCAACGACACTTAACAACAGAGGACATTATGCCTGTTCCTACTTATATAAAAATAAAAGAAAAGGCAAAATACATAGAGACGGAAGCTTATTAGTGGTTACCAGGGACTGGGGAGAGGCTACTACTTATGAAATATTAAGTTTTGGCTTATGGTGGTGGAAAAATTGCATTGATTAAGGGTAGGGTTTCATGGATGATTATTACAGATGCTGCAAATAAGTTGTACATCTGTAAAAAGGTGTGTTGGCAAAAGTTGTACAACAATGACAAAAAACAAAAACAAAACTAGCTGCTGAGGCTGCTTAAATACAACCAAACACCTCATGGGATTTGGTTCCTTGTTTTGGAGGCTTCAGGTCATAGTTTCAAGGGACATCCCAGTTAATTGGTCTAATAACATGTTTAGTGTTTCTGTTCTATCTTCTAGGTTGTTGCATAGTGATGCTGGGGAAGACTGCATGATAGAATTTTGCAAGACCAACAGCTTATTCATTGCAAATGCCTTTTTTTTTTTTTTTCAACAACATAGGCAATGACTATATACTTGAACCTCATTGAATGGAATACACAGAAATCAAATTGACTACTTGTGCAGAAAGAGATACCAGAGGAGCTCAATATCATCAGTCAGAACAAAACCAAGAGCTGACTGTGGAACAGACCATCACTTGTTTATATGCAAGTTTTAAGTTTAAGCTGAAGAAAATTGGTGCAAGTCCATGACAGCCAAAATGTGATCAGAATTTAGAGACTATCTCAAGAATAGATTTGTTATATTAAACACAAATGACTGAAGACCAGATAAATGACGTTAAGGACATCGTACATGAAGAAAGCCAAAGGTTTACTGTGTCGGTGGGAAATGTATAGCACTCTGCTAACACAGCTCTAGTCAGAAAGGGAGTCTATAACTGTACATCTGTAGGAACAAGATTACATGCTGAACTGAGCAGGCCACTCTGTAAAGATTTACAGTCTTGGAAACACTATGGGGCAGTTCTACTTTGTCATATAGAGTTGCTATGTGTTAGAAAGGACTCAGTGAGTGGGTTTGGCATCTCTAAGGAAGCAAAATTCCTTCAGAAAGCCTGTTGTTAAGTGCCGTTGAGTCATTTCTGACTCATAGTGATCCTACATAGTGTTTCAAAGGAGTGGCAGGTAGGCTTGAACCGCCGACTTTATAGTTAGCAGTCCACTGCTTATCCTACAGTGCCACACTAGGACTCCTGAATGGTTAGTGGGTTCAAACAGTTGACCTTTCAGTTAGCAGCTGAGTGCTTAACTACTGTGTCTCTTGGGCTCCCTAGGAAGAAAAATAGTCTTAGAAATAAAATATAACAACTCAGAAAGTCCTACTAGAAATAATTTTTAGAATATAAAAATAAACTCTAATAAAGCAGAAAATTGCTTATCACTTGTATACAAGGGAAATTCAAAAAGTTTGTGGAAAAAATCCATTAATTCATTCCATTTCTCCACAAATTTTTTGAAGCCCTTCATATGATATTCCATTTCAGTTTTCATTTTTCTGAGACAGTCAAAACTTTTTCTGAAAGGAGGAGAAAGGATAAATATTTTAAAAAGAAGGGTTAACTTTTTAAAAATGAGTTTGAATGAAAACATCAAATATGTACTAAAATATAATGAATATGCTTTCTTGTTCTGTTATATGGACAGTTGGGTTCCATGTATTCATGTATGCTCATGCATGTACTTCACAAATATTTACTGAGTTCAAGGCTAGGAGACAAGTAGGTAATGGGCAAACTCGGTGCAGTATACAATGTTCTCTAAAGACAGTCATTTATTCCCTCCAGTTTCTTACCAAAGAACCTTCTCTGAAACTGAGGCACAGAGGCAGGTGCCTCTGTATTTATTTTCCAGGAGCTTCTAGAGTATCTTTAAATAATCATTACTAAGCCTGGAGTCCTGGTGGGGCGTTGTAGGATAAGCACTGGACCACAAGGTCGTTTGAATGCAAGGTTGGTGGGTCAAATCCACCAGCCACTCCTTGGAAATCCTGTACAGTTTCAGATCTGACTCAACAGCACTTAACAACAATAACCATGCACTAAATAGAATAAATCCAACTCATGAATAAAATCTGGAAAGCAATGTTGTTGTTGTTAAGTGATGTCAAATGAGTTCCAATTTACAGTGACCCTGTATAAGGTTTCCAAGGAATGGCTAGTGAGTGCTTATCTTACAGAGCCACACCAGGAAGCTCCCAATATGTAATAGTAAATCATAGCAAATTTCAAAAGAAATAAAATGTATTTTTAGAGTGGTCTACTTGAGGGCTACTGATTTCTTTGTTTGTTTATTACAGGGGTTAAAAGAGAATTCCAAGAGAACTGAACATGAAAACGCTGCAAATTCTTTGATGTTTAAATAAAATAAATGAACAAGAACAACATGCATTTGGCATAGTTCTTGTTCTTGGAAGAATCCTGGGGTTTCCTCTCCTCTGCCACTACTCATGTCTGTATCATCTGTCCTAGTAACCATTCTCCAAGTAGGTCCCCACGACCACCCCTAGATCCTGAAAAGAATCATGTGGGTATTACAGGTGGACAGGGAAACCCTGAGGACTTCTAAATGAAGACGGCACCCAAGGAGCTTCTCTACTTTATTCTAAACTCCAGACACATGAACTTCTTGCTGACCACATTTGTGTCAAAGGAAACTGAACATGTTTACTGACATTTCTTTGAAAATAAGGAACTTATTTAGCATAAGTTGAATAAATGGATGTTCAGCTTATGCTAAGTTACTTATTTTCAAAGAAATGTCATTAAACATGTTCAATTGAGGATAATAAAAGATTCCTTTTTGTGTGAAAATGATGTATTAAATCTTGTCTAATTTAGAAGAAGGAGTCCTGGTGTGGCTCTGTGTGTTAATGAGATGGACTGCCAGGACAGTCTGAACCACAAGGTTGGTGGGTTAAGCTCATTAGTCTCTCCTCTGAAACCCTATACTGGGTTGTTATGGGTCGGAACTGACTTGACAGCACTTAACAACAATTTAGAAGAAGATCTATTTAGTCACTGCATGGATCTTAACAGAAAGTTATAGCAAAATAATTTCCTTCTTAGTTATTCATGTACACCTCAGGTAACTAATTTAAGGGATTTTTCATTTCCCAGAAAGAATGTGTAACATTATTTATTTGAATTGTGACACATGAATTACATTAATGTCCAAGAGAATAAAAAGGCCTGTCATTCACTTAGTTGCTGTCATATAAATAAAATTGCTGGGAAGTAAATGGAAATTTGATTTATACTTAGATTTCCTTAAGTAACTTTAATGTAATACTAGAGTCCTGGTGTGGCACTGTAAGATAACCACGAGGTTGGTGGTTCAAACCCACCAGCTTCTCCTCAGAAGCCCTACTGTTGTTAAGTGCTATCAAGATATTTTCAGCTCATAGGGACCCTGTATAGGCTTTCTCAAGGAGTGGCTGTAGATTTGAACCGCCAACTATGTGGTTAACATTTCAGTGTTTATCCTATCCTATCACATCAGAACTCCTGGAAACCTTATGAAGATTCTGACACTATAAGTTGGAACTGGCTTGATGGCACTTAACAACAAAAACAAGGATACAGCTTTTCTTGTTTTATTTCAAAGGTGGCTTTTAGTTGTTATCATGGGTCTATGGATTATGTGATCAATGGAGTTCAATGTAATAATGATACATAATTTTAATCACTGATTTGTACATTTTTCTAAGGAAGATTTTTCTTCTTCCCTTTTTTTTTTTCTGTGAACATTTTCTTTAATATGAAGTTATCAGAAGAAAGCTCCCTTATTCCCTAAACCCTATTTTAAAATCTTTCATTACATTACTTGATGTTGTAAACAAATATTCTCATTGTTTACTGGGAGGAGGGAATAAATGGTTCAGGTATTGTGCTGTTAGTATTAGCTATCTGAGCTTTACAAAAAAATTAATTTTGTACATCTGAGGATGGTTTCTTATAAATGGTTGAGAAAGTAGAAAAAGTATAGTTATAATAAAACTCCTTATAAAATCACTTATCAATTTTCACAAGGCTTATTTTTTTAGAGATTTTAAGATATATTTTCAATATAGGAACTATACAGCACTTTTACTTTCCTATTTCTTGCCTCTTTTCACTCTTAAATTGATAAAAAAAAAAAAAAAAAAAAAAGCGAGAGAAAGTAAGAGTGTGTGGAACCAGACATTTTGTGGCTCTCAGCTGTGTACCTGCACTACCACCATGGCAGCATACTGTGAAGAATATATCCATTGGATACCTAAGGAACATTGTAATTTCTGCTGAGCAATTAGTTGAACACTTTTGTATCTACGCTACTAGTTTTTTTTACTTGGTATTTGTGAAGTAATGAATTACCTTACAGAAATTAATTATCTCTCAGGAAACTTTGTCCTTGGTTCCTGAGAGAGAATTTGGGAATGTACTAATGGTTTGTTCTCTATGTCGAGGATTTATGTTAATGAGTGGAGAACTGCCAAGATGGAAATACCATCTCATGGCATATAATTTTACCTCAGTGCACCCCTTTTGGAACACAAAAGCTCTGTGTTGGCATCACTCTCAGACTCTGCCTTATACATCTCTTTTTTATGCTGATCCTAATCTGTATCCTTTCTCTGTTGTTGTTAGGTGCCATTTAGTCAGTAGCAACTCATAGCAACCCTGTGCACAACAGAACGAAACACTACCAGACCCTGGGCCAACCTCACAATTGTTGCTACATTTGTGCCCATCACTGCTGGCTCTGTGCCAATCCATCTTGTTGGGTTCTTCCTCTTTTTCTTCGACCCTCCATTTTACCAAACATGATATCCTTTGCCAGGGACTGGTCACCCCTGACACTATGATTGTAGTATGAGAAACAAAGTCAGGTCATCCTGGTTTCCAGGGAGCATTCTGGCTGTGCTTGTTCCAACACAGAATGATTTGTTCTTTTGGCAGTCTATGGTACTTTTAATATTCTCTTCCAACACCACAGCACAAATGCATTAATTCTTGGTCTTCTTTACTCACTGTTCATTATGGTCTTCTTTACTCACTGTTCAACTTTTGCATGTATATTAAGTCAAGCACACTTTAGTCCTCAAGCTGACATCTTTTCTCTTCAACACTTTAGAGGGGTCTTGTGCAGCAGATTTGCCCAATGCAATACCTTGTTTTATTTCTTGATTGCTGTTTCCATGAGTGTTGATGATTGATCTGAGCAAAATGATGTCTTTGACAGCTTCTTATCTCTATTTTTATGGATGTTGTTTAGTGGTCCAGAGGTGAAGATTTTTGTTTCCTTTACATTGAAGTACAACCCATACTGAAGGCTGTGGTCTTTGAGCTTCGTTAGTAAGTATGTTATTTCCTCTTTGCCTGTAGCAAGCAAGGATATATCATCTGCATATGTTGTTATATGCTGTGGAATTGGTTCTGACTCATAGGGACCCTGTACAAGGCTTCCAAGGCTGTAAATCTTTACGGGAGCAGAAAGCCTCATCTTTCTCCTGCAGAACAGCTGGTAGTTTCGACCTGCTGACCATGAGATTAGCAGCCCGATTCGTAACCAGTATGCAACCAGAGCTCCTCTGCATATAGCAGGTTGTTAATGAGTCTTCCTGCTAACCTGATGCCAAGTTATGCTTCATATAATCCAGCTTCTCAGATTGTGTGCTCAGCATACAGATTTTATAAATATGGTGAAGTAACACAACCCTGTCATACAATTTTTCTGATTTTCAACCATTCAGTATCACCTTGCTCTGTTTGAATGACAGCCTCTTAATCTAAGTACAGGTTTCTTAAGAACACAATTAAGTGATCCAGAACACTCATTCTCCACAATGCTGTCTATAGCTTGTCATGTTCCACATAATTGAAAGTCTTAGTCAATAAAACACAGGTAAACATCTTTCCGGTATTCTCTGCTTTAAGTTAAGATCCATCTGATGTCAGCAATGATATCCTTTGACCCATGTCCGTTTCCGAATCCAGCTTGAACCACTGGAAGTTCTCTGTCAATTTATGATTGCAGTTGTTTTTGAATTAGCAAAAATTTGCTTACATGGGATATTAATGATATTGTCCGATGATTTCTGCATTCCGTAGGGTCAACTCTCTGTGGGATGGGCACAGGTATGGAGCTCTTCCAGTCAGTTGACCAGGTAGTTGTCTGTCAAATTTCTTGGCACTGGAGTGCCTCCAGTCCTGCTTCAGTTTGTTGAAAGATTTCAATTTGTATTCCATCAATTCCTGAGCCTTGTTCTTTTCCAATACCTTCAATGTACCTTAGACTCCTTTCTTCAGCACCACTGGCTCTTGATCATATGCAACATCTTCAAATGGTTGAACCTCAAACATCTTTTTATGGTACTGTGACTCTATAATCCCTCCATTTTCTTTTAATGCTTTCTGTATCATTCAGTAGTTTGCCCATAGAAGCCTTCATTATTTTAAATCAAAGTTTGAATTTTTCCTTCAGTTTCCTCAGGTTGACAAATACTGAGCATGTTCTTTCCTTTTGGCTTTCTAATTCCAGGTCTTTGCATTTGTTATAACTTTATCTTCTTGAGTTGCCTTTGGAAATTTTTTATTCAGTTCTTTTACTTCCCCATTTCTTCTATTTTCTTTAGCTTCTCTACTCAGGAGAGCAAGTTTAAGAGTCTTTTCTGACATCCATTTTGGTCTTTTCCTTCTTTCTTGCCTTCTTAATGACCTTTTGCTTTCTTCCTATATTAGTTGTCATCCTACAACTCTTCTGGTGTGGTTCTGTAGGATAAATACTGAACTGCTAACTGCAAGTCGGCATTCCAAACCTACCAGCTTCTCCTTGGAAACCCTATACAAGGTCTCTATGAGTTGGAACTGACTCAATAGCATGTAACAACACCTGGCAATGTTTGAGAGTTCCAATTTCTCTGCACTCTTACCAACACTTGATATGCTCTGTTTCAGTGATCATAGCCAACTCAGTAGGTGTGAAGTGTATTTCATTTGGGTTTTTATTTGGTTAATACCACCACCAGTTTGTCAATTTGCCTACTGGGGTGACATGCAGTGACTTGCTATGATACTGGAAGCTATGCCACTAGTATTTCAAATACTAGCAGAGTTACCTGTTGGAGACAGGTTTCAGGAGAGCTTTCAGATTTAGACAGACTACAAAGAATGGCCTGGCAATCTTCAATCAAGCATCAGCCAATGAAAACTCGATGGATCACAAAAGAATATAGTCCAATGTAAAGCTGGAAATTGAGACCCTGAGGTTGGAAGGAACTACACAATGCCACAATAATGGAATTAAACATGCAATGATCATGAAAATGGCACAAAACCAGGCAACATTTCTTAAATTGTAAGTGTGGTCATCATGAATTGGAGTCAATTGTGGCACTCTGGGTTAATGCGCCACACTGCAAAGCCATTTGAATTGCAAGGTTGGTGGTTTAAGCTCAGCAGCCACTCCTCGGAAACCCTATCCAGGGTCACTATGGGTCAGAACCACCTTGATGGCACTTAACAACAATAACAACCAACAACAATAACAATGACTAAAGACTAGTGATCTGGTGCTGCCAAAACAGAAATACCACAAGTAGATGGCTTTAACAAACAAATGTGTTCTCTCACAGTTTAGGAGACCAGAAGGCTGAATTCAGGGTGCCAGCTCTCGGGGAAGGCTTTCTATCTCTGCTGGCTCAGGGAGAAGGTCCTTGTCTCTTTTTAATGTGGATTTGGCATCCCTTGGAGATCTTCATGTGTCTTGGCAGCAATCTTTTCTTGGGTCTATGAGGTTCATCCTTGATCCACATGACACACTCTGATCCCAGCTCTTCTTTCGTGGTGGTACTGGGGTTCTTCGGATCTCTGCTTAGCTGTTTAATCTTTTTTTATAACTAAAAAAAGACTGATTCAAAATGCAAAATAAACCTGTAGACTGTAACCTGCCTCATTAACATAACCTACCTCACTGTTAGCTGCCACTGGGTCCATTCCAAATCTCAGCAACTCAACAGACCACAGAATGAAGCGCTGACTGGTCCTGCACCATCCTCACAATTGTTGTTAGTTTGAGCCCACTGTTGTCACCACTGTGTCAATCCATCTTATTAGGGGTATTCCTTTTTATAAAAGGAGCTCTGGTAGCATAGTGGTTATGGATTAGGCTGCGAACCTCAAGGTCATTAGTTTGAAACTACCAACTGTTCTGTGGGAGAAAGATGAGGCTTTCTGTTCCCGTAAAGATTTACAGCCTCAGAAACTCTGTAACAGGGTCGCTATGAGTCGACACATAACCACCTTTTTATAATTGACTTTTTTACCAAGCATGATGTTCTTCTCTAAGGACTGATTCCCCCTGATAACATATCCAAAGTAGGATAACTGAAGTCTTGCCATCCTCCATTCTAAGGAGCATTCTGGCTGTACTTTTTCTAAGACAGATTGCTTTGTTTTTCTGGAAGACCATACTTCTTTGCTAACACCATAATTCAAATGCACTGATTCTTCTACAGGATTCCTTGTTCATTGTTCAACTTTTATATGCATATGAGATGATTGAAAATCCCAAGGCTTGGGTCAGGTGTACCTTAATCCTTAGACTGACATCTTTGCTCTTGAACACATTAAAGACATCTTACGCAGCTGTTTTACTTAATGCGATATGTTATTTGATTTTTGGACTGCTGCTTACAAGAATGCTGATTGTGGATACAAGCAAAATGAAGTCTTTGACAACTTTAATCTTTTGTCCATTTATCATGATGTTATTTACTAGTCCAATGGGGAAGGTTTTGTTTTATTTATACTGAAGGCTGTGGTCTTTGATTTTCAGTAGTAAGAATTTTAAATCCTCTTTGCCTTCAGCCAACAAGGATGCATCATCTGCATACTACTGATGGTTCACAGGTTGTTAATGAATCTTCTTCCAGTGCTGATTTCATGTTCTTCTTCATATAGTCTAGCTTCCTGGATTATTTGCTCAGCATACAGATTAAAAAGATAAAACCCTGGTGCACACCTTTCTTGAATTTAGACCATTCACTGTACCCCTTTTGGTTTTTGTACAGGTTCATCATGAACACAATAAAGTGTTCTGAAATACCCATTCTTCCCAATGTTATCTATAGCTTGTCATGATCCACATAGTCAAAGCCATTGCATTGTCAATATTGTACAAGTAAAAATCTTCCTGGTATTCTCTCTTCTCAGCCAAGATTCATCTGATATAAGCTATGATATCCCCCATTCCAAGTCCTCTTCTGAATCTGACTTGAACTTCTAGTAGTTCCTTATCAATGTTTTGGATTATGTTTAGTGAATTTTACTTGCATGAGACATTAATGATATTATCCAATGATTTCTGCATCCCGTTGGATCACCTTTCTTTGGAATGGGTACAAATATGGATCTCTTCCTGTCAGTTGGTCAGGTAGCTGTCTTCCAAATTTCTTGTCACATATGAGTGAGTGCCACCTATGCTTCATTGCTTGTTGAAAGATTTCAATTTGTATTCCATCAATTCCTGGAACCTTGCTATTGCCAATGCATTCATTGCACCTTGGACTTCTTCCTTCAGTATCATTGACTCTTGATCATATGCTGCTACCTCTTGAAATGACTGAACACCGACCACTTCTTTTTGGTACAGTGACTCAGTGTATTCTTTCCATCTTTATTTATTATTATTATTTTTTTTTGATGCTTCCTGCATCATTCAGTATTTTGTCTATAGAATCTTCAACATGGCAAATCTAAGCTTGAATTCAGGTTGACAAATGTTCTTCCCTTTTGGTTTTCTAATTCCAGGTCTTTGCACATTGCGTTATAATAATTGACTTTGTCTTCTACAGCTGACCTGGAATTTTTCTGTTCAGCTCTTGTACCTCCTCACTTCTTCCATTTGCTTTAGTATTTCTATGCTGGAGAGCAAGTTTCAGAGTCTCTTCTGACAGCCATTTTGACCTTTTCCTTCTTTCTTGCCTTTTTAATGATCTTTTGCTTTCTTCCTGTATGATGTTTTAGATGTCATTCTACAACTTTTCTGGTCTTCGGTCTTTAGTGTCTAATGCATCAATTCTATTCTTAAGATTATCTCTAAATTCAGATGGAATATGTTCAAGGTCACATTTTGTCTTTTGTGTGCTTGTTTTAATTTTCTTCAGCTTCAGCCTGAATTTGCATATGAACAATTGATTGCTTCACAGTCTGTCCTTGGCTTGTTTTGGCTGATGATATGAAGCTTATCCAGCATCTCTTTCCACAGATGTTGTCAATTTGATTTCTGTGTATTCTGTGAGGTCCAGGTGTATAGTTGTCTTTTATGTTGTTTAAAAAAGGTATCTGCAATGAAGAAGTCATTGGTCTTGCAAAATTTTATCATGTGATCTCCAGTGTTGTTTTTATCACCAAGGCCAAAATTTCCAAAACTACTGATCCTTCCTCTTTGTTTCCAACCTTTGTCTGGAAGCTCAGCTGAAACCTGTCCACCATAAGTGCCCCTGCTGGTATTGAAAATACCTGTGGAATAGTTTCCAGAATCATAGCAACACGCAAGCCACCCTAGATTGATAAAGTGGTGGGATTGAATCGTGTTCCCAAAACTTGAATGGACCATGCAACTCAGTGGCTTGGCAGTTATGTAATGATGCTATCATTTCCTGTAATGTGATCTGATGGAATCAGCCAGTCAGTTGTAAGGATGGGACTCAACACCCTTGCTCAGCTTACAGTCCTGATCGGATGTGAGAGGAAGTTCCCTGGGGTGTAACCTGCATCATCTTTTATCTTACAAGAGATAAAAAGAGAGAGAAGTGACCAGAGTGAGAGGGACCTGACTGCCACCAAGTCAGAAGAGCCAGGAGAATAGCACGTCTTCTGGACCTGGGGTCCCTGCTCTCAGAACCTTCTGGACTCAGGGGAAGATTGCTGCCAAGACACAGCATATTTCCATGGAATGCCTGGCCTATAAATGTTGAAAGGAGATAAGGACATTCTCCAGAGTAAATTTCTGTTTGTTAAAGCCATTCAGTTTTGGTAATTGTGGCAGCACTAGATAAAAAGGACACAACCCTTTAAAACTAAGAAATACACAAGTAAGTTGTTTGCCCAGGAGACATCAAGGCAAGTGGTCGGGTCCCCTCAGTACAAACTCCCTTCCAAGACTAAGACTCAATGGGAATACATGCTCTGATTGGTGACCACGTTCATCATCGATAAGGGGAAGTGAGGGAAAAACAGCAATGAAGCGGCAAGCTAAGCCCTACAATGTTCAATAGACTCCTGTGAACCCGGGTGGAGACCTGGTTGGCCA
>NW_006408640.1:3519679-3534815 GCF_000296735.1 Chrysochloris asiatica | reverse complement strand
GAATAATTGTTATCAGGACTGATTGTGAGGGTTGGAAATGTAAAGGTGCACGTTTTGTAGCAAAGAGGGGAGTGATTAACTTTTCAGTCTAGGAGCGGAGGTCCCTGGGACCATCAAGGGAGAAGCAGTGATGCCTGAGATGGAGGCAGAGTTGAGGACATGGAGAGATGGAGCAGCTGGGGACTTTAGACACAGAGAAGGAGAGGGGCTGTGTGCTGATGACCCGGGGGGAGGCGGCAGGCTTGTAGTGTATACCCTTTGGTTGGTTGATGATGCATGGAGGGGACTGTAACCATGGCAATGAAATAATATACGATATGATGAATGTAAAACTAATGTTCTCTCATGTAAACTATCACATAATTCACAATAAAACATTAAAAAAAAATACAATATGCCTCTTAAATTATTTTGAAAACATACACTTCATTAGTAGTAGTTACTACTAGTTTAAAATTTAAATTCACTGAGCTCCTTGGAAGTGTTTCCAGGAATTCAGCAATTATCTAAAAGAAGTGTAATAAAAAACTTCACACATTCAAATCTCTTAAGCAGCACATTATACTTTGTGAGGCAGCATCAATTTATTCACTTGTGGTCCTATGTAACATATTTTGTGTAGACCTCTAATCACAATGATAAATTTTTGTTCTGCCCCTCAATGTTTTATCATGAAAAATTTCAAACATATAACACATTTGAAATATCTTTATAATGAATTCTAGAAGATGCTTCATCTAGATACTGCCACTAACATTCTTAAAAATCACCTATCTGCCCATCTAACCATCTCTCAGTACATTCGATTTTTGATGTATTTCAAAAAAATTTGCAGACGATAGTATGGTATTGCTGTTGTTAAGTGCCATTGAGTCAGTTCTGACTATAATGACCTTGTATAGGGTTTTCAAGGACCAGCTGATGAATTTGAACCACCAACCTTGTGGTTCAAAAAGACCTTGCAGTCCAGCACATTCGCATAGCATCACCCCAGGACTCCTTGTTCCAAAATAACTTAGCCCACAGATCTGTAAACCAGAATTTGTTCAGTTTTTTCTTGTAAATTATACGTAAATTTTCATGTAAAATTTACATATAATTTCATTGTGAATTGGGACAAGGTTTATAGAGCATATCATGAAATGGGTACTATTTGTAAGTGTGGGTGTTCTTGTGCATCTCCTCTACTTTATATTAGCTGGATGCTTCACTCTCCACTCTAGCTGTATGATGTTCTTGATGTTATCTCACAACTCTTCTGGTCTTCGGTCTTTAGTGTTTAATGCATCAAATCTGTTCTTCAGATAGTCTTTAAATTCAGGTGGGATATATTCAAGGTCAGTTTTGGGCTCTTGTGGACTTGTTTTTATTTTCTTCATCTTCAGTCTGAATTTGCATATGAGTCATTGATGGTCTGTTCCACAGTCTACTCCTGGCCTTGTTTTGGCTGATGATATGGAGCTTTTCCACTGTCTCTTTCCACATATGCAGTCAATTTGATTTCTGTGTATTCCATATGGTGAGGTCCCTGTGTATAATCATCTCTTACGCTGTCTAAAGAATGTATTTGAAATGAACAAATCATTGGTTTTGCAGAATTCTATCATGTGATTTCTAGCATAATTTCTATCACCAAGGCCATATTTTTCAACTACTGATCCTTCCTCTTTGTTTCCAATCTTTGCATTCCAATCACCAGTAATGATCAATACATCTTGATCACATGTTTCATAAATTTCAGATTGAAGAAGTTGGTAGAATTCTTCTATTTTGTCCTCACCGACTTTAGTGGTTGGTGTGTAAATTTGAATAATAGAGGTATTAACTGGCCTTCCCTGTAGGTGCATGGATATTATCCTATTACAGACAGCATGGTACCTCATGACTGATCTGGATATGTTCTTTTTGACAATGAATGCAACTCCATTCCTCTTCAAGTTGTCATTCCCGGCATAGTAAATCATGTGATTGTCAGATTCAAACTGGCCAATACCAGTCCATTTCAGCTCACTAATGCTTACGATATAGATGTTTATGCATTCCATTTCATTTTTGACAATTTTCAATTTTCCTAGATTTATAGTTGGTGCTTTCCATGTTCTGATTATTAATGGATGTGTACAGCTGTTTATCTTCATTTTGAGTGGTGTCCCATTATCACATGAAAGTCCCAAGGACTTTACTCTCATGGGCTTTACTCCATTCACATCATCACGATCAACCCTACTTTGAGGAGTCAGCTCTTCCCCAGTTTCATTTTGAGTGCCTTCCAATTTGACGGGCTCATTTTCTGGCACTATATCTGACAGTGTTTCTCTGCTATTCATACGGTTTTTAGTGACTAAATATTCAGAAGTAGTTTGTCTCTTCTTCTTTCTAGTCTGTCTTCGTCTAGAAGCTCATCTGAAACTTTTCCACCATGGGTGACTCTAGTGGTATTTAAAATACCTGTGGTATAGCTTCCAGAATCACAGCAACTCACAAGTCACCAAAGTATGACAAACTGACAGACAGGTGGTGGTGGCCTTCAGAAGCATACAGACCTAAATGGAGGATATCAAGAAATAATAGCTTTGGGACTTCCAGCAAGATCACACACTAGGCAGAAGTACTAATACATAGACCCTCTACAACAAAGATATGAAAGACCAAATGAAACAGACATAGATGAAAATCCCCAAACACTGAACATCACAGAAAAGGTTAGAGAAGTGGCTTGAGTGCTTTGTTGTTGTTAGGTGCCATTGAATTGGTACTGACTTATGCACAATGAATGAAATACTGCCTGGTCCTGTGCCAATCTCACAATCACTGCTACTATTGAGCCCACTGCTGCTGCCACTGTGCCAATCCATCTCGTTGGGGGTCTTCCTCTTTCTCACATCCCTCCACTTTACCAAGCATGCTGTCCTTCTCCAGGGAATAGTCCCTCCTGACAATATGTTCAAAGTATGAGAGGTGAAGTCTGGCCATCCTGGCTTCTAAGGAGCATGGCTATACTTATTCTAACAGATTTGTTTGTTCTTCTGCCAGTCCATGGCATTTTCAATATTCTTCCTCAACTCCATAATTCAAATGTAATCAGGTGTAGAAATATTTAAAGTAAAACGAACCTACAAGACTGAACCAGAGATATCAATTTATAATTAAATCAATGACAAAGCAAAAAGTATGAGTAGTGTAGATACAGAACTTCCAAATGGTGAGGGAGTCAAGTAGATTTTAAGATAAAATAGACTGCTTCAAATGGCAAAATTAATAAGCTACAGGGTAACTCCAAAGAAAATGAATACATCTTCACATCAACATGAAAAAAGAAAATCAGAAATAGTAAACATTGACACAACAGCAATTAAGCAAGTGAAAAGAAAATCCACAAGTAAAATGAAAGCAGCAGCACCACACACATAAAAACACTCAAAATGAAAACAATCAGTTGATGCCTGTCTATAATTACACTGAATGCAAATGGATTAAATGCACCAGACAAGAGACAGAGAGTTACAGAATGGATAAGAAAATAGGAACTTCAATATGCAGTCTAAGAGAGGCACATTTTAAACACAAAGACAGAAATAGACTAAAAATCAAAGGATGTAAAAATACACCAAAACTTATGGCAATAAAAAATGAGCATGAGTGGTAATTTTAATCACTGATAAAATAGACTTTAAGCACAAACCAATATAAGAGACAAACATGGACATCATATCATGATTAAAGGCAATTGCACAACAAGACATAATCATAAAAAATGCCTATGCTCCCAATGAAGTGGTGTTGGTGGTGATGGTTGGGTGCCACGGAGTCGGTTCTGACTTATAGTGACTCTGTGTAGGGTTTCCAAGGCTGTAAATCTTTATGGGAGCAGAAAGCCTCATCTTTCTCCTATGGAACAGCTGGTAGTTTTGAATTGCTGACCTTGAGGTTAGCAGGCCGATTTGTAACCACTGTGTTATCAGATCCTGAAAGAGCCTCAAAATACATAAATCAAACTCTGATAGAAATGAAGAAAGAAATAGACAACTTTATAGTAACAGCTGTTTTTAAGTACCGTGGAGCTGGTTCTGACTCATAGTGACCCTGCACAGGGTTTCTGAGGTGCAAATCTTTATGGGAGCAGAAAGCCTCATCTTTCTCCCACAGAACAGCTGGTAGTTTTGAACTGCCAACCTTGAGGTTAGCAGCCCAATTTGTAACCACTATGCTACCAGATCTCCTTACAGTAACAGTAGGAGATTTTAATACACCACTTTTGATGAAGGACAGAACAACTAGAAAGAAACTCAACAGAGACTCAGAAGAACTAAACAACACAATCAACCAATTTGACCTCATAGACATAAACAGAGCACTCAACCCAACAACAGCTCAATATACATTCCTTTCCAGTGCACATGAAGCATTCTCCAGAATAGACCTTATTTTAGGCCACAAAGCAAACCTCAATACATTTTTTAACAACAAAATGCTATAAGCATCTTCTCATATCACAAAATAGAAAGATTAAGGGGAAAAAAATCAAATAGCTAGAAATTGAATAATACCCTGCTTCAAAGCTACTAGGTATCAGACAAATAAAAATAAAATTTTAAAGTTCCTTGAATCATATTGTAAAATAGACATTCATGTGTGACAGAAATGAATATTAGGAATTTGATTACAGAAAGCTTGTCAAACCAACTTCAGCCTATAATTGATTGAATTTGCTAAATGGAGAGTTCGAACGTGCCCAGAGGAATAGGCTTCTTATTAAGCCTTGATAGAGTATGGAATCCTAAGCCCACCTAGAACATTATTAGTTGGGATATTTACATTTTGAAAAGACATGCAGATCCACCCAGAACTGCTGGGAGAACAGAAGATTCTTATTGAAAGAAAGTCCTGCAGAAAAAAGCTGACTATTTGGCTTTTTGAGTTTCAAGCAAGCTATTTGCTTTAGAGGCATCAAGGCAAGATAAGTCAGCCCATAATGCAAAACCTCCATCTAGGTCTGAAAGTCTAGTATGTTCCCTGGTACTAGCTGGGTCTATTTGTGAGTGGTAGTGAGGGGAATACAGCAATGATGACACGGACTTAGTTTGGGCATGTTCTGCTGGCACCTGTTAATCATGAGATGAGAGACAGAAGAGGAAGAGCTGGTTGGTATGAAGTTTAAGGAGTTGTGTGAGCTCCTAGCCCATGGAAATTGACCTGGAGGCTAGTGCTGACAACGAAACTGGTCTGAAGTGCAGGGAGGTGTGTGTGAACCCCCATACATGCAGCTGTTACCCATATGATCTCACTTGGATGGCTAGGGCTGAACTGACCAGAACCTGGACAGATGAAAATAAAGATGCGAGCAAGTGTAAATTGCTACAACTGATGAACTGGACTTTTGTTTATGGATGTAGTTGTTCAAAATTCCAACTGGAATGGAAGATTCTTCAAATCAAAGACCATGCTTGTCTTCTCAGTATATTGGGTTTATGTTGTTGTTGTTAAGTCGGGTCTGGCTCACAGCGACCCTGTTATAGGGTTTCTGAGGAGCAGCTGGTGAGTTTGACCTTGTTGTTCAAACCGACCATGTGGTCCATTTCTTATCCTATGGTGCCACAGCAGTCTTGGATTGATGTTATAGCTGTAATGTGTTGTGGAGTTGGTTCTGACTCACAGTGGCCCTGCACAGGGTTTCTGAGGCTGTAAATCTTTACAGGAGCAGAATACCTCCTCCTTCTCCCACAGAACCACTGGTAGTTTCAAACTGCTGAACTTGAGATTAACAGCCCAATTCGTAACCACAACGCTATAGAGATGGGCAATTTAGACATCGGCAATCAAAAATAGGGGGTCACAATAAAGGCTAAAGTGGCTGGCTTACAAGCTTTCATGGACATGCTTTGTTTCAGAATGAGGGGGGTGAAGTAGAATCACCACTGAATAGTTTTCCTCTTTCCAAGAAGGGTCTGGTGAAAGGGGGTGGGTATGATGTTGATAGGATTTTATGATTCAATTGTGAATAATTGCTAGCAGGATTAATTGCGATTGCCAAAACTAATTGTAGACGACGTGTAACAAAAAGGGGGGAGTAGTTTATCTTTCATTTCAGGAACAAATGATCTTAAGACTATCAAGAAGGAAGATCATGAGTGGAGCGTAAGATCCCTACCTAGAAAAGCGGAGATAACAGAGACGGTAGCAAAGGCGGTGGCATGGAGACACAGAGCAACTGCGGTTGTAGGCCCACGGACTGAGTACTGTGCCTGTGGGCAGGAGGCTGGCTTGCAGAATGTACCTTTTGGACATTAAAATGAATATATATATTTTGTTTTGTTTAATTTTATATGTGTGCTTCAAATAGTTTTGCTGTTCATTTGTGAAATATAAACTGTAAATGGGGAAACACAGGGAGGAAGTAGGATAACTGTTGTTGCAGGGAAGGGATTATATTAATTGAGATAAAAGAAAGTATATGACTTGTTGAATGTAAAGCTGATGATCTTGTCTGTAAACCTTCACTCAATATACAATAAAAATGAAAAAAAAAAAGGACCGTTTTAAACTTGGGATGAAAATAATAAATTATAAAGTAACCTCAAAGAAAATTAATAAACCTTCTCATCAAAAAAAGGGAGAAAAATATCTTGAATCAAATAAGACTGAAAATACAACATAATTTGGGACATAGCAAAAGCAGTACTCAAAGGACAATTTATAGCAATAAATACACACACCCAAAAAGAAGAAAGAACTAAGTTAACCTTTTATCCCAACATCTTCAACAATTAGAATAAGAGCAGCAAAGTAACTCTACTACCACCAGAAGAAAAAAAATTATAAAGTTAGGGCAGAAATAAATGAAACAGAAAAACAACAGAAAGAATCATCAAGACAAAAAGTTGGTTGTTTGAAAAAATTAACATTGACAAACCACTGGCAAATTTAACAAAACAAGGAGAAGATACAAATAACACAAATAAGAAATTATATGGGTGACATCACAACCGAACCAGTAGAAATAAAAACGATAATAACAGAACATAATGAAGAATTGCATTCCAATAAATTTGAAAATTTAGAAGAAATGGACAAATTTCTAGAAACACATGACCTACATAAACTAACACAGACTGAAGTAGAAAACTTGAACAGGCCTATGACAACAGAAGAAATTGATCAAATCATTAAAAAACTCCCAACTCAAAAAGCCCATGCCCAGATGGCTTTACTGGCGAATTCTATCAAACATTCAGAGAGGAGCTGACTCCAATTCTACTTAAACTATTCCAGAGTATAGAGAAGGAAGGAAAGCTCCTGAATTCATTCTATGAAGCAAGCATAACTCTGATACCAAAACCTGGCAAAGACATCACTAAAAAATAAAATTATAGACCAATATAAGGTCATTGTGAGTCAGACCCAACTCGATGGCACTTAACAACAATAACATCCATCATGAACATAGATGTAAAATTCTGAATAAAATCCTAACTAACAGAATCCAACAATATATCAATAAAACAACACAGCATGAACAAGTGAAATTCTTACCAGGTAGCAGGGATGGTTCAATATTAGAAAATCAATAAATGTAACCCATATCTCACACCATAAACAAAACTGAACTCACCATGGATTAAAGACCTAAATGTAAAGCCCACAAAGAGCATCAATGGACAAACATATGGGTTCAGATGCATGGCATAAGGACAATATCAAACATAACTGAAAACACACAAATAGAAGTCAAAATAGATGACTGAAATGTCCTAATAATTAGACAGTTATGCACATTACAGGATTTCATCAAAAGAGTAAAAAGGGAATCCACACACTAGGAAAAAGTGTATGGCAATGACATACCAGACAAAGGACTACTCTCTTACATTTACAGAACACTTCAATGCCTCAACAAAAAGACAAATAATGCTATTTAAAGATATTTTAATTGGTACAGAAGACATGAATAAACGCTTCACCAAAGAAGAAATTCAGGTTGCCAACAAACATATGAAGAAATACTCATGCTCATTAGCCATTAGAGAGAGGGAATAAAAACAACACTGTGATATCATTATACCCCAGTATTAACAGCAAAGTTAACAAAAACAGTAAACAATAAAGTTGGCAAGGGTATGAAGAGATTGGGATCCTCTTATACTGCTGGTATAAATTTTATTCTAATAACATATCACTTTGGTTTGATAAATTTATTCTAATAGAGTAATACTTTGAGGTGATATCTGATGCATGATTCTATGGCTAAAACTTTTGAAAACAAGTTGGAGTTTTTCACTGGGCTTTGTAGAGTTTAGAGTCCCTGTGGGTAGGTGGAGTTAATGATTCCCATACTTTGAAGGAGAGAGGTCTATATTCACCCCTTCATATATATGTCATTCATATGTGACTCTATTTGACAAACTGTTCCATTTTTAAGAAATAATTTGTAATGCACAACCTTAAGGTTTTAAATGTCGAGAATGTTTCTTTCTAATTTACCAAAGATTTGATTTTTGCAGTCTTCCAAGTAAATCTAAGCTATGCAATGAATGAGGTACTGCATCAGAAATTAGTGTACCAGCTGCTTCTCAGAAACCCTGTACAGGGTCACTATGGGTCAGAACTGACTTGCTGGCACTTACTAACAGCAACCACCAAGGCACAGATACTCTTTCACATGGAGACTGAAGATTGAGTCAGATCAAACAGACCCACTGGAATTCTCTTACGTACAATGGTTTCCACTCAAGGGAGTACTGTACTAAAAGACTTCAAAAACTTTTCATGCAGAAAAATTTGTGTGAAGCCCTCTTAAATGTCTTCTGGAGTCTCAGAGCAGAGGTTTTCAAACAAGGGTCATAAAAATGGGGAACCTGAGGCGGACTGAGCCACACCTTGTTTTCCTACTTTGCCCCACTATTTAAATTTACATTTCATATCTAAAAAAAATTACCGTATTGCCGACAAACAGGAACACCTTCAGTTTTGCAGATATAAAGAATAAACCTGTCAGTATATCTGGCTAGAAGTGAAGGTCAACATGAGAGTTAGGAAGATTGTATGTGCCCAACAAAGTAGTAAGTATATGTGTATATTTCATGAAAGTAACAGTATGTAGTAATATGCATATTTAAATTGTAGTTTCTTTTATTTAAAAAATGTCCCACAAAATACAACTTTAGAATTGAAAGATTCATTTCATGAATAATTTCCAGATTGTTTTGAAAACTTAACATCATTCCAGGAAGTGAGCCACGGTACTTATGGGCAGTGGTGACACAGTCACAGTCAGGGTGACAGAAAGCAGATAGGGAAACGCAGCAGAACAATCTCTTTACTTTCTTCACTGATTTTTCCTTTTTCTGGGATATTGTTTCTCTTCGAGAGTGTTTTAAAAATAGTAGTTTAAGTGAATGTACTCTTATAGGAGATGATCATGTAAATACAGCAGTAAAAGGTGTAAGAATCTACACTTTCTGAGCAGCAGAGTTGAAAGTTACATTAGTCTGATTGTGTAAAGCTAGTTTCAAGATACAATTTTTTCTAGATTTTATTTCTCCCAAAGTAGCGGTTTCCATGGTCACAAAATCACTTATTAGTAAGACTTACAGGAAATATATTTTGGGGGATAAATCATTAGAGATTGTTTCTAAAAGTTCATAGTGGGAACTGAGAATCCTTATCAAGTGTGTTGTTTTAGATGCCATCAGCTCCGACTCATAGCCACCATGTGTATACCAGTGTGAAACACAACCTGCTTCTGTGTCATCATCACAATCATTGCTGTATTTCAGCCCATTTTTGTGGCCAGTGTTTTAGACCATTTTATTGAAGGTCTTCCTCCTTTTTCACCTACTCTCTACTGAGCATTGTCCTTTCCCAGGCATTGGTCCCTCTTAATAACATGTTCAAAGTACATGAGACTACGTCTTGCCATCTTTGCTTCTAAGGATGTACTTCTTCTAAGGCACATTTGCTCACTGTATATTCAATATTCTTCACCAGTACCATAATTCATATGCTTCTTCAGTTTCCCTGACTTCTTGTCCAGCTTTTGTATGCACATGAGGTGATTAAAAATACTATAACTTGGGTTAGATGCACTTTAGTTCTCAACATGACACCTTTGTCGTTTAACACTTTAAAGAGGTCTTTTGCAGCAGATTTGCCCAATGAAATACATTGTTTGATTTATTGACTGCTGCTTCCATGCACTTTGATTGTGAATCCAAGTAAAATGAAATTCTTGACAATTTCAATCTTTTCTCCACTTATTGTGATATAGCTTATTGGACCAGTTGTGAGGATTTTTGTTTTCTTTATGTTTGGGTGTAACCCATACTGAAGCCTCTATGAAGTCTGTGATCTTTATCAGTAAGTGCTTCAGGACCTCTTCACTTTCAGCAAGCAAGATTGTTGCCTCTGAGTACTGTGGATTGTTAATGGGTCTTCTTCCAATCCTGATGTCATGCTTTTCTTCATTTAGTTCCAGCTTCTTGGGTTATTTGCTCAGAATACAAATTGAATAAGTATGGTGAAAAAACACAACCCTCATACACACCTTTCTTGCTTGATGTTACAAAGACACCCATTTTTAACAAGAGTTCAAAATACTCTAAGCTTAGTCATAATTACTAGTCTTTTACTTCATAAAATGGAGTTCTGGTGTGATACTGTAGGATAAGCACTGGACTACAAACTGAAAGGTCTGTGATTCCAAACTACCAGGTATTCCTCAGAAACCCTATGCAGGGTTACTGTGAGTCACCACGAACTCAATTGCACTTAACAACAACAACAACACTCCATAAAATAAACACTGGACTGCAAACCACAAGGTTGGTGGTTCAAGCCCACGAGCTGCTTCACAGGAGAAAGATGAGGCTTTCTGCTCCCACAAAGATTTAAAGCCTCAGAAACCCTATTGCATGGTCTGTATGAGTCAGAACCAACTCTACGACACTTAACAACAGCAACAGAGTTCCTGGTGATACAAACAGATAATGTGCTCAGTTACTAACTAAATCAGAGTACCAGGGTGATACGAACAGATAACATGCTCAGTTTCTAACCAAATGGCTAGAGGTTTGAATCAACCCAAAGACACAGCAGAAGAAAGGCCTGGAGATCTGCTTCTGAAAAAACAATCATTGAAAACCCGTGGAGTACAGTTCTACTCAGACATACATGGGGTCCCCTGAGTTGGAATTGACTCAATGACCACTGTGTCTTACTTCTTTGATCACATCAGCCCTGGTAACTGGCTTTGCCTTACCCAAAACCTCGGCTTAGGATGTAGCAGAGTGAGGACTGAGCTTAGGGCTTATGATAGCACTCAAGGCCTGGCCTTTAGCTAAACCTATTTTCCTAGCTCCATTTAGAGTTTGGCATGCAGGTTATGGAGTGGACTTGTCAGTCCAGCAAGAGCAGAGTATAGCAAGTAGATACAGCAAAGGAGAAATGCCAAGTCCCACCCCAGTAATACCTCCTGGTTTCTTGTCATTAATGGTCTTTTCTTAAAGTTACCTTAACAAGAGTCCATTCCTTGCAAATCAAAGAGTGTGACGTAGATCTTACTAGCCTTTGTCATTCTGGAGGTCCCATGGGAAAATATGAGTTTATAGGTCAGACTGGCATAGCAGTGGCATGTGGTCTGGTTGTTGGGTATGAAGAAGGTCTCACAGCATTCCTTAGACCCTAGTCTATGGCTGCAAAGAGGGCTCCGACTCAGTCAGAAGGACTGAAGGGGGAGGCAACTCTCTCTCTTCATGGAGTCTTCAGCGAGGCTGCCCTCATACCCCATCCTGACTACAACATCTACTGCTTCTCTTGCCTAGATTCTTTTCCCCTCCTCTCCTACTCTCGTTTTTGAAAAATTGAGATATATTATAATTCAAACAATATTAATTTTGAAGTACACAATTCAGCGGTTTATTAAAACATATTCACAAGATTGTGCAAATCATCACTACTTTCTAATTCCTAAATATTTGCATCATCTCAAAGAGAAACTTTGTACCCATCTGCAGTCACCTAACATTTCTCCCACCCCTCAGTCTCTTGAAGTCACTTATCTACTTTCTGTCTGCACCCATTTGTCTCTTCAGTTAACTTCATATAAATGGAATCAGATAACACATGGTCTCTAATGTCTGGCTTCTTTCACACAGCATAACATTTTCAAGGTTCATCCACATTGTAGCATATAGGAGAACCTCCATTCCTTTCTTGGCTGAGTCCATTGTGTGGGTATACTACATTTTGATTATCTACTCATCATTTCAGATACAGTTATAGTGTTTCTACTTATTAGCTGCTCTGAATAACACTGCTCTGAGAATTCACTTTTAAACCTTGGCATGCACATATGTTTTAATTTCTCTTGGGGAGATACCAAGAGTTGAACTGCTGAGTCATATGGCAACTCTATGTTTAACTTTTTGAGTACCTGCTAAACTGTCCTTAAATTACTAGTGGGTAGCGTGGTGGCTCCATATGATAAACACTGGACTGTGAATCACAAGGTCCATGGTTTAAGCCTGCTAACAGCTCAGGGGGGGAAAGACGAGGCTTTCTGTTTGGGCAAAGATTGAAAGCCTTGGAAACCCTGAACAGGGTTGCTATGAGTAAGAAATAACTTGATAGCACTTAGCAACAACAAACAACAGCCACCTGAAGCCCTAACAGCATTTCAGTATCATTGAGAAGCTCCTCTTCCCCAACATACTACCATGACTTCTGACATTGAAGAAATGATTTTAACATGTTTAGAATTATTCCCTTCGTAATAAGCACCTAAGTTAACAATGCAATGCCATTGAGCAATGTAACACAGTGATGTAGACTTACACCAATATGTAAATCAAATCCTTTTCTGAGAGCAACTCTGACCAGGAGAATTAAAAAGACCTGTCACAATACTGGATATCTGCAAGGGGCAAGGAGAGAAGTTCCCCAGTGTGAAGGACTTGGGACGTGAATGTGTACTTTTCAGAAGACATGGGTCATCACCAGATTGAACATGAACATGCTCCCCAACTTCCATTCCTTTGCTCAAGTAGCACTTATTGCAAGACAACCAACCAAAGAGTTGGGCATTTAGGTATGAAAACAGCACTTTCCTGTTTTCTCAGAATTTAAAATGTGGATTAATGTGCCAGACTGCAAAGTTGTTTAAACTGCAAGGTCAGTGGTTCAATTTCACCAGCTGCTCCTTAGAAACCCTATATGGGGTTGCTATGGGTCAGAACCGACTTGATGGCACTTAACAACAACAACAGGCTGGATAAAATTGTCTTAAATCTGAAAACTTTTATTCTGAAATTAGGCCTTTCCACTTGTTTAATGTTGAATGTTCTTTCTTTATAGTGATGATGATGAGACATGGAAGCAGCTTGTCTTTTTTGACATCTTATCTGGTAAGTCTCATGGATTGTATAATTATGTGTCACCTTGGCTAGGCCATGACTACCAGTATTGTGGGGTTGTGATCTGATATAATTTTTCTCATTTTGTGATATCTGTTGTAAATCCTAGCCTCTACATATTGATGAGATAGGATTAGGTGGGTTGTATCTTGAGTTACAAGAAGACATGACTCAAATCTCACCCATATCAAGTCATCCCCCTTACTCAAGTATTCAAGTTATGACCTTAGTCAAGTCATCACCCTTCCTCAAGTCATATATGATATCCAAGGGGAGAGTAGCAAGCAGAGAGGAGGGAACTGCCTACTACCAGAAAGAATAGCTGGGAACAGAGTATGTGTTTTGGACCCAGGGTTCCTGCACTGACACCCTCCTAGATGAAGGGGAAGATGGATGCGAAAATACAAGGAAATCTCCAAGGAATGTCTGGCCCGCAGATGTTGAAAGGAGACAAGCTTTCCTCCAGAGCAGAGAGCAAGCAAGGCACACTGCCTTCCCCTAGAGCTGGTGCACTAAGCTCAGACATCTAGCATCCTAAACTGTCAGAGAATACATTTTTGCATCTTAAAGCTATTCACATATGGTATTTCTGTTACAGCAGTACTAGACAACTAAGAAAGCAACATTTAAAAATACGGCAACCATATGTTGGCCTAACATATTTTATTGACATGTTATTTTTGAAATCCCTCACCTCCAAATTTAAGAGTCAGACTAAAGAGGAATCACAAAATAGTTACAAAGAGATGAAGGCTATTGATTCAATATGATTCTCATGTGTATTAAAATGTATAAAATAAGCAAGTTAGAGAAGTTACAATTAACATAGAACAGTGAGGCGTAGAGGGGGAATTGGCCTCTGTAATTCTACAAAGTACAGCATTAATAAAGCTGTAACAGGAAGCTTGTTTTTTATTTCCAACAAGCTTGAGAAGGCAGTCCTAATATTATGCCACAGAATCTCACTTACAAAGCAGTTTTTCCCAGGCACTGTCTGTAATTGAAAGGATGTGACTGAAAAAACAGGAGATTTTGGCTGCTGGAAATGATGTGTGCTTAGGCAAGTTATTTTACTTCTTGGGCTCATCTTCTGTTTTAATGAAAAAATCACAACAGTTAACATTTGCCTAGTGCTTCCTATGTGCATGGCACTGTTTTGTTTGGATACCTGTTTCTTTTTGTTTGCTTGTTATTTTAATCCTACAATCACATGAGAATGTTGTTGTTAGCTACTGTCGAGTTGGTTCCGACTCATAGCAACCCTGTATACGATTTCTGAGGCTGTAAATTGTTACCGGAGCAGAAAACCTCATCTTTCTCTCAGGAATGACTGGTAGATTCCAACTGTACACCTTAACAGTTAGTAGCCCAACACTACCAAGGCTCCTAACATGAAAATAAATCCTGTTATTTTTTTTTTCCATTAAAGTCATTTTCTTGCAGTCTCACACAGTCAGTGCAGAGTTATGATCTGAACCCCCAAGTGCCTTTTGTCAAAGCTCATGGTACTTCTTTCAAAATTTAGTTTTTGCATATTCCTATTTTCAGTTAAATCGTGTGGTAATGTGACAGTAAGAATCAGTTAAATCTGCTTTTGTCTTTATTTTTTTCTTAAAAAATAAAAATTCCCAATGTAACATTGAACAACACTGTGGTATTCCTGCAAAATTGGATTTTGCTGAAGAAATAGTGGTGATATAGTACATATTCCACATTATCTTCAAACATAT
>NW_006408640.1:3501545-3519579 GCF_000296735.1 Chrysochloris asiatica | reverse complement strand
TATATATATTAGTATTATTGCAAACTGTGCTAGAAATCCCAGTTGCCAGCATTGTCCTGTTATATCCTTCTAACCTCTTAATTATTATGCTTAAAAAAAATTATTGAGGTGAAATTCATGTGACACAAAAGTAACCATTGTAAAGTGAAAGAGTCAGTGGCATGTAGTACATTCATGTTGTGTAACCACCATGTCCACTAATTCAAAAGTATTTCTATCATTCCAAACTAAAACTCCTTCCCCAATAAGCAATTTCTAGTCAGTTCCCCAACCCCAACGAAACGCTGTAATTTACAACTCAATTCTGTCTTAACTTAGGGGCTATGAAATGAAATGTTAGTGAAAGAGTGAATGAGAACAGGAGGAACAAATGAAGGGCTCTTTGCTTTAGGCTGCACATACTATTACACCAGGGACAGTACTCCGAGTCTAAGTAGGTCTTGTTCTGAAGGAGTTCATAGATAAATTGTGGAGTGAATATTATTAAATAACATGAGGCTAATAAGGAGCTCTAGTAGCATAGTGGTTATGAATCGGGCTGCTAACCTCAGGTTCAGCAGTTTGAAACTACCAGCTATTATGCAGGAGAAAGATGAGGCTTTCTGATCCATAAAGATTTACAGCGTTGGAAACCCTGTACAGGGTCTCTATGAGTTGGAACCGACTCCATGGCACACTACTGCCAACAACTATAAAAATGTCTTTGCAAATATAAAGGGCATGGCCAACTCAAAGAGAGAATGCTGATTTAAAGCAAGTCTTGAAAGAAGTGTTAAGCATGGTGGAAAATTGTAACTTTAAAAATATTTCTTTAACTAATTAAACTTTTCATAAGTAAATAGCCTCCTTAGCATGCACTGTAGAGGATCACTGAAATTTTCTGTGATTTTCAGGTGTTTGAAGCTGGTCTGTGCTAAGAATGTGGCTTGATAGTACATTTTAAAATGTGTACTACAGGTTATTTAACACTTTTCTGTGCACCATGATTCTCTACTAGTAACATAATGTTTTAAAATAGCAGAAGAAAACAGAAAAATGGGTGTTTCATGGAGAAAAGTGAGCCAGCTTAGACCACAGAGTCCTTTTCTTAATTTATCTTTAATAAATTTTTAAAGTCAAGAGTTAACTTATTAATTATCTTGTATTTTCAAGGGTCTAGTTTACTTCTGCTATGTATGGGAGGATCATGTATAACTTTAAGTGCCTGCACTTGATAGTAGTAAATGCTGATATTATAAAAAAATTTTAATTTCAGGGTCTCTGCTCCAAAATGAAGAAACTCTCATGGCACAATGGTTGAACGCTTGGCTGAAAAGCTCAATTGAAAAGTTGGTGGTTTGGCAGTTTTTCACCCAGTGGTTCTGAGGATGAAGGCTTGTCAGTCTGCTCTTTTAAAGATGTCAGTATAGAAAATGCTATGAGGAAGTTCTACTCAGTCATATGGCTCACGATGATACTAAATGAATTTGACAACACCTAACAACAATAAGCTCTAAAATATGATAATTAATATTTCAACACATTATAATTTCCAAATATACCCAGGTCTCTATAGGATGAAAACAAAATAGACATGAAAACAACAATTAGAAAAGAATGAATAAAATTGTTCTCTTTTATCGCTGAAGCCCCTGGCTTCTACTGGATTTAAATTTTTTCATCTACTAAACATGTCTCATTTTAAAAGCTGATTTCTATAGTAAAATGTAAATTATTTGCTCCTTGATTCAAGATACTTTAGTAACAGGAGGAGGAGCACATCATCATAAACACAACCATACTGTACAAAGAGATGTGTAATGTATGCAAGAACCACTTACTATTGTGCACAGTCGATGAGCTGGTATTCATTCGATCTCTCAAAGCATGCCTTTACACCTTCATCATCCCAAAGCTTTTTCACATGGTCAAAGAATTCCTAAAATTCGAAAAAAAATTAGAAATTGAAAAACGCAATGCAATAATCTTTTAAGAAGCTAAAAGTAAAAAGAATCTGCAAAAATAAAGTGGTAAATGTTTTTTTATTCTTTGTTCATGCACTGTAAAATGCACAGGTTTTATGTTTAGTGTCATGAAAAACGTTAATGTTTGTGTTATCTCCACAACTTCAGAAAGTTCCCCAAAACAAAAAATTTTAACTCAAAAGTTAATGACAGTCACTATAAATGCAAACTAGCAGTATCACACAAACAAAAACACAACAGACATAAATGACAAGTAAATTCATGCATATCATTTACGCTCAGTTTAGTTGTATCAGTAAAGGGACAAAGAATAGCAGAATGCGTTAAAAAATAAAACCCATCAATCTTCCATCTACAAGAGACACACCTTAGATATAAAGACAAAAACAGACTAAAAAAATCAAAGGCTGTAAAACATGTATCAAGCTAACATAAATTAAAAATGAGCAAGAGTGACAATATTAATTTCTGATAAAATATACTTTAAGGGAAAAAATGGCATGAGTGTCAAGGAAGGGCATTATGCAATGATTAAAAGATCAAGTGAACATGAGGACACAGGCATAATATCTATGAACCCAATGAAAGGGTCTTAAAATACATAAATCAAATTTTAACAGAACTGAAGGAAGATATAAAGCACTTCACAGTAATAGGAGGAAATTTTAACATACCACATTTAATAATGCAAAGAGCAACTAGAAAGAATCACAATAAGAATATAGAGGAACTAAGAAACATAATCAAAGATAAATATCCTAGACATATATAGAACGCTCCAACCAACCATAGTATATGCATTTTTTTTCAGCACAAATGAAACATTCTCCAGAATAGACCATATATTAGACCATAAAACAAATCGAAATCACAATGCTATAAAATTAGAAATAAAAAAATAGGAACATCAAGGAAAAATACATCAACCACATGATAATGCCCTGCTTAACAAATACTGGGTAATATAAGAAATAAAAAATGAAATAAAAATTCTTTGAATCAAATGAGAATGGAAATACAACATACCCAAACCTTTGGACCCAGCAAAAGCAGTGCCCAGATGGTAATGTATGGCAATAAATGCACACACTGAAAATGCAGAAAGAACCAGAATCAATACATTAATCCAATGTCTCCAATAAGAAAAAAGAGCAGCAAAATAAGCTTACAGGTAACAGAAGAAAAGGAGATATTAAAGATTAGTGCAGAAATAAATGAAACAAAACCAGAAAAATAACCGAAAAACTCAACAAGACTAGAAGTTGCTTATTTGAGTGGATTGATAAAATTGACAAAGGCCTGGAAAATCTAACAAATACAAAGAAGATGCAAACAACACAGGTAAGAAATAAATATGTGACAACATAACAGAACCAACTGAAATAACAAACAGACTCATAACAAAAGAAGAAATTGTACAGGTCATTAAAAAGTCCCAACAAAAATATTACTAGCCTAGAGAGCTTCAGTGGTGAATTCACCAAACAGTCAGGGTGAAGGGACACTGATACTACTCAAACTATTCCAGAATACAGAAAAGGATGCAATATTTCTGAATTTAGTTTACAGAGCAAGCATAACCCTAATACCAAAACTAGGCAAAGATAGCACTGTAAAGAAAATTACTGACCAATACCCCTCATGAACAGAGACACTCTAAAAAAATCTTAGCCAATAGAGTCCAGCAAAATTTTTAAAAAAAGAATACATCATGACCAGATGGGATTCATACCAGGTTGGAACGATGGTTCTTCAACACAATCAGTGCAATCTACCATATAAATAAAACAAATGAAAAGAACCATGTGATCATAACAGTTAATGCAGAAAAGGCATTTGAAAAAATCCAATACCCATCCCTAATAAAAGCTCTCAACAAAATAGGAATACAAGAGAAATTCCTCAACATCATTATGGGTATAACTGGTGTGGTACTGCAGGATGAGCGCTGGACTGCCAGCCACAGGTCGGTGATTCAAACCCACCAGTCGCTCTTTGGAAACTCTATACAAGGTCACTACGAGTCAGAACTGACTCGATGTCACTTAACAATAATAATGGTCAACATTAGTCTTAATGGAGAGAGGTTGAAAGCATTCTCATCATGGATGGGAACTAAAAAAGGATATCTTTTATCACACTACTTTTATCACAATTTTATCAATATTGTGCTGGAAGTCTTAGAGCTATAAAGCAAAAAAGGAAAATACAAGGAAATCAAATTGGAAAAAATTATTTGTAAATAATATGATTATATATATTGATAGGGGAGCACTGGTGGAACTGTAAGATAAGCACTGGACTGTGTGGATCATAACAAAAAAGGTGGGCACTTCAAACCCATCAGTCCCTCTGAGGCAAAATGATGAGGCTTTCTGCTCCCATAAAGCTTCAGAAACTCTATATAGGGGTCACTATGAGTCAGAACCAATTCAACAATACCTAACAACAGCATACATGGATAAGGAGTCCTGGTGGTGGTTTGGATAAGCACTGGATTGCTAAACACAGGTCGGCAGTTTAAACCCATCAGTCACTTTATAGGAGAAAGATTAGACTCTATTCACATAACGATTTACATTCTCAGAAACCCTAACCGGATCACTATGAGTCAGAATCAACTTGATAGCACTGGGTTTGGTTTTGGTGTACAAAATCACAAAGACTCGGTAAAAAAATACACTGGAAGTAATTGAAAGATTTAGCAGTGTAGTAGGGTATAAGGTCAACATACAAAAATAAGTCAGATTTCTTTACACTAACAAAGAGGACTCTGTAAAGGAAACAATAGTATTTATAATAGCAGCCCAAACTTAGGACTAAATCTAACCAGAGCTACAAAAGACCTAAACAACAAAACCCACAAAACACTATAATAAACACAAAGACACCTGTATAAATGGAAGACTATAGTATACTCATGGATAGAAAGACTTAACATTGCGAAAATGTCAATACTACCTAGATTCTGTCATTAAAGAGGTGGAAAAATTAATCACTAATTTTATATTAACAAGATAGGGAAGAAATAAAAGATAAAAATGGATGTCAGAAGAGATTTTGAAACTTGCTATTGAACAAAGAGAAGCAAAAGTGACTGGAAGACATGATAAAGTAAAAGAGCTGAGAAGATTTCAAAAAGCAGCTCAAGGAAACTAAGTCAAGTTTTATAATGAAAAATGCAAAGATCTTTAGTTATAAAACCAAAAGAAAAGAACATGTTCAGTATTTGTTGAGATGAAAGAACTGAAGAAAAAGTTTAAGCCTCAGGTTGCAATATTGAAGGATTCTATGGGGAAAACATTGAAGGATACCAGAACCATAAAAAATAAAAATAAGATGGAAAAACTACACTGAGGCATTGCACGCACACACATACATACTTGGTTTATGTCCAGCCATTTCAAAATATAGCATACAATCAAGAACTGATGGTACTGAAGAAAGAAGTCCAAGCTGCACTGATGTGTTGGCAATATAAAAAAGGCTCCAAGAATTGATGAAATAAAAATTGAAATGTTTCAATAAACTGATGAAGAGCTAAAGGTGCTCATTTGTCTATACCATGAAATTTAGAAGACCTGAAAGTGATCCATACTTGTGCCCATTCCAAAAAAAGATGACCCAACAGAATGTGGAAATCATCAAACAATCTCATTAATATCACAGACAAACAAAATTTTCGTGAAAATCATTTTTAAATGATTGCAGCAATACAAATAACTGCCAGAAATTCATGCTGGATTTAGAAGACGGCAGAGAGAAAGGGACATCACTGCTGGCATTAGATGGATCTGGGCTGAAAGCAGAGAATACTAGAAAGCCACTTGTGCTTTATTGACTATACAAAGACATTCAACTATGACGATCATAACAAATCATGCATAACATTTTGAAGATTAGAAATTCCACAGCACTTAACTGGCTCATGAGGAACCTGACCAGTGACCAAGAGGTAGTTGTTCAAACAGAACAAGGGCATAGTAAATTATTTAAAATCAGGAAAGGTGTATTTTAGGTTTATATCCTTTCACATTACTTATTTAATTTGTATGCTAAACAAATAATCCAAGAAACTGAATTATACAAAAAATGTGGTATCAGGATTTGATGTGGTGATTCAGGATAATGCACTGGACCGCAAGGTTGGTGGTTCAAACTCACCAGCCCTCCACCCTATATAGGGTCGCTATGATTCAGAACTGACTCAACGTCACTTAACAACAACATTATTAACCTGTATGATATGCAGATGATACAACCTTGCTTGCTGGAATCAAATAGTACTTGAACTTCAATGTAAAGAAAACACCAATAAATAACATCATGATGAACAGAGGAAAAACTAAAATTTTTAACAACTTGATTCAATGACACCTGGAAGGTAAAGAAACTCCAGGTCAGCAAAGCACTAACTGAAGAAGAAAAAAGTAGGAGAACTCACACTTTCAATCTTAAAACCTACTACACAGCCATGGTTGTCCAAACAGCCTGGTACAGGTAGAATGACAGACACGTGGACCAGAAGAGCTGAATTGAGAATCTAGAAGTCAATAAATCCACCTATGGATGGCTGAAGGAGCCCTGGTAGCACAGTGGGTTACGTGTTGGGCTGCTAACTGCATGGTCAGCAGTTTGAGTCCAAAGGAGATAGGTGAGGCTTTTTGCTCCTGTAAAGATTTACAGCTTCAGAAACCCTATGCGGGGTTGCTATGAGTTAGAGTTGACTCCTTGGCACATAACCACCACCATGGACAGCTGGGAAATGCAAATGGTAAAACCTTACTTGCTGGAAGCAAAGAGGACTTGGGATACTTATTGATGAAGATCAAAAACCACAACATTCAGTATGTATTGTATCTCAATGTAAAGGAAACAAAAATCCTCACCACTGGACCGATAAATAATGGAGATAAATGGAGAAAAGATTGAAGTTGTCAAAGACTTCATTTTGCTTGGAACCACTATCAACACTCATAGAAATAATTGTCAAGAAATTAAGCAATGTATTGTATTAGGCAGATTTGCGGTACAAGACCTCTTTAAAGTGTTAACAAGCAAAGATAATCAGTTTGAGGACTAAGGTGTGCCTGATACAAGCCATGGCATTTTCACCTGTTTGTCATGCATGTGTAAGTTAGGTAATGAAAAATGAAGACCATAGAAGAATGGATGCACTTAAGTATGGTGTTGGGAAAGGATATTAAAAGTACCATGGACTTCTAGAAGAACAGATAAATCTGTCTTGGAATAAGTCAGCAAGAATGCTACTTAGAAGCCAAGATGGAGAGACTTTATCTCTCATATTTCTGAAATGTTATCAGAAGAGACCATTCCCTAGAGGAGGACATCATGCTTGGTAAAGTGAAGTGTCTGTGAAGAAGAGGAAAAGCCCCAATGGGATGGAATGACACAGTAGCAGCAACAATGGGCTCACACGTAACAACAAATTTGTTGTTTACTCTGTTATATTCTGTTGTGCACAGGGTCGCTATGAATTGACACCTATTTGATAGCACCCAATAACAACAATGGATTCCTGGTGTGGCGCTGTGGGTTAACGCGCCAGACCGCAAAGCCATTTGAACTGCAAGGTTGGCCGTTCAAGTTCAGGATTGCTATGGGTCAGAATTGACTCAATGGCACTTAACAACAACAATGGACAGCAGATATCTGATAAAGAGCCAAAACTCATGAAATGGGAAAGACAGTGTATCATTAACAAGTGTTATTGGTAAAACTGGGTATCCAGTTGCTGAATATGAAAACACGACTCATATCTCATACCATACACAAAGGTGATGGCTAAAAACCTAAATGTTAAGGCTTAAAATTTTACATCAAGATCATAAAAAAGGGGCAAACTTAGGGCTTCTAATGTATGAATACATACACTATCAAATGTACCTATCAAATGTGACTAAACATACACACACAGCAGAAGACAAACTAGATGACTGGTATTTCTTAAAAATTAGACACTTAATGGACATCAAAATATTTTGCAAAAAGAGAAATCACAGACTGGGAAAATTTTTTGGCACTAACATTCTGAAGAAGGCACTAATGTTTAAAATTTATAGAAAACTACAATACTTCCACAAGAAAAAGACAAATAATCCAATATTAAAATGGGCAGAGAATATGAACAAACTTCAGCAAAGAAGACATTCAGGAGGCCAACAAACATGAAGAAATGCTCGTGATCATTAGCCATTTGAGAGATGAAATAAAAACAATGAGATATCATCTCACACCAGCATTAATAGTAATGTTGTTTCTTAAAAAACAGAAACAGAAAACAACAAATTCTGGTGAGGGCGTGGAGACACTGGAATCCTCATACACTGCTGGTGGGACTATAAAATGGTGTAACCACTGGAAAATTTTTTTTAAAGTTGGAAAGAGAAATACCATATGATTCAGCAATCCATATGCATGACACAAATAGATATATGCACACCCATGTACATGAGATAAAGTCTCGCCATCTTCACTTGAAGGAACATTCTGGCTGTACTTCTTCCAACACAGATATGTTCATTCTTCTGGCAGTCCTTGGCATAATCAACGGCATCAGTTCTTCTTCTGTCTTTCTTATTCATTGTCCAGTTTTTGCATGAATGTGTGGCAAATGAAAATACCACAGTTTAGGGCAGAACTTAGTCTTCAAAGTGACATCTTTGCTTTTTAGCACTTTAAAGTGATCTTTTGCAGCAGATTTTTACATGGGCAACTGTTGTTACATGGGCTTTAATTATGGATCCAAGTGAAGATACCATAAGATCTATATAGGAACCCAATCCTGTATTTCCAAATTGTAATCTCACAACACAACTCTGATAAGCTATGCTAAAGAACTATGTAAATCTATCCTATAGGGATGGAAATAGATCATTTTTAAGTTTTGTTTTTCTTCACAAAATCAATTTTTTTCTCTTTTGCTTTTTCTCTTCACAATACTCCCACTCCTACTCCTAAGAGTCTGTCTGTAAAATCCCAATTCTCAGAGAAAATTGTGCACTTGAAGTATACCAAAGAGACTTGCAAGAGAAACTTATTTGTGTGGGAACAGAAATAAAATAATAGGTATTTTCATTTGGGAAAAAAAGATTCAAAGAATCACGACTTTAGTCTTTACTTCCAGACAAGGTTCTAAGTTATCTGACAAACATTTCCCTAGGAGCACTGAGTATGAATTATATAACATTTAAAGGCATTATTCTTATTCTTGATGTTTTTAATCATTCTGAATTCTTTCTGCTTTATGTATTGCAATGCAAAAAGGAGAAAAGAGATTTCTTTTGGGGACAAATGTCTGTAAAAGTAGGCTTACTATATTCTTATTGATGACTATAGTTAAATTATATATATATTTGGGGGATTTTAGTGTAAAACACACTAAAAACATCTAATGAAGAACCACAAGACAACATTCATGCTGGTGTGAACAGTTTGGTATTTGAGTGCCAGTTTTAAATCCCATCTGTGTGGCTTCTTAACTATACGATGGCTCTGCTTCTTCATGTGGTCCAAGGGGGCCTAACAATACTTCAGGGAAGAGGTGGGAACCATTGAGTGGACTGACTATAATGCAGGTGATAGCCGGAGCCAGGTGAATACAGAAGTGTTTAGGTAAGAGGCTGTGGGGACACTGAAGGAGACAATGTGAGGAGGTGAAAGACAAGATGCCATGGTTCAATAGGGTTGCAGGTTCAGTACAGTCAATGGTGGAATCAGCAGTGCAACATGTAGGTGCGAGTTCATGGGGAACATCACAGGAAAGGGTCCTTTGACTTTGGATAAAGGGAAGTACCTGTGGCCAGACCTGTCAAATCTCCACAGGTCAAGAAGAAAACACATGGTGAAGGAACAGAGCATTAGCTTGGAAGTTGAGTTCTAGAAACATATGCAGAGACCTGTGGGGTGTGAAGCTGGGGTTCTGATATGGATGGTAGAGATTTCTGAAGGGAAAGATACAGGAAAGTAGGGAAGGAGACGTGTCAGAGTCCACAACACAAGGCAGAGCATGGCCTGGCAGTGCTTTGAAGTGAACACTAGTTGAAAGGGGCATGGCTGTTACACACCCTTATTGTTGTTGTTAAGTGCCATTGAGTCGGTTCTGACCCATAGTGACCCTATATAAGTTTTCTGAGGTGTGACTGGTGAGCTTGAACCACCAACCTTGCAGTTCAAACAGCTTTGCAGTCTGGCGTATTAGTCCACAGGTCCACACCAGGACACCAGGACACACCCTTACTCATGCTTTTTTAAAAACCTTCAATCACTTTAATTTCCTGGCTCTGCAACAGTCTTTCAAAGCTTTCAGGAAAGCACCACCCCCTCCCCTCAGCTAACGTCCAGAGTTAGACACTTGGTTGCTTGTTAATAGAGTTAAGATTAATAACTAGAGACACGCAGCAGGATAATGCACTGGACCACAAGGAACTTTGAGGCAGATTCAGGAAGCAGTGAAGACACTTTTCGGAAACCCTCTACAGGGTAGCTCCCAGCTGTCTTTGGAAACCTTATACAGGATTGCTGAGTTGGCACCGACTCAACAAGGGAAACATGCTGCAAGGGCTGCAGGTACAGGGCCCACAGGGCATGTATTGAGGTGGAGAGGGGGCAAGGAGGGGGTATCCAGGAGGGCAGCCATACCTCTGGTTCAGTCACAGATGTGTGACTCTGACCCATCCTCACCCACCGTCACCTCGGCATACACTCAAACTACAGCTGACTTCCAGTGTGAGTTCTGAGCGTAAGTCCTGACTTTATACCCCATACCCCAAATCAACAGATGGAGCCCTCAGTGGGAACCAATGATACCAGATTGTGTTGTGAAAGTGCAGTCCCCTAAGTGTTGCGACTTGCCGTGTAGGTAACAGTTACAGGAAACTTAAAACCTAGCACTTCATTGGAAGGATAAGGTGGTTCAAATTTCTACATGTACAGAAAAGGGAAGCATTTAAGGACAGCCACTGAGTTACACCCAAATTCTGCAGTAGCTGTTCCTCTAGAGTAAGATCAAAAACAACAGGGAAATTTTTTTCCTGTGGCGCTAAGGAGACCACCACACATCTGTCAGTTTGTCGTATTGTGGTGGCTTGTGAGTTGCTGTGATTCTGGAAGCTATGCCACCCGTAATTTAAATACCAGCAGGGTCACCCATGGTGGAGAGGTTTCAGATGAGTTGCCAAACAAAGACAGACTAGGAAGATGGAGTGACGAACTACTTCTGAATATTTAATCACTGAAAACCTTATGAATAGCAGAGAAACACTGTCAGAAAGAAGTAAAAGGTCAAAATGGATGTCAGAAGAGACACTGAAACTTGCTATCCAGTGTAGCGATGCTAAAACAAATGGAAGAAATGAGGAGGTCCAAGAGCTGAAAAGAAAATTTCAAAGATCAGCTCGAGAAGATAAAGCCAAGTATTACAACAAAATGTGCAAAGATCTGGAGTCAGAAAACCAAAAAGGAAGAACACGGTCAGCATTTCTCTAGCTGAGTTAACTGAAGAAAAAATTCAAGCCTCGACTTTTGTTATTGAAAGATTCTCTGGGCAAATTATTGAATGATGCAGAAAGCATCAAGAGAAGATGGAAGGAATACACAGAATCACTGTACCAAAAGGAAATGGTTAATGTTCAGCCATTTCAAGAGGTAGCATATGATCAAGAGCCAATGATATTGAAGGAGGAAGTCCAAGGTGCATTGAAGGAATTGGCAAAGAACAAGGCACCAGGAATTGATGAAATAAAAATGGAAATCTTTCAAGAAAGTGAGGTGGCACAGGAGGCACTCACTCATCCCTGTCAAGAAATTTGGAAGACAACTACCTGGCCGATTGATTGGAAGAGATTTGTATTTGTACCCATTCCAAAGAGAGGTGACCCAACGGAATGCGGAAATCATCAGACAATATCTTTGATATCCTATGCAAGTACAGTTTTACTAAAAGTAATACAGAAATAGCTACAAGTATAAACTGACTGAAAACTTTCAGAGGTTCAAGCTGGATTCAGAAGAGGCTGTGGAAAGAGGGATATCATTGCTGATGTCTGATGGATCTTGGCTGAAAGCAGAGAATATCAGAAAGATGTTTACCTGTACTTTATTGACTACACAAAGGCTTTCGATTTGTGAGGATCATAACAAGCTATGGACAACATTGTGAAGTATGAGTAGTCCTGAACACTTAATTGTGAACTTAATTGTGCTCATGAGGAATCTGTACATGGACCAACAATTAGTTGTTCGAACAGAACATGGGAACACTGAATGGTTTCAAATTAATAAAGGTGTGCGACAAGGTTGCATTCTTTCACCATACTTATTTATCCTGTATGCTGAGTAAATAATCTGAAAATCTGGGTTCTATGAAGAAAAACATGGCATCAGGATTGGAGGAAGACTCATTAACAACCTGCGCTATGCAGATGATACAACCTTGCTTGCTGAAAGTGAAAAAGACTAAAAATATTTACTGATGAAGATCAAAGTGCACAGCCTTCGTTATTGATTGCGTCTCAATGTAAAGAAAACAAAAATCCTCACCACTGGACCAATAAACAACATTCTTATCAGTGGAGAAAAGATTGAAGTTGTCAAGGACTTTATTCTTGGTGGGTCAACTATCAACACTCATGGAAGCAGCAGTAAAGAAATCAGGCAAATCTGCTGCACAAGACCTTTTTAAAGTGTTGAAGAGCAAAGATGTCAGCTTGAAGACTAAAGAGTGCCTGACCCAAACCATGGTATTTTCAATAGCCTCATATGCATGCGAAAGCTGGACAGTGAATAAGGAAGATCATAGAAGAATTGATGCTTTTGAGTTATGGTGTAGGAGAAGAATATTGAATGTGCCATGGGTTGCCAAAAGAACCAATAGACACATTTTGGAAGAAGTGTAGCTAGAGTGCTCCTTGGAGGCCAAGATGACCAAACTTCATCTCTCATACTTGGGACATATTGTCAGGAAGGACCAGTCACTGGAGAAGGATACCATGTTTGGTAAGGTGGAGGGTCAGAGAAAAAGAGGAAGACCCCCAGTGAGATCGACTGGCCAAGTGGCAGCATCAATGGGTCAAGTGTGACAACGATAGTGTGGTTGGCAGAGGATCGGGCAGGGTTTCATTCTGCTGTGCATAAGGTCACTATGAGTGGGTACTGACTTGATGGCACCTAACAACAACAACAAAAATGAGACATCCTCTTCTTTTTTCATGGGGCATTTACAGGTAATCAGTGCCTTACAATAAGTTACTTAGAACCACACCTTTTTTTTGTTTTGTTTTTGGTATATCTTACTATGTTAGGTGTGGTGCTGCGGGTTAATGTGATAGACTGCAAAGTCAGTTTGAACCATAAGGTCGGCGGATCAAATTCACAAGTCGCTCCTCAAAAACACTATACAGGGTCACTATCGATCGGAACCGAAGGCACTTAACAACAACTGTGTATGGAAGGGGCACTGGTAGTTTAGTAGGTTACTGGTTGGCTGCTAACCACAATGTCAGCAGCTAGAATCCTTCAGTGGCTCAGAGGTAGAAAGATGAGGCTTTTTGCTCCCATAAAGACTTACAGCTTCGGAAATCTGATATAGGGTCGCTATGAGTCAGAACAGACTCATTGGCACTTAACAACAAAAACAATTATGTGTGGAGTCCTGGTGTGTGCTGTAGGCGTCTTAGAAACTCTATATAAGGTCTATGAATCAGAACAAATAGGTTGACACTTAACAATAACAACATTGTGTGTAATTTACTGATGTTATCATTCTCTAATGTTCTGCTCAAAATACTGTCATATATATTGTTAGCCACAGTTGGTGGTTCAAACTGGAAAAAGAAGAGGCTGTCTTACAGATTAATAGAGGCTCTATGAGTGTTAATTGGCTGGATCACAGTGGGTTTGGTTTGGTTTGGTTTTAGCAACCAAATCAAGGGAATCAGTTGCTTGAAAACATGTGCCCAAATGCTGATCAATTTGCTAAAGTGGATAGGCAGATTTTGGAAGCAGTGAGATGTTACAGAAATATATACAAAGAATAAAAAATGGAAAAGGACCATGAAGACAACTCTCATTAATTTTCTGACTAGAACTGCCATCCTAATTTCCAGGAATAATCCAGATCATGCGGAACCTCCCACAAACAGCATTATTACTGCATCAGATAAAATGTCAATCTTGTCCAATAGGTCTTCATTGTTAGAGTTAATTATAATGATTTTAATACATATTTTATATACATATGTATTCAAATATATCTATAAGTTTATAGGGAGTCCTGGTGTGGTGCTGGAAAGTAAGGACTCATACCCACCAGCCACTCCTCGGAAACTCGATAAAGGGTCACTACGAGTCGTAATGGACTTGATGGCACTTAACCGTCATCAACAATAATGTAAGATTATGTGTAACGTTTTCCACCCCTACAGATAAGTAATTATCCAAATTGTAATATACTGATAATAAAAGGTAATAATCATGAAAATTACAAAAAAGAAAAAGGCATTAGACTTAACAACTGAGTTGATAGAATAGAATCCTGTCCTAAATTGGGCATTGCCTGTACTTTAAACAATTTCTAAACTCGTCTACCTTTTTAAAAACTGTATATTTGTTGTTGTTGAGTGCCATCAAGTCAGTTCCAACTCACAGCAACCATTTATAAGGTTTCCGATGTGTGACTGGTGAGTGTGAAATGCAGACCTTGTGATTTAACCAACCTTGTGGTCTGTGCTTATTCTACAGTGCCACACCAGGATTACAAATCTAAACCCCTTAAAAAGTCTAAACAAGGTTCTTGTCAGCTTTACAAGTGAATAATGTCTTTCTCAAAGACCCATGAGTCATCTTTTTGCAATGGAATAATCTGGAAAGATGACATCCTATTTCCCAGACTCCAGTGGAGTGTAGGAGCGACTCAGCAGGTGCCTTTGTCTAATTTGCAAAATGATCTCCTGTCATACATTTATTTTTCCTTTGGAAAAATAAGTGGATACCAAAACTACTAGATAAATTTAGGATTAACTATATGTATAAATTTGGAAGAAGGATGTGGCTTTCTGTTCACATAAAGACTTACAGCCTCGGAAACTACAGTGTCGTTATGTCAGAACCAACTTGATGGCATGCAACAAGAACATATGTGTAAAACGATGCAGTCAGTTCTCTTGCTTGAGACTGATTTACTGTTTATCTTGAGAATGTGTATAAAATGGGTCCTTATCTGCCTGGCTATAGCGAGGCCTTTCTGTCTTTGCAATCTTGTTAGTGCATTGCCTCTGATGCATCACATTCTGGTTTAATGTTATTTTATTTCTCACTCATTTTTCTGAAGATATTTTCTGAATTGGAAGCAGACTTTGTTTTTAGTGATATTTTTCCAACACTGGCATGAAAGAAAAATAAAATTCATAAAAAACACCAAATAGTTTATAATCTTATCCTTGTGCATTTGTACTAATCTTTTACAGTTAGATTTTTATTTATTTATTTTCTTAAAATCGACTTGATTTCCTATTCATTTGGAAGTTCTGTGACTACATTATTCCCTCTTTAAAAATAATTTCTGTTTGTTACTGTTGTTTCAACTGATAGGTCTAGTTCCCTATTTTCAGTCTTATAGGTTTGCTTTGGCTTGGATTATTTCTATATCTGGGTTGAGTTCTGAGAGATATTGCCATGTATGTTAATCTCAGGTTGTTGTTGATACTCCCTTTAGTAATTTTTATAAGGTTGATCTTGTTTTTACAAATTCTTTTAATTTTTGTTTATCTAGAAATGTTCTAATTTTGCCGTCATATTTGATGGACAGTTTTGTTAGGTATATGATTCTTGGTTGGTGACTTTTTTATTTCAGACTTTTACACATTTTATACCATTGTCTTTTTGCCTTCATGGTTTCTGCTGGGAAATCAGAGTTTAATCTTATTAGTTTTCCTTTGTAGGTAACTTTTTGTTTTTCCTGAGCTGTTCTTGGGAGTCTTGGTTTTGAAAAGTTTGATTGTGTCTTGGTGATTTTCTCTTGGTGTCTATCTTGTTTGGAGTTTTTTCAACTTCTTGGATGCATATCTTCTCATCTTTCATGACATTAGGGAAATTTTCTTCCAAGAACCCTTCAACAATTTTCTCAGTGGATTTTTTTTGGGTCTCTTCCTGTTCTGGATTCCAATCACAATTCATCTTGATAGTGTCACACATAAATCTTAGACTTTCTTCAGATTTTTTTTTTCTTTTCTTTTCTATAAGTTAGCTCCTATAGCAGATGAATACTGAGAGATTTGTCTCTTAGTTCACTATTTCTACCTTCCATTGATTCAGTCCTGCTTCTTTTCCTTTTCAATTTATTACCTATTGCTAAAGTCTTAGCATTAATCTTCTGGTTTTGCTTTGTTTTCTCTTTGCCTATGTTGTCCTTAATTTCATCTGCAGCTTTCTTGGAGTTTTCTCAGTGTGTTGAAAGTACATCATTCTTTTAAGTTATTTATCAGATAGTTCTGATACCATTTCTGGTATTATATTTTCTCAATACATTTTGGTCATTCGAGACACTAAGTTTCTTTGTGTAACCTGAAATTGTCTGTTTTCTCTGAGATATTGTAATGTCATATTTATATTTAATTGATGACTATATTTTGGTGCTATTCTCAGTCACTTAATGCTTGTCTCTTGGTGGATGTGATAGTGGAAGTGTGTACACAGCTGTCTTTTCACTGTTTGGGTAGTGCAGTTCAGGAAGGTTTTCTGATATTGCTTGCTGATTATCATTGATTAAGTGGTACAGGACAGGAATGAATAGTGGTACATGCTCAGTGGATGGAGCTGCAGGATGTGGCTGGGTCATATGGGCACGCATCTTGTCTCCCCAAACCAAACATCAGCAATGAGAGAGCTAATGGGACAAAATTCATGTGCCTGCAGACATGGGGGTGTATGGTTATCTCCTGATCCCAGGCAGAGTAGAAGCTACACAGGAAGGGGTTGGCTGCTGGATAGATGAGTGTGAGGACTGATCATGCCCTTGGCTACCAGGAGGATATGGGGAACAATGGAGAACAACATTCACCTCACTGCCAACCTCCAGTATTCATCCTGTGCTACCAAGCTGCTATATTGACAGCCACCTGTTCCATGCCAGCCAACAGCCTGCCTATATGTCTTCTCTCTTGCTGATCCTGCTCAGTTTCCTCTTCCAGTTGGTACTCAATTACTTCTATATCTTATCCTCTGAAGCTCAGGATTCTAGGATCACCATGTGCTTCTGTTTTACTTAGTTTCCCATATAATTGTTGCAGAGGGTGTGCTTAGCACATCTTGCCAATGCTGAGATTCTCTGACTTTAAGTTTTACATTTTTCTCCTCTCTCTTTTTAAATAACAGTTTTAATGAGATACAATCCATATACCATACACCTATTTATATTATAATTTATTTATTTATTTTTTACATCTAGTCCTCTTCACTTACAGTAAATAAGGTTGTGTTAGCTGCATATCGTAGGCTGTTAATGAGTCTTCCTTCATCCGATCCTCATGCCGTGTTTCTCTTTGTATATTACAGCATCTGTAATTATCTGCTCAACATACAGATTAGATAAGTATCCTGAAAGGATACAGACCTGACATACACCTTTCCTGATAGAAAATCGCACAGTCGTCCCTTCTTCTGTTTGAACAACTGCCTCTTGTTCTATGTAGAGGTTCCAAACGAGTACAATTCAGTGTTCTGGAATTCTCATTATTCTCAAAGTTATCCAAAAAAATTTTTATGTTCCACACAGGTAAACATCTTTCTGGTAGTCTCTGTATTCAGGCAAGATCTATCTGATATCAGCAATGAAATCCCTCATTCTATGCTCTTTTCTGAGTCTGGATGGGAGTACTGGCAGTGCCTAGTTGATATCCTACTGCTGCAACCACTTTTGAATTATCTTCAGCAAAAGTTTACTTGTGTCTGATATTTGTGATATGTTGTTGTTGTTGTTAAGTGCCGTCGAGTCGGTTCCGACCCATAGCGACCCTGTACAGGGTTTCCGAGGCTGTAAATCTTTACGGGAGCAG
>NW_006408640.1:3445666-3501445 GCF_000296735.1 Chrysochloris asiatica | reverse complement strand
TGCTACTCAGTTCACACAGCAGGGCCTTTAGTTGTTGTTGTTGTTGTTGTTTAGTGCCGTCGAGTCAGTTCCGACCCATAGCGACCCTGTACAGGATTTCCGAGGCTGTAAATCTTTACGGGAGCAGAACGCCTCATCTTTCTCCCGCGGAGCGGCTGGTAGTTTCGAACTGTTGGCCTTAAGGTTCGCAGCCCGATTCGTAACCACTACGCATTTCCCACATTCTGTTGTATCACCTTTCCTTGGAATGATGGTGTCTTTCAGGAGATGGGCCAGGTAGCTGTCCATTGAACACAGACAAATGTAATGGAACTGAGAATCCAAAAATTAACCCAACCATCTATGGTCAACTTTTTTTTTTTTTTCCTCATCTAATTTTTGACAAAGATGCTTAATCCATTTGATGGAGAAAGAAGAGTCTCATCAATAAACAGTGCTGACATAATTGAGTTTCCACATGTAGAAACATAAAGCAGAATCCATCCTTCATACAATACACAAAAGGAAATAAAAAATGGACTAGAGACTTAAATGTGCAAACTAAACCTGTAATCTTGGATGAAAAATAGGGGCAACAGTGTCAGACCCAGCTTTCTTCATGATGAATTATTAATATAACAACAAAGGCACAAACAGCATAAGAGAAAATAAGTAAATGGGACCTCATAAAAAGTAGGACTCTTGTTTTTAGTAGACTTAAGTGAAAAAATGAAAATAGAAGCTATCAACTGAGAGAATAATTCTAGAAACCATATATATGACAAGAATCTAATAACCAAATATATACAAAACTTTGACAACTTAATAAAAATTCAACAGCACATTTCTTGCCTTTTTCTTACCAATACAGTTTTCCATTTTCCTAACACTTTTCTACAATAAGCATCTGTGACCATTCTGTATCCTTTCAGAAAATATATTAAGATTACTTTGGAATCCCCCCAAATCAGTATTCTTTCAAGTTAATTCTCTGAATTGAATTGAACTAGGCCAGCAGATCCTCTCTGCAGCCATTGTTTTGATTGGTAAGGTTTCTTTTTTTGGCAGCATCCTAACAAGACTAGACACGTATATTACTGAAAGAACTGGTCTGCAGTCATCCACTGATCACAGAACCATGTTTTGTTTGGAATAAGTGTATGCATGTATGAACTGGAACCCTAATCGAAATACTTTCTGACTTGCCCAAATATATGTTGTTTGTTGTTGTTATGTGCCATCGAGTCGGTTCCGACCCATAGCGACCCTGTATAGGGTTTCCGAGGGTGTAAATCTTTACAGGAGTAGAAAGCCTCATCTTTCTCCCGCAGAGCAGCTGGTAGTTTCGAACCACTGACCTTAAGGTTCGCAGCCCGATTCGTGACCACTATGCTACCAGAGCTCCTTTAGGGCACTTTATCCCCAAAACAGACACCTGATGGGGCAATGCAGAATAATGCATTGGTCTGCAAGGTCAGTTTGAATCTGAGGGTTAGCAGTTCAAAGTCACCAGTTGCTCCTCAGAAACCTTATACAGGATTGCTATGAGTGGGAACCAATTCAACAGTACTTAACAACAAAAACAAGCCCCCAAACAGTACAATATACATTCTACTCAGGGCTTATTACCCAATAAGCAAGGTAACCATGGGCTTACTTATGTTTATTAACTAATCTATGGTAAAGAATTTCACATGGATTTTTACCACATAATTGGATAATACTGAATATACCATAGACTGTAATGTTGTTCCGACTCATAGTGACCCTGTTTAGGCTTTCCAAGGAGCAGCTGGTGAACTTGAACCACAGACCTTGCAGTTCATACTGACCTTTCAGTCCAGTACATTAACCCACATATACTAGGACCCATATAGACTATAATAAGAATGAACAGATCTATCTTGGAAGAAGTACAGCCAGGATAGTCCTTAGACATGAGGATGGTAAGATTTCATATCATGTAGTTTGGGAATGTTATTAGGAGTAACCAATCCTTGGAGAAGTACATCATGCTTGGTAAATAGAGGATCAGCAAGAGATAAAGACCCTCAACAAAATTGATTGACACACAACAGCACCAAACAATAACAAAAAGAAGAGAAGAGCAAAGTTTAAATCTACCAGAAGAAAGCAAATAACAAAGATCAAAGCATAAATAAATAGAAAACAAAAACAAAGAGAGAATCAATAACATCAGTATCTCTATTCATGGTTGATATTATCCTATATAGAGAAAACCAAAGGTCCACTAGAAAGTGTCTAGAGTGAAAAGAGAAATTTAGTAAGACTGCAGGGTAAAAAGTCAATGGAAAAAAAAAAAATAACCTCAGCAACGAGAAATTTGAAAGGGAAATTAGGAAACAATTCCCTTTATAATAGCACCTATGAGAATAAAATACCTAGAAATAAACCTAACCAGGTTTATGAAGGACTTAGACAATGAAAACTATAAAACACTGCTGAAAGAGATTAAAAAAGACTTAAATAAATGGAAAGATTGACTATGGTCATGGATTGGAAGACTCAATATTGTTAAGATGTCATTACAACTCAAAGAGATATATAGATTCACTGCAGTCCCAATCAAAATTACAACAGCCTTTTTTACTGAAATAGAAAATACAATCCTCACCAGGTCAGTGGTTCATGCGCTGCTCCTTGGAAATCCTATACAAGGTTTCTATCAGTTGGAACTGCCTTGATGGCACTTACCAATAACATTTACAGGGAATGGCAAATGCCCCAAAGAGCTAAAGCAATGGTATAAAAGAACAAAGTAGAGTACTAGCACTTCCTAACTTTAAAATGTACTATATAGACCAGTGATTATAAGTTGGGCTGCTAACCTCAAAGTCAGCAGTGTGAAACTGCCAGCTGTTCCTCTGGAGAAAGATGAGGTTTTCTGCTCCTGTAAAGATTTACAGCCTCAGAAACCCTATGCAGGGTCGCTATGAGTTGGAAACGACTCCATGGCACACCACCACCACCACCACCATATAGACACAGGGAGTTCTGTGTGGCATTGTAGGTTAAGTACTGGTTATAGGTTAATCATGAGGTCCGTGGTTCATACCCACCAGACACTCCTTGAAACCCTATATAGGGTTGGTATGAGTCCACACCAACTCAATGACACTTAACAACAACAACAACAATATAGAGATGGTAATACAAACAGGCTGGTACTGGTCTAACAATTGCATAGAACTGACAGTCTAAAAAAGAAACCCACACAGCTATGGTCAATTGATATTTGACAAGGGTACTACATCCATTCAATGGAGAAATAAGAGTCACTTCAATAAATAGTGCTGGGAAAACTGGACTTTCATGTATAGAAAAATGAAACAGTATCCATGCTTAATACTAAAATAAATTCAAAATGAACTCAAGATGGCGGACAAAATGCCAGATGGCTCTCAGAAGGCTACTTCAAAGACAAGATCATCAGATGTTCTTTCATCTGGATCTTCAGATGCACATATGGATTCATCTGGGCCCTCAGATAGTGATATGCCAAGTCGGACATGACCTAAGAGCCCTAGGAAGCATAATTGTAGGAATGAAAGTACCCGTGAAAACCTTTGTGATTCTCCCCATCAGCATATCTCAAGACCTCTTTTAGAAAGCAAACTAAAAGCATTCAGTATTGGGAAAATGAGTACAGCTAAATGAACACTAAGTAAGAAGGAGCAAGAAGAATTAAAGAAAAAGGAAGATGAAAAGGCAACTGCTGAGATCTATGAGGAATTTCTTGCTGCTTTTGAAGGAAGTGATGGGAATAAAATGAAAACCTTTGTGGAGGAGGTGTTGTTAATGCAGCTAAAGAGAAACATGAAACAGATGGAAAAAGAGGTAAAATTTATAAGCCATCTTCAAGATTTGCAGAACAAAAAAATCCTCCAAGTCAATCATCAAATGAAAGACCATCATCTTTTCTAGCGATAGAAACCAAAAAGCCTCCATTGAAGAAAGGGAAGAAAGAAGAGAAAAAAAGCAATTTGGAACTCTTCAAAGAAGAATTAAAACAATTCAAAAAGAGCGTGATGAGAGACATAAAACAAAAGACAGGTTAAGTCAATTTGAGCCACCTCAGTCAGATTCTGATGGTCAGCACTGTTCTATGGATGTGCCTTCAAGAAGAAATAGATCATCTAGTGTTCTTGATGATTATACACCTGGCTCACATGATGTAGGAGATCCAAGTACACTACTAATTTATACCTGAGCAACATTAATCCACAGATGAATGAAGAAATGCTTTGTCAAGAATTTGGAAGATTTGGACCACTAGCCAGTGTCAAAATTATGTGGCCTAGAACTGACGAAGAAAGAGTTGGAGAGAGAAATTGTGGCTTTGTGGCCTTTATTAATAGAAGACATGCTGAAAGAGCTTTAAAAAATTAAGATGGAAAGATGATTATGTCTTTTGAAATGAAATTAGGTTGGGGTAAAGCTGTACCTGTTTCGCCACATCCAATATATATTCCTCCTTCTTTGATGGAACATACGCTCCTCTCATCACCATCCGGACTGCCTTTTAATGTGCAGCCTAGAGAGCGGTTAAAGAATCCCAATGCTCCCATGTTATCACCACCTAAATACAAGGAGGATTTTGAGAAGACTCTGTCATAAGCCATAGTCAAAGTGGTTATCCCAACAGAAAGGAATTTGCTTGTCCTGATACATCAAATGATAGAGTTTGTTGTACATGATAGGCCAATGTTTGAAGCTATAATTATGAACAGAGAAATCAACAACCCTATGTTCAAGTTCTTATTTGAAAACCAGACACCAGCTCATGTTTACTATAGGTGGAAGCTTTATTCTATTCTGCAGGGAGATTCTCCAATTAAATGGAGGACAGAAGATTTTCGAATGTTCAAAAATGGGTCTATTTGGAGGCCACCACCAGTAAACCCATACTTGTATGGAATGTCAGAAACAGAAGCATCTGTAGAGGAGCCTAGTAAAAATGGAGCACTTAAGGAAGAACAGAGGGATAAATTAGAAGAAATCTTATGGGGATTAACTCCATGGAAAAATGATATTAGAGAGGCAATGTTTTCTGTCTTAACAATGCTGAAGCAGCTGAAGAAATAGTGGATTGCATTACCGAGTCATTGTCCATCTTAAAGACACCCCTAACTAAAAAGATTGCCAGATTATATTTGGTTTATGATGTTTTGTACAAGTCTTCAGCCAAAGTTGCCAATGCTTCATATTATAGGAAATTTTTTGAAACAAAGTTATGTCAGATATTATCAGGCCTCAGTGCTACCAATCGTACAATTCAAGGCCATTTGCAATCTGAAAACTTTAAGCAAAGGGCAATGACCTGCTTCAGAGCATGGGAAGACTGGGCTATTTATCCAGGATCATTTTTGATCACACTATAAAACATTTTCTTAGGGCCTGTAAATATTATTGAATGATCACCAGATGATTTTGATGGTGCCCCTATTAAGGAAGAGCTTGATGATGCACCTCTCAAAGATGTGGATGGAATTCTTATTGATGCTACTCCCATTGATGATCTCGATGGAGTCCCTATAAAGAGTCTTGATGTTGATCTTGATGGAGTGCCTTTGGATGCGACACAAGACTCAAAGAAAAATGAGCCTATATTTAAAGTTGCCCCATCAAAACGGGAAGCTGTTGATGAATCAGGACTGGATGCACAAGCTGTAACAACTTCTAAATGGGAGTTATTTGACCAGCATAAAGAATCAGAAAAAGAAAAAATCAAAATCAAGAAGAGGAAAATGAAGAGGAAGATGATACTAAAAGCTCCAAATCTGAAGAACATCATTTGTATACTAATCCAATAAAAGAAGAAATGACAGAGTCTAAGTTTTCTAAGTACTCTGAAATGAATGAGGAAAAGCAAGCCAAACTTTGTGAAATTGAGCTTAAAGTTATGAAGTTTCAAGATGAATTGAAATCTGGAAAAATACCTAAAAAACCAGGCCAGAGCTTTCAGGAGCAAGTAGAACACACTACAGAGATAAACTTCTTCAACAAGAGAAAGAGAAGGAATTAGAAAGAGAAAGAGAACAAGACAAGAAGGATAAAGAGAAATTGGAACCTCTATCCAAAAATAAGAAGGAAAAAGATGAGTGTACTCCAACAAGGAAAGGAAGGAAAAGGCACCACAGTACATCTCCCAGCCTGTCTCGCAGTAACAGTGGTAGAGGAGTAAAGTCACTCCTCTACCAAAATCAGAGTGATCAGAGCGTTCTGAAAGATCTCATAAAGAGAGCTCACGGGCCAGGTCATTTCACAAAGATTCTCCTACAGATGTTAGCAAAAAGGCCAAAAGGTCACCATCGGGTTCAAGGACACCTAAAAGATCTAGGCGATCATGGTCTAGGTCCCCTGAAAAATCAGGGAAGAAGTCCAGATCCCAGTCCCAATCTCCACACAGGTCTCATAAAAGAAAAACAAACATTGACATACAACATTTGCAATTTAAGATGCTGTCACTTATTGGAAATGCAATTTTGTTTTGTGCCTGAACAGTCGGTTTTTAACAAAAACAAAGCAAAACACACAAAAAAAGTTAAATGAAAGAGCTTCCTGGGTTTTTTTTTGTTGTTTGTTTGTGAATGTATGTATAAACTCATGAGTAACTGCACTTGTAGAATTATCATTGTTTTATATTGTACAAATTACTTTCGTTGTGGCTGTTTCTCAAGATAAAATTTTTACTGTGTTAATGAATTTCATCCAAAATATATATAATGGATCTGTTGGCAGTAGTAGTATTCTGTTTTAGGATGTTGTGACTTAGCAGAAATAATACAGATGTCTCCCCCTTTCCCTTTTCCCTTTTGTAGCTTTGAAAATTGGAATTAGATTTCAAATAAAATCTGAACAGAATACTATAATGTTGTTGCTGTTGTTTTGCCCTACTGGTGACAGCAAGTTCCTAAAAGTTCTAAGTGAGAACTACTGTTGTGTTTCTTTTATATAATGCACTTTATAAGCTCCAGTGTTCAAGTAGCTAAACTTTTATATTTACTAAGAAAACTTTCAAAATTAGGAACCTGCGACCACTGATAGGTTTGCCAACCAGTCTATAGGTTCTCGTACTTGGATAATACTAGTACCCATAAGCAAAAGACAGATGGATATGGCATGGTACTTTGTTAATGGAATGCCTGGCAAAAACATTTTTTCTTTTTATAAAGAGGTAGTATTATTTCAAATCACCCCACCCATGTTCTGAGTAAGTACTTATTTTTAGGAAATATTTTGATTTTTTTTTCTTCTATCATGAAAAGGTATTATTTATAAAGAAATTTTCTAGCAAGATTTGGGCATAGAGTTTTTGATAGTAACCTCTTTATAGTCCTCTTACTCTGTTTCAAATACTGGCATTATAATATTTCTACAAGTTTCTGTTTAAAACACCATTGTGTTTTTAAATCATTTGGTTTTAGATATAGTTTTAAATAAAATTTAAAAAGTAAAATGATTTTCAGGAAATTGAAATCACTAGTGGTTTGCCATTTCAAAGTGAAAAAAGTTGATTTCAACTATATTCTTAGTTCAAATTCATTATGTAGTAGCAATAAGAAATAAAATTGTGGACTGTTGGTTATAATTTTCTTGTAATAAAGGGTTCTGTTGACTTGAACTGACCAAAAAAAAAAAAAAAAAAATCAAAATGGATTAAGTATCTAAATGTGAAAACTAAAGCTATAAAATTCTTAGAAGAAAAAGAAAGGAGGGGCAATACTGCCAGGGCTACTTTTTAACAATGGGTTATTAAATAAAAGAACAACATTACAAATAACAAAAGATAAAATAAATAAATGGGACCACATAAAAATTTAAAACTTTTTTTATGAAGAGTTTGCCAAAAGTGTGAAAAGAGAAGCTATCAATTGGAAGAATATCTTCAGAAGCCATATATCCAACAGCTCTAGTAGCATAGTGGTTACAAATGGGGCTGCGAATCACAAGGTCAGTAGTTCGAAACTACCAGCTATTCCGCGGAGAAAGATGAGGCTTTCTGCTCCCATAAAGATTTATAGCCTCAGAAACCCTGTACAGGGTCGCTATGAGTCGGAACCAACTCTACGGCATATAACAACAATAATAAAAAAATATATGCAATTTTGACAATTTAGCAAAAAAAAAAAAAGGGGGGGGTATAACACGATTATAAAGTGGGCAAAGGACTGGAGATTCGAATGGCTAGCAGATACATGAAAAAATGTTCCGTATCATTAGACATCAGAGAAATGCAAATCAAAACTACACTTCACTGCCACTAGGGCTGCTATGAGAGCGCAGTGGTTCCATACAAAAAGCACTGGACTGTAAACCACCAGGTCCATGGTTCAAGCCACCAGCTGTTCCATGGGAGAAAGATAAGGCTTTCTATTCTTGCAAGGATTTAAAAAGCCTTTACAGGGTCTCTAGGAGTTGGAGCAGACTTGAAGGCACTTAACCACAACAACAACAGGGTAGCTATGATAAAACAAAACAAAACTAGAACAATTAGAAAAAAACAAGTGTTGGTGAGGATGTGGGTAAGTTGGAAGTCTTATCCCTTGCTGGTGGGAATACAATCATGGTAGAAAACAGTGAGGTAATTCCTCAAAAAACTAAAAATAGAACTATAATTTGTTATTATTGTTTAGTGCCATCAAGTTGGTTCTGCCTCATAGCAACCCTCTATAGGGTTTAAAAGGAGCTCTGGTAGCGTAGTGGTTACGAATCGGGCTGCGAACCTTAAGGTCAGCGGTTCGAAACTACCAGGCGCTCCACGGGAGAAAGATGAGGCTTTCTACTCCCGTAAAGATTTACACCCTCGGAAACCCTGTACAGGGTCACTATGGGTCGGAACCAACTCAACAGCACTTAACAACAACAACAACATAGGGTTTAAAAAGAGCAGTTGGTGGGTTTGAACCATTGACTTTGTGATTAGTAGTCAAGTACTTGTCCACAAGTACTTGCACCACACCAGGACTCCATAGGACAGTTATATGACCCAAAAATTTCACTTAAAGTAGAGACTAAGAGATTTATGTGCCAAAGCTCACTGCACCACCATTCACGATAGTCAAAAGGTAGAAACAATCTAAGTGCCCATGAACAGATGAATGGATATACAAAATGAAGTATATACATACAATGGAATGTTACTCCAGTAAGAGAAATGAAATCTTGAAACAAGCTACAATATGGATGGTGCTAGAAGACACTATACTGATTGAAATACGTCAATCATAATAGAATAGTGACCTCATTTATATAAACAGACAAGAAAAGGCAAATGTATATAGACAGGCAGGAAGGAAAGGGAAATGGGGGTTAACAGTGATGGAAATATTACACTGATTGAGAATAGGGCTACACAGCCAAGTATTACATATAAATGTATATTATATATATATATATATATATATATAATTTTTGTTGTTGTGCCATCAAGTTGCTTCCATCTTATAGTGACACAGTATAGGGACACACTCAGCATTTCTTAAGCTGAGGGAAATGAAGAAAAAATTCAAGCCTTGACTTATAATATTGAAAGATAATATGGGCAAAATACTGAAAGATTCAGAAAACAACAAAATAAGACAGGAGGAATACACAGTGTCATTGTACTAAAAAAAAAAAAAAAATCCATAGTCCACCATTTCAAGAAGTAGCAAATGATCAAGAGCCAATGATATTGAAGGAAGAAGTCAAGAAGCATTGAAGGCATCACCAAAGAACAAGGCAAATGGAATTGATGGAATACAAATTGAAATCTTTCAACAAACTGATGCATTACTAGAAGCACTCATTCCTCTATACTAAGAAATTTGGACCACAGCTGCCTGGCTTACTGACTGGAAGAGATCCATATTTGTGCCTGTTCCAAAGAGAGGTACCCAAATGGAATGCGGAAATCATCGGACAATATCATTAATATTGCATGTAAGTAAAATTTTGCTAAAGATAATCCAAAAATGGCTGCAACCATACATTAACAGAGAACTTTCAGAGGTTCCAGCCAAATTCAGAAAATGACATGGAACGAGGGTTATCATTGCTAATGTCAGATGGATCTGGCTAAAAGCAAAGAACACCAGAAAAGGCAAACAGAAAACAGTGTACATGCTTCCATTCTCTAACTATACCTACAGGAGTAAGCTTGTGAGAGCCCAAGAAAACACAACACACAATTACCAATTAAATACAAATATGACAACACCACAGTGTTCCAGAGAAAACAATTTTATCTCACATGAAGAAACAAGAGAGAAGAGCTTAAAAAAAAATAGACCAAGATGCAGAGCCAGACAACAGTTCTGAGGAAGAAAAAGTAGTTGAGCTAACACGAAAAGAATTCAAAATAATATTTAGGTACCTTCAAAGGGATAACAGAAAGATTGTGGATAGCAAGGAGAACATAGAAAAAACTTTAGATAATTCAGGAAAACACTACAAGAACAAACAAAATAAATGTAAAATTTGAAGCAAGCCTACAATTAGGAATCCAGAATAATAAAACTAAGATTTCAGAAATGGACAATACAATGAGAGTACAATGGAATAGATTCAAAGCTATGGAAGCCTGAATTAGTGAGCTTGAAGATAAAACTCCCAATGCTAGTAGGATACAAGAACAATCAGATATAAGAATGTAAATATCTGAAGACTGTCTAAGAGTCATGTGGGACACCATGAAGAACAACTCATGCTTGACTGGAATTCCAGAAAACAGAGAAAATTGTAAAAGAGTTGTTGAAAGAAAACTTCTCTAACATCATGAAATATGAGGAGACAACCATTCAAGAAGCTAAACAAATCCCCTAAAATAATAGATCCCAAAAGAAATTCACCAAGATATATAAAAATCAAACTTTCCAAAACCAAAGACATAGAAAGAATCCTGAGAGCAGCTAAGGAAAATTGAAAATTTACCAACAAAGGAGAATCAGTAAGTCTAAGCTCTGATTTCTTGGCAGAAACCATTCTGACAAGAAGGCAATGGGATGACATATACAAATCTCTGAAAGGATAAAAATTGCCAACGAAGGATCATATTCCCAGCAAATCTGCCCCTCAAATATGAAGGCAAACATAAATTAAAGGAATTTGCAATAACTATACCAACTTGACAAAAATACTATAGGGTGTTCCTTAGATTGAGAACCAATAACAGCAGCAACTAACCTGAGATTAAAACACATGATGACAACCCCCAGAACTCAATCCAGATATGTTGTTGTTGTTGATAAGTGCCATAGAGTTGGGTTCTGACCGAGAGTGACCCTGTATAGGGTTTCTGAGGAGAAACTGGTGAACTTGAACCACAGGCCTCCTGGTTCAAATGGACTTTGCAGTCCAGCACATTAACCAACAGTGCCACACCAGGACTCCCAATCCAGATATAGAAGTATTTAAAGCAAAACAGTTATAAGACTGAAAAATTGGGAGCCAGAGATATCAATTTATAATGAAGTCAACTACAGAGTCAAAAAGGAGCTCTGGTAGTGCAGTGGTTACGAATTGGGTTGAGAACCTCAAGGTCAGCAGTTTGAAACTACCAGCTGTTGGGAGAAAGAGGAAGCTTTCTGCTCCCATAAAGATTTACAGCCTCAGAAACCCTGTACAGGGTCACTATGAGTCGGAACTGACTCCACGGCACATAACAACAACAACAACAGAGCCAAAAGAGGGAATAGTGTAGACATAGAATTTTCAAATGGCAAGGAAGTCAAGCAGATTTCAAGATAAAGCAATTATTTTAAAATAAATTACAGGGTAACCTCAAAGAAAACCAATAAAACTTCACATCAACATAAAAGAGGAAAAAACAGGAAGATTTAGTAAACACTGACACAACAGAAATACAAATGAAAAGAAAATCCACAAAGAAAATGAACTCAGTGGAGAAAATTATGTGGAACAAAGAAACTAGCAGCACCACAAAAAAACACAAGCAGCAAAGTAACAGCTATAGATTCATACCTAGCAATGATTATATAATGGAAATGGGTTAAATACACTAGTCATGAGACAGAGAGTAGCAGAATGGATAAGAAAACAGGATTCTTCAATATGCTGTCTACAAGAGATGGAGACAGCCTAAAAGCCCATCAACAAAAGAATGGTTAAACAAATTTTGTTATTTATATACAATGGAGTACTATGCAATGTTAAAGAATAAAGATGAAATCTGCAAAACACCTCACAACATGCATGAACCCTGAAGACATTATGCTGAGTGGAATTAGTCAGTCACAAAAGGGCAAATTTTATATGAGACCATGGTTGTAAAAAGTTAAGAAAAGACAGTCTATGATGGTATCAGGTTGGGATGGGGTAGGGAAGGAACGTACTTATGGACCAGAAGGTTGTTGTTAAGTGCTGTTGAGTCAGTTCCGACCCATAGCAACCCTATATATGGTTTCCGAGAAGTGGATGGTGAGTTTGAACTACCAATGTTGCAGTTCAGACTGACTAGAAGGTAGACATATGTTAACATGGGTGATAGGGCAGGTAATATACAATGAGAATTAGGCTAGCAGAAGAAAAGACACAGAGAGAATGTAAGAGTTAAAGTGAATAGAGATAAATACTGTTAACTGATGGTTCATTGTAATGAAGCAAAGTATATAATTTGTTGAATGTGACACCTATCATCTGTTCTGTAAATCTTCACTCAGTTCACTCACAATAAAAAAGTGGACCAAACAACAACAACAAAAAGTGTCCTGATCAAAAGTGGGGAAAGGTAGATCAGAATTTCAAATTCTTATGAAACCCAGAATTCCTATAGCTACAAAAACTGAATGAAGCCATCAAACTATTACCCTGGGTTAACTTTTAAACAAACCTTAAACCAAAAATTTCCCCTGAAATCTTCTTTCAAATGGAACAATATTTTATGTAGTAAAACAGGTCTGCTTTGAGCATTATATTTTTTAAAGAACTATTGTTGTTGTTGTTAGGTGCCATTGAGTCGGTACTGACTAATAGTGACCCTATGCACAACAGAACGAAACACTACCAGGTCCTGGGCCAACCCCACAGTTGTTGTTATGCCTGAGCCCATTGCTGCCACCACTGTGCCATTCCATCTTGTGGGGGCCTTCCTCTTTTTCTCTGACCTTCCACTTTACCAAACGTGTTATCTTTCTCCAGTGACTGGTCCCTCCTGATAAATATGTCCAAAGTATGAGACAGAAGTACTCTGGCTGTACTTCTTCCAACATAGATCTGTTGGTTCTTTTGGCAGTCCATGGTACTTTTAATATTCTCCTCCAACACCACAACTCAAAAACATCAATTCTTCTATGGTCTTCCTTATTCACAGTCCAACATTCACATGTATATGTTGTTGTTGTTAAGTACCGTGAAGTCAGTTCCGACTCATAGTGACCCTGCACAGAGTTTCCAAGGTTGTAAATCCTTATGGGAGCAGAAAGCCTTATCTTTCTCCTATGGAACAGCTGGTAGTTTTGAACTGCTGACTTTGAGGTTAGCAGCCCAATATGTAACCATGAGGTTATGGAAAATACCATGGCTTTGATCAGGTGCACCTTAGTCCTCAAACTGACATCTTTGGTCTTCAATGCTTTAAAGAGGTCTTATGCAGCAGATTTTCCTAATGTAACTATATGGGGTTAAATCAATAACAGAAACTTGGAAGATAATATAGGAGCCTTAGGGGACAGTGCATTAAGTTAGTGAGAGAGGAACAACTCAGAAAAGGAGGATGAGAACGGTTATACAACTGGAAGAATGCAATCAATGTCAGTAAATGGTACCTGTACAGGCTTCTGAATTGGTGTATGTTTTTCTGTGCACATACACAAGAACAAAGTAAAATTATATATAAAAATTTTGAAAGCTGTTAGACTTGATATTCTTGTGATTACTGAAAATTCCAAACAAATCTGATAATGACAATCTGAGTACCCAAGTTCTCCACTGTCTCTCTCTTTGTTCTTTGGTTCAAGCAACAGCCATTCTTGAGCTTTGTTTGGCCCCACATTGCATTAGAACAGGAGGCATCAGCAAAAAAAATACACGTCATTCATAAACTATTTATGGAAAGCCCAGAATGTGTAAAATTTGTGAGGGTGAAGGGTAGGGGCAAATTAAGTTTTTTTAAAAAAAACAAAACCAGGAGGCTGGATCAGCAAGGACATGTGGATTTTCTTTTGCAGGTTACGGTTAAGATCATCAATTATCTTAAACTTAAAACAACTTCTAGGGGCTGTCCATGCTGCAAGAGATTTGATGAACAGGAAGATTTCAATTTCTATTTTCATTTGTCCTTTAAGGACAAACAATAAAATCAGCAAGCACTGGTTGGGACGGGGGCAGCTATAAGAAGCATGGTCTTTATTTTACCAGCTTCTTGCCAACTTGACTCTACATTATCAAGAAAAAGAGCAGTGGCAGTCTGCAGAGGGAATGAATGAAAGCAGTTGACAGACTACAGAAAGAAGCATTTTCCTTTTAATCTTCTCTTAAACCCACCTTTCTTCCTGCCAGAGAAAATCTTTCAAGGAAACATACCTGAGTTCATATTTTAAAAAAACTTTGGAAAAGTAAAAATCATATATGATAGTTATGTATTACACTGATTACTACTATGATTGTTCTAAACACGTGCCTGAGATCATTTTGGCATTTATCACTTGCTTTCTGACAAAAATCTCCATATTCTCTGACATAATGCACCTTCCTCAAATAACCTATTACTTATGGACAGTGAAGCAGCCAGCAACACCTCTGTCTAGATATCTACTGGGTATCTTCAGACTCCACATGGCCTGACTACCACCAGCTTCTATCACTTCAACATCGGGAAACTTTGTCCTTCCAGTTGCTAAATCAACTCATGAAAGTCATTCTTGATGCCCATCTTTCTTTCACATGCCACAGCTGATCCAACAGTATAGCTCTCTTTCCAAAATGTATTAATGTTTGACTGTCTCACCACCTCCACTACCCTGGTTTCAACCACCAGTATCTCTCATCTAGATTATTACAATAGCCTCCTCATTGGCCCATTTGCCTCCACCATTGCCTCTCTATAGCAAATTTTGAAACAACATCCATTTGATGCTTTTATTATGTAAGTGTGCTCAGGTCCTCATAACCCTCAAATCCTCCAATGGCTCTCTATCTACTCTGACTTATTACAATGACCTGGAAGATTCTGTCTCTTTGGTATTCTCCCTCCACTGCCTTTCTAACATTATTTCATTATTTTCCTCCCTGTACTTGCTTAAGATTCTTTCATTATTTTCCTACTCTGCTGTAGCTGTACTTGCCTCCTCTGTTACTTGACTGTTCCAGGGGTAGTGCCTTGGCAATGGCTATTCCCTCCACCTAAACTGTCTTTCCCATAAGCTTTCCTCGTTGCCTTACCTCCCTCCAGTCTCCCTTCTACTCAAATCTACATTCTCAATGGTCATCCTCTTTAAAACTTCAATTCCCTCCTCCTATAAGCCAGAGTGGTCCTTGGAGGCCAGGATGGCCAAACTTCATCTCTCATACTTCAGACATATTGACAGGAGGGACCAGTCTCTGGAGAAGGATATCATATTTGGTAAGGTGGAGGGTCAGAGAAAAAGAGGAAGACCCCCAAGGAGATGGATTGGCAAAATAGCATCATCAGTGGGCTCAAGCGTGGCAACAGTAGTGAGGTTAGCCCAGGATCAGGCAGTGTTTCATTGTGAAATGTAGAATATGAGTTATCTGCTCCCAAAGTCTAGTGTTGGAACAGGCACAAAGTAGCCATTTCCAGTATACATGGGAGAAATTGTAAGAAAAGAAGAGAGAACAGGCACCAAGCCAGACCAAAACACAGCAGAATCACTTGAAGTACTGCCCTGTTCATGCCGTGGAGTCAGTTCCAGCTCCTAGCGACCCTGCATAGGGTTTCTGAGGCTGTAAATCTTTATGGGAGCAGAAAGCCTCAACTTTCTCCTGCAGAACAGCTGGTAGTTTTGAACTGCTGACCTTGAGGATAGCAATCCAATTTGTAACCACTACACTACCAAGTTAATTAAAGTTTGACCAAATATAGTAGGCTAATTTTTAAGTTGATAATTTTGTGTGGCGTGTGAATAATTTTATAAATTTTGGCAGAAAAAAGTTCCTTACCACTGCTTTGGAGTCCTGGTGTGGCATTGTGGGTTAATGCACTGAACTGGAAGGTTGGTTTGAATCACAAGGTCAGTGGCTCAAGCTCACCAGTTGCTCCTTGTCAACCCTCTATAGGGTTGCTATGAGTCAGAACCAACTCAACATCACTTAACAACAACAACAACAACAACCCCTGTTTTAAAAATAAACAATTAGCATATTATTGCACACTGGAGGAAAGAATATCCTTATTATAAAATGACAATGGACATGACTGAATTACGATATACTATTCAGTGGAAAACAGAACTTTTAGATACTATGCTTGGATATTTAGCCGAGGAGATTTATCAGGAAAACACGGAAGGTAAAGCCTGGATTTTCCTTGCTGGTTACATAAAATATGAACGTTAAGGAATAAATTGAGGAATTAACTGAACAAAATGGAAGGAAGGCAATATACAAAAAGAGTGAGATTTGCAAAATATAATGGAGGCAGTTGAAGAAATGGGGAAGAGTGCATGGGTTAAATGCAACAGAGGTAAATACTGTCATCTTCACAGTGCTGAAGTAAGGGTGATCTATGGGTAGATGCATGGATAGACACTCAGGATGAACAGGAGTAGGAATAAGAGAAAGAGTATACTCACAAATATATAAAGCTTTGACAGAGGATTTTGTACATGGATATTTACCTTTACTTCAAATATATCCATGAATATAGTACAGCAAAGTTATGAAATCTTATGCATAACCAAACACCTTGAGGGAATGAATTGCTGGGCCTGGGGGCTCAGGGCTATAGTCTTGAGGGACACCATGGTTAACTGGAATGACATAGTCCACAAAGACAATGTTTTATATCCTAATTTTGTGAGTAGCAACTAGGATCTTAAAAGCTTATGAGCAAACTTCTGGCAGATTAGGCAGACAAGCTACACAAGCCCTCTATCACAAGATGTGAGCGATTAGATGAAACAGACACAAGTGGTGATCTTGGAACCCTGAGCTTCAGAGGAAATAATAGAGAAGTGGACTGAATATTGAAAAGAAGAATAAACTGAACAGACATGCCAAGAAAGGAGACAGAAGGGTGAACTGTCAGCTGGTTTAAATTGGCTTGGACATCATGAACTTTTGCAAACAGCATTGGATCCAGATATGCAAGTACACTGGTGGCTAACAGTGAGAGAGCACTGTGCCCAAACATCCCATTCACAGCTGCATTCTCTGCAACCCCACCACTGGGTAAGAACCACTATCAGTTCTTATACCACCTGATTAATGATAGACAGCAGTCAACACCAGCTTAACCCACTCTGAACTGAGCTGTATGAATAGCAAATGGAGAACTGTACACACATTTCCATTCTCTAATCCCACACAGTGACTCAAAGACAACAGATAATTTCAGTTCACGAGAAGAAACAAGACAGAATGTTTCAAACAAGTGACTGAAATGCATAGCCAGAAAATGTTTATGAGGAAGAAAAAATATAGAAACCACCTGATAGAGAATTTACAAGAATTATATTTAGAGACCTTTAACAGACTGAGAGAAATATATAGAAATCTGAAGATGAAAGCACAGAGTACATTGAAAAACTTTAGAAGAGCTCAAGAAAATGCTACAAGAACAAATAGATAAAACACATGAAACATATAAACAATACCAAATCTGCAAATAGACTTCTAAAAGATAAGTATCAAGATTGCCAAAATGGATAGTACATTGAAAGGGCAAAAGAGTAGATATAAATCTATGGAAGGCTGAATTAGTGAGTCTGAAGATAAATCTCTCAATGCTAGTCTGCTAGAAAAGCAACCAGAAAAATGATCTGAAGAAACTCCAAGATTTGTATGGGACATCATCAAGAGGAATACTTTATGGGTGATTGGAATTCAAGTGCAGGAAAAAAACAAAACCAAAACCAAAACAAACAATCCACAGAGAAATTTGTTAAAGAGTTGTAGGATGAAAACTTCCCTAATGTGAAGACAAAAAGATAAGCATCCCAAAATCTGCAAGAACCCAAAACAGGATAGACTCCAAAAGAAAATGACCAAATCATACCATAATTAAAGTTTCCAAAGCCAAAGATGAGAAAAGAACTCAGAGAGCTGCTTGGAAAAAATGAAAAGTAACATACAAAGGAGAAACAATAACACTAAGCTTAATTCCTCAGCCAAAAACCATGCAGGCAAGAAGGCAATGGGATGGCATATATAAAACTCTGAAATAAAAATATATACCAATCAATAATCATATACCCAGCAAAACTCTCCATCAAATAAATGACAAAATTAGAAATGGAAGGAATTTGTAATAACCAAACCAACTTTACAAAAACACTAAAGTGAGTTCTTTGACAGAGAACCAACAACAGCAGATTAACATATATGACACCACCACCCAGAAGTCAATCCAGATACAGTTAAGTATATAAAATAAAACAAACATACAACTTAAAATAAGAAACCGGGGGTACCAACTTATAATGAAGAAAACTATAAAGCAAAGGGAAGAAATAGCATAGTTACAAAACTTCCAAATGGCAAGGACCTTTCAAAATAAAACAGACTGCTTTAAAAGTTACAGAGTAACTTCAAATAAAAATAATGAATCTTATTAAATGAATAAACAAAAAAATAATAGAGACTTAGTAAACATTGAAAAAAACATCAATGAAGAGAATGACAAGAAAACCCAGAAACAAAATGAACTCAACTCAGAAAATGATGTGAAACAAGAAACTAGAAGCATCACAAAAAAATAGAGCAAAATGACAGCAATCAATTCACACATATTGATGATTACACTGAATGTAAATGGATTAAATGCACCAGTCAAGAGAAACAGAATAGCAGAGTGGATAAGAAAACAGGATTCTTGAATATACTGTCTACAAGAGACACATCTTACACAGCAAGACAAGAATAGACTAAACATCAAAGGCTAGAAAAAATTTTCAAGCCAGTAGCATTAAAAAATGAGCAGGAATGGCATTATTAGTTTCTTATAAAACAGGCTTTGAGGTGAAAACCAAGGTAAGAAAAAAGGAAGGACATTGTATAATGATTTAAAGGGTTACTTGAACAAGAGGACACAGCCACAATAAATATCTATGCTCCCAATGAAGAGTTTCAAAATATATACAGCAAACTAATGGAATTGAGAAAGAAATAGACAACTCTACAATAATGGTTGCTATGTGCCGTGGAGTCGGTTTTGACTCATAGTGACCCTGTATAGGGTTTCCAAGGCTATAAATCTTTACAGGAGCAGAAAGCTTCATCTTTTTCCCGTGGAACAGCTAACTAATTTCAAACTGCTGACTGTGAGGTTGGCATCCCAACTCGTAACCATTATACTACCAGAGATTTTAATACACCACTTTTGATGAAGGTCAGAATTCAAAAGAAACTCAACAAAGACACAGAAGAATTAAACAGCTCAATCAGCCACTCTGATTTCAAAGATGTATTCAGAGCACTCAAATCCAACAAGAGCACAATATACATTTTCTTCTAGTGCACAGGGGCATTCTCCAGAATAGACTATATTGGGCCACAAAGCAGGCCTCAATACATTTTAAAACACCAAATTATTTCAAAGAATCTTCTCAGATCACAATGTTATAAGATTAGAAATCAACTATAGAAAGATCAAGAAAGAAATCAAATATATAGAAATTGAGTATTATCCTGCTTAAAAATTACTGGATAATGAAAGAAATAAAAATTATTTTAATTTAATGAGTAAGAAAACATGGCATACCAAAACCTTTGGGACACAGCAAAAAGAGCTCAGAGGGCAATTCATTGCCATAAACACACACATTCAAAATGATGAAAGAACCAACATTAACACCTAACCTAATATCTCCAACAATTAGAAAAAAAGCAGCAAAGTAAGCCTATAGCCGTAACAAAATTAGAGCAGAAATAAATGTAACAGAAACTGAAACATGGAAAGAATAAACAAGATGATAGTTCTTTGAAAATATTAATAAAATCAGCAAATTACTGACAAATTTCACAATGAAAAAGAAGAGGCAAATACCATGAACAAAAAATGAAATGGGTGCTGTCACAACAGAACCAACATAAATAAAAAGGATAATAACAGAATCTTATGAAAAACAAATTTGAAAACCAAGAAGAAATAGACACATTTCTAGAAACACACTACCTACCTAAACTACCATAGATGGAAGTAGACCACATGAACAGATTTCTAACAAATGAAGATATTGATCAGGTGATTTAAGAAAGTCCCAACATGTTTGGTAGAATTCATCAGGCGGCTTTAGTGATTAATTCTACCATGCATGCAGAAAACAGCTGACACTAATTCTATTAAGACTAATTCTACTCAGAACATAGAAAAGGAAAGAAAACTCCTGATTTCATTTTGTAATGTGAGCATAATCCTGATGCCAAAACTAGAAAAAGATAACACTGAAAAAAAGCAAATCATACACCAGTATCTCTCATAAACATAGATACAAAAATCCTCAACAAACTCCTAGCCAAAAGATTTCCAGGGCAAGATGGTAGAGTAGGCAGGTGTACTTAGCAGACCCTCTTCAACAAAGCCAAAGGAAACCAAGTGAAACAGACAGATTGTGATCTTGGAACTATGAACTTAAGAGGATAGGGCATAGAGGTGGACTGAGTGTTGACTGGAAGAAGAAGCTGAACAGGAACAGCAAGAGAGAAGAAAAATGGACAGGCTGTCCGTCAAGCTTTTGAGACCTGCTGTCGGTACAGAGGCCTGGAGCTACAGGATGTAACTGGAGACTGACAGCAAGGGGATGTAGTTCTCCCTTGTTCCATGCCTTCATAGTATCCAGGGGCATATTCAGTCCCTGCCTTTGCCAACCCAGTGGCCAGTGGAACCCTCTCCTGTGAAGCCTCTACTCTGCCTGGAGTTGGGTGCCAGGAGTGCTATCCCTGCTATTGGAGGTGTGGGAATTCATCCTGAACTATGCTACACAAACAGTGAATAGAGAACTGCATTCACACTTGCAGTCACTATCACACCCACTAGGAGACAGGTAGTGAGTGTCTGAGAGCACACTAACACATAAGTATCAATTAAATATAAATACAACATTACAATGTCTTGGAGAAAACAGACAATTTCAGCTTATGAAGAAACAAGGCAGAGTGCCTCAAACAAGTGACCAAAGCACAATCAGAAAATGTAATACCAGAAATGGTATTAGAACCACTTGATAAGGAATTTAAAAGAAAGATATTTAGGAACCTTCAATGAATTGAGACGTAGATCAAAGAAAGCAAGAACACAGAAAAAACTTCAGAAGAATTAAGGAAAACACTTCGAAACAAATTGACAGTATAAATGAAAATTTGGACACCAGAAGATCAATACTAACACTTCAGAAATACATAGTATATTGAAAGGCTAAAGAAGTAGAATTGAATCAATGGAAGGCCAAATTACTAAGCTTGAAGACTAATTTCTCCATATTCAACTGCTAAAGAGATAATCAGAAAAAAAGATGACAAAATCTGAAGAAAGTCCAAGATTTATATGGGACACTATCAAAAGTATTAACTTACGGGTAACTGGAATTCTAAAACAGGAAGAGACAAAAACAAAACAATACAAAAGAACCTAGTGGCCTAATCCAATACGTCATTTGATTTCTTGACTGTGACTTCCATGAACGATGGTTATGGATTCAACAAAAAAAAAAAAGTTGTCTTTGACAACTTCAATCTTTTTTCCCTTTATCATGACGTTATTCATTGGTCCATTTGTGAGGATATTAATTTTCTTTACACTGAAGTGCAAATCATACTGAAGACTGTAGTCTTTGATCTTTATCAGTCAGTACTTTCAGTCTTCTTTGCTTTCAGCAAGCAAGATTGTGTCATCAGCCTATCACAGGTTGTTAATGAGTCTTCCTCCAATCCTGATGTTATGTTCTTCATATAGTCCAACTTCTTAGATTATTTGCTTAGCATACAGATTGAATAAGTATGGTGAAAAGATATAATCCTGGCCCACACCTTTCCTGATTTTAAATCATTCTGTACCCCTTTTACTCTATTCTAATGACTGCCTCTTGGCCTACGCAAAGGTTCTTCAGTGAAGTGTTCTACAATAAAATTTTTCTGGTATACCCTTTATTTGCAATATTATCCATAGTTTATTATGAATCACACAGTCAGATGCCTTCGCATAGTCAATAAAGCACAAATAAATATCTTTCTGGTATTCTCTGAAGTTAGCCAAGATCCAGCTGACATTAGCAGTGATATCCCTCATTATACATCCTCTTCTGTGTCCAGCTTGAATTTCTGACAGCTCTTTGTCAATGTACTGCTGCAACAGTTTTAAAAATTATCTCCAGCAAAATTTTACTTGCATGTGATATTAATGATATTGTTGGATGATTTCTGCATTCTGTGGGGTCAACTTTCTTTAGAATGGGCAAAAATGCGGATCTTTTCTAAAATGGTTATCATATTTCTTGACAAAGATGAGTATCTTCAGCTGCATCAGTTTGCTGACACATTTCATTCTGTATCCTGCCAATTCCTGGAGCCTTGTTTTTCACCCATGCCTTCATGGTACTTCAGGGGACTCCTTCCTTCAGCATTATCGGTTCTTGATCATTTGCTACCTCTTGAAATGATTGAATATTGTCCATTTTTTTTTTTTTTGGCACAGTGACTCTGTATTCTTTCCATCCTGTTTTAATGTTTCCCACAGAATTCCATAGGATTCTTCCATATTGCAACCTGGAGCTTGGACTTTTTCTAGATTTCTTTCAGCTTGAATAATGCTGAACGTGTTTTATAACTCCAGGTCTTTGTACATTTCATCATAATAATTGACACTGTCTTCTTGAGCTGCCCTTTGAAATTTTCTGGTCAGTTTTTTTACTTCATCATTTCTTTCAGTTGTTTTAGCTTCTCTATGCTCAAGAGAACATTTCAGAGTCTCTTCTGATATCCACTTTGGTTTTTTCTTTTTCCCCTGTCTTCTTAGTAACCTTTTGCTTTCTTCAGGTATGATACTCTTGATGTCATCCCACAGCTCTTCTGGTCTTTGCTCATTAGTGTATAATGTATCAAATCTGGTTTTGAGATTCACTCTACATTGATGTGAGATATAATCAAGGTTATATTTTGGTTCTCATTGTTTCAATTTTCTTCAGCTTCAGCCTGAACTTGCATATGGGCAACTGATGATCTGTTCCACAGTCTGCCTTTGTTTTACTGTGTCTGATAATATTGAGCTTTTCCATTGTTTCTTCCCACAGATGTAATTAATTTGATTCCCATATATAGAAGTATTCAAAGGAAAACAAACCTACAAGACTGAAAATAGGGAACCATAAAGTAAAAAGAAGAAATAATGTAGTAGCAGAACTTCCAAATGGAGAGTAAATCAAGTAGCTATCCAAAATAAATAAATAAATATTAATAAAACTAATTGTAACTCTAAAACTAGACTAAGCATTACTCCTAGCCCTAGTCAACACCTACCCTAAAATGAGCCCCAGTCCTAGACCTAGTCTCGACCTAGCTATAGTCTTAATCCAAACTCCTTACTCCTACCCTCAACTAATAAAATAAGTAAATAAAAACATAGAGTTAAAGAAAGTAAACTATCCTAGCCAGCAAAATCTAACAACGTATCAAAAAAAAATTAATAATGACAATGAAGTAGGCTTTATACCAGGTATGCTACAATGGTGTGGTGCTGTGGGTTAATGTGCTGGACTGGAAGGTCGGTTTGAACTGCAAGTTTGGTGGTCCGAGCTCACCAACTACTCCTTGGAAACCCTATACAGAGTTGCTATGAGTTGGAACCAACTCAATGGCACTTAAACAAAAATCAATACAAAAATGATTCAATATTCAAAAAACAGTCAACATTATTGGGTACCTAAATAAAACAAAAGAAAATAATGACCTGATCACACTGATTGAGTCAGAAAGTCATTTGACAAAATTCAACACTTATTCCTGATAAGAAACACTCAACAAAATACAATGGAAATTCCTCAATAAAATTAAGGGCATATATACAACAGCCTGGTGTGGCGCTGTGGGTTAATGCGCTGGACTGCAAGGTCAGTCTGAATGACAAGGTTGGTGGTTCAGGCTCACCAGCGTTCCTTGGAAACCCTATACAGGGTCTCTATGGGTCGGAACTGACTCGATGGCACTTAACAATACAAAACCAACAAAACTAACATTAATCTCAATAGAGAAAAATTGAAAGCATTCCCTTTATGAATGGGAATAACACCAGGATGACCTTATCACCACTCCTACTTAATGCTCTGTAGGAAGTCTTGGCCAGAATTATAAGACAACAAAGGAAATTAAAGGAATTCACACTGGCAGAGAAGTAAAACTCTCTGTTCATGGATGATCTGATCCTGTACACAGAAAATTCCCAAGACTCACTGAAAAAATTATTGGAGCTTATTGAAAGAGTCAGCAAAGTGGCAGGGTACAAGATCAACATACAGATTCCTTTACACTAATAAAGAGAGCTCTGAAAAGGAAATCAGGAAAACAATACCATTTACAATAGCCACCCAAAAGAGGGACACTTATAGCAATCTAACCAGAGAAACAGAAGACCTATACTAAGAAAACTTCAAAACACTACTACAAGAAACCCAAACAAACCTACATAAATGACCAACTGTACCATGCACATAGATAGGAAGACTTAACATTGTATAAATGGCAATACTACCAAAAGTGACCTATAGATATAATGCAATCCCAATCCAGATTCCACCATCATTCTTTAAAGAGATAGAAAACGGAATCACCAACTTTACATGAAAAGGAAAGAGACTCTGAATAAGCAAAGTATTATTAAAGAAGAAGGACAGGTAGGAGTCCTCTCATTTCCCAATCTCAACACCTACTACACAGCCACAGTAATCAAAACAGATTACTGTCCTGGTACAAAGAAAGGACAAATTAAGAAAAGAGGGGAAAAAAGAAATGGAAACAAGAACCACAGGAAAGAAGTAGGATAAGTGAGGTTACAGTGAGGGGAATGCAATCTAGATGAGTGTAAAACTGATGATCTGCTCTGTAAAACTTCACTCAATTCACAATAAAATGTTTAAAAATGTTTTAAAACAAAAAAGAATACATGCTCATGTTGGTGGTAAAGTCCAGTGGTGGCTCAGAGTCCAGACTGTGGATTTAGAGGTCTGGGTTCAAATCCCACCTCTGCCCCATATTGCTTTGAGCATTGTTTTCTTCATTTGCAAAGTGAGGAAAACAACAGTACCTATCAAAAAGACTTATTATGAGAGTCAAATTATATAACTTGTTTATAATTTGTCACATAGTAAATTTTTTATGAGTGTTAGCTGTAACTGATAAACTGTATATGTTGTTATTATAATGGGCCATCAAATTGGTTCCTACTCATAGTGACCTTATGCCCAGCAGAACAAAACACTGCCGGATCCTGCACCAGCCTCACAATTGTTTGAGCTCACTGCTCTGGTAGCGTAGTGGTTACGAATCGGGCTGCGAACCTTAAGGTCAGCGGTTCGAAACTACCAGTCGCTCCGCGGGAGAAAGATGAGGCTTTCTACTCCCATAAAGATTTACACCCTCGGAAACCCTGTACAGGGTCGCTATGGGTCGGAACCGACTCGACGGCACTTAACAACAACAACAACAACAACTGCTGCTGCCACTGTGCCAAGCCATCTTGTTAGGGATAGTCCTCTTTTTTGCTGATCTTCCACTTTTCTAAGCATGATAGCCTTCTCCAGGGACTGGTCCTTCGTGACAATATGTCCAAAGTACAAAAAACTAAGTCTTGCCATCCTGACTTCTACAGAGTATTCTGGATGTACTCCTTCCAATATAGATTTATTTGTTCTTCTGGTAGTCTATGACTTTTTCAGTATTCTTTGCTCACACCATAATACAAATGCATCAACTCTTCTACGTCTTGTTCATTTATTGCCCAACTTCCACAGGCAAATAAGGTGACTGAACATACCATGGCTTGGATCAGGCACACCTCAAACTGACATCTTTGCTCTTTAACACTTTAAAAAGCCTGAGACTTCCATGAGCATGGATTGTGTCTCTAAGCAAAATGGAGTCTTTGACAACGTCTGTATTTTCTCTATTTATCATGATGTGGGTGGTTTTCACCCAATCAGTTGAAGGCCTTAAGAATAAAAACAGGTTTCCTGGAAAAGAAGAAATTCTGCCTTGAAACTGTAACATAGGAGGTACCAGGGCATAGGGAAGGGGGAAGACTACAGTACAAAATCCTGTCAGAGTTTCTAGACTCCTAGCCTGCCCCCACCATCACATAAGCTGATACCTTAAAATAAATATTTATAAAGGAGAACTAGAAACAGGAAACACTCAACTGTGGAGAAAGTAGGAGAAATGATGCAATCAATGGCACAAAGAAAATGTGCAGGAATTATTGAATGAAAAGTTGATATGCCCTGTAAATCTTCACCTACTTCACAATAAAATGTTAAAATAAAATTATCATAAATAAATCTAAAATAAAAAAAAAAAATTACCATCTTAGAAGTCCTATAGGACAATTCTACTCTATCCTATAGAGTTCCTATGAATCTGAACGGACTCAATGGCAAATGGTTTTTGGTTTTGTCTTGATATGATAATTCTGTTTAACATTTTGAAGAGCTGTCAAATAATTTTCCACAGAGACTGTACAATTTTACATTCCCATAACAATGGATGAGGGCTTCAATTTTTCCACATCCTCATCAGTACTTATTATATTCCAACTTTTTATGGACAGTCATCCTAGTAGGTGTAAAGTTGTATCTCGCTGTAGATTTGGTCTAAATTACCCTAACAACTAATGTGTGGTGCTGTAGAATAAGCATTGGACTGCTACCTACAAGGTCTTTGCTTCAAGCCCACCAGTTACTCGTTGGAAACCCCACAGAGGTTCACTTAGGAGTCAGAACTGACTCAGTGGAACTTAACAAGAAGAAGAAGAATAACTAATGATACTGAGCATCTTTGCATGTATTTATTGGTCATTTGTATTTATTCTCTAGAGAAATGTCTGTTCAAGTCCTTTGCCCATTTTACAATTGAGTTACTTGTGTTCTGTTGTTATGTGTTCTTTATATATTCTGGACACTAACAGCTTCTTGGAAACCCTATATAGGGTCACTATGAGTTAGAATCAATCCAACAGCACTTAAGAACAACAATAATAGACCCTTTATATGTGTGTGTGTGATTTGCAAATCTGTATGTGTATATATATATATAGTTAACTTTTTTCACTTTCAGAGGTAAAGTCCTCTGATGTATAACAGTTTGAATTTTGATGAAGTTCAATTTATCCTTTTTCCTTTTGTTGGTAGTGCTTTTGGTGTCATCTGAAAATCCATGCTATATCCAAGGTTGTGAATATTTACCTCTTAGCTTTCTTTCAAGAATTTTATAATTTTTAGCTCTTATACATTAGGACATTGACTCATTTAATTTTTGCATATGACATGAGGTTATATATATCTTTTAAAGTTAGTTCAATCTATGCTGTTTTTCAAATTCATACAGATTTTTGTTGGAAAATACCACATTTCAATAATATAACACATCCACACTATGTAAAATAACTTATTTTATAAAGGGATGTCATATGCTGCTTTGTGGGGAAATAAGGAGGCTCTTTGATCCAGCAAAGATTTACAGCCTTGGCAATTCCATGCAGGGTCTCTATGAATCAGAACCAACTCCACAGCACATAATGACCACCACCACCACCACCATTAAGGGATGTAATAGTACCTTCTTTTCCACAAACGGGATGTGAACTATCTCCTTGATGATGGTTTATCAAAGGTATTTTAAAAAAAGGTTTATCTTCTTTCTCAAAACTTAACATTAATGCCCAAATATTCTCTAAGTTCTAACAATATCAATCATGAACAAATATTTATTGCTTTCCATCATTTCTGGGATACACAGGAGTGTTGGAATATACAAATGAGCTAGGAATCCACACTGTGTGAGAAAGAAGTGGTCCTCATGCTAACAATGTTTGTGATATTGCAGATTGCGTGTCCCCCACAGGCAGGTGCTGTAGGCATAGACCACAGTATAAATTGCAATTCCTGTTCTCCAGGTATGGACACATTGGTATGGCTAAGACATACAAAGTAATGCCAAAAAGGTGGCACTGAATATATCATGGTGACTGAAGGTACAGTGCTAATTAATTATGAAAGCCACAGGAAGTGAAAACCACAGGAATTCAAGAAATGGAGAGATTACTCCATTTCTGAACAGATTGTAAAGGCCTCAACAGATTGTAGATGGATTTGAATTCAATAGCAGAAAATGAAAACGCCAATGATCAGGAGACTTTGAACAAACTTAAATGGGCTGGGGAACTCAACACCAGGGAACTGTGGACATGAGCTGGCAGCGGACACAGAGCAGGCCATGTGAGTTTTTGCACAACTGGATGACTGGGAAAGTTACTGACATCAAAGTCCTTAGGCTCACACTTCTTTGCATCCTTGTCTTCATACTCAAAGAAGCACAATGCTTCACATAATTATGTTACTGATATAGCTGACCATTCCAGGTGATTACACACACAAGCCAACCTCACTATTCTCTAGTAAAAACGCCTTACCCAAACACATTGCAAGCATACTAGATGAGCTTAGAATTTTATTTAGATAGTAAACTTGGTTATAGTTTTCTTTTTCTCTTGATAGAAGATTTTAAAATGTTTTACCATGAGAAACACCCAGGAGAGAAATCAGCTCATTTATTTTAAACAAACAAGCATGGTCTCTGGATAATCAGTCTTCTGTTTAGAAGGCAAATAGAGTCCCTGTGGCTTCCCCCGCCTGGGTGTCTCTCTATGGCTCAACAAGGGAGCCCATTCTGCTATGGCTACTGAAAAACACTTAGCCATCCCCACTCCTGTGGCTGGCAACAAAGGCACAAACAGGCAGAGGATCTTAACAATCACCATAGCTATTAGGTCTCTTTAGAGTTTCAAATCACCCTCATGGAAACCTTCATTAGAGTCCTAGGGATGGCTCAAAAACCCTTACACACCACTCAATAATGACAACTGTCATATCCAGAAGCACTCTTGGAGCTGGTGACTATTTTTTCCCCCAAATAAGGATACTTTGCTTAGTAAATTCTATGTGTTGAAAGAGTTTTGATAAAAACACCAGTATACAAGATTTTATATTACATTATGTTTCCATCAAAAGTGTCTAGTGACCAAAATCAAACATGAAAACAGACTAATTCCCACACCCATTAAATACCTTGAGCTCCACTTTGTTGTTTAGAATTGCTTAATAAAGTTTAAGTGTTAAAAAACTTTGATGGATCTTCATTAAAAATGAAATCTATCTTCTGAGCGTGAATGTCACATTTTTGTAAACAACACATCCCTAAGGACATAATGATGTCACATAGCTCAGAGCCTGGCGAGCTAATCAACACCCTTGAGAGCTCCTTTGTCCCTGCAATCTTGCTGTAACATCCCAGTGAAGCAATGGCACAGTACAGGACTCTGAACTCCAGGATTGCCTGCCCCTCATAATATGGGACTCTGCTTCAGGACCCTCCATTCCCAACACACACACTACTAGGCTCTGAGCATACTCTTCTGCCCCTCACATACACAATAAGGGGCTCTGAGCACTCCCCCAAGCCCCTTACCACTCTCACATACAATACAGGGGTTCTGACTGTACTTCAGTACTTCAGGATCCATCCACCCCAGATAAGCACAAAGAACACAATCATCAACTCCACACTTGAAGAATGGCTTGAGGGACTTATATTCAAACTATTGAAACCATTCTTTCACTTTAGTTTTTACTGTAAATATATTTGGTGTCTTATTATTAAAACAAACAAATAAAAATTTTCCTAGGGCATAGAAAAGATATATAGAAAACATTGAAGCCTTTAATGTGGTTTCCTTGATTTTCATTATCCATGACTTTTTTTTTTTTCTTTCAGTATTCATATTATTATAAGTAATGCATTTGTAGTCCAAACAAAAGATTTACCTTTACCTGAAACATTAATATCATTGGGCTTCAGGCTACATTTTATTACACTGGCATTTATAAGATGGCCTTTTTATGGCTTCTAAGTATAAACTTTTGGTATATTTCCTCTGAAATTGAGATAACTATTATTTGTACCAGTAGCAGGGAAAACTGTGTCGATCTAAGATTAAAACTTAGATTAGAGACCCAGATAACTTATTTTTTAAACACCAAGTTAAGAATATTTGTTTATGTTTGTAATCAATAAAACGAATCATTTTATTGCATGATCTATGGGGAATGAAGTCTCCTCACAGAACAAGATCCTTCTAACAGAATATGCTTCACAGGCACCATAACCTTATGTTATGTGCATATGGAGTCACCAAGTGTGAGAAAATGCTGTAAGTGGGTCTGTTTGTATGCAGGAGGAGGCAACTAAAGCCTTTTACAGCATATGAAAACTAACTTAAAAGACATCAGTCACCTAAATATAAGAGCTAATATCTGTAAGACTCCTAGAAAAAACATAGGAGTAAATCTTTAGGAGCTTGTGTTTTGCAATGAATTCTTAGATACAATACCAAAAGTATGAGCAACAAAAGATAAATTTAATTGCAAGTCATCAAAATTAGAGCCTATGTATGCCAAGAAATATTATTAAGAAAGTGAAAAGAAAACATACACAAAGGAAGAAAAATCTATAAATTATATTTCCTGTGAGGGTTTGATATCCAGAAGCATGTGTTGAACAATTATAGCTCAACAACAAAAAGGCACACTTCATTTTATAAATAAGCAAATGATTTGAACAGACATTTTTCCAAAGAAGACATAGAAATAGCCAATGAGCACATTAAAAGATGCTCAATGTGTTTAGTCATTTGAGAAATGTAAATCAAATCCAGAGTGAGATATACTTCACCATGCCCTTTCCACCCCTAGGATGGCTACAATCAAAAAATGGAAAACGAGTATTGTTGAGGATGTGGAGAAATTTGAATCCTCATCAACAGTTGGTATAAATGTAAAATGATACAGCCATCACAGAAAACTGTTTTAAATTTAAGCATAGAATTACCATGTTATTGCTGTTGTTAAGTGCTTCTGAGTTGATTATGACTCATAGCAACACTGTATGGAGTTTCTAAGGAGTAGTTGGTGGGTTTGAACCAACGACCTTGTGGTTAGCAGTCCCGTGCTTATTCTACAGAGTCACACCAGGACTATGTTGTTGTTGTTAAGTGCTGTTGAGCTGATTCCAACTCATAGCGACCCTGTATAGGGTTTCCGAGGAGCAGCTGGTAAACTTGAACCACCAACCTTGCAGTTCAAAGAGCTTTGCAGTCTGGCGCATTAATCCACAGTGCCACACCAGTAATTTCAACACTAGGTATATAAGGGGGGTTCAAAAAGTTTGTGGAAAAATGGAATTAAAAGGCAACAGAATTTTTCCACAAACTTTTTGAAGGTCCCTGGTATAACCAAAATAACTGAAAGCAGGGATGTAGACAAACACATGTTTACTAAAGTTCATAGTAGCATTATTCACAATGAGCAAAAGATGGAAACAACCGCAAGTGTCCATAAACAGATGAATGGATAAATAAAATGTGATACATTGAACAATGGATTATTACTTGGATATAAAAAGAAACGAAGTTCTAATACATACTACAAGGATAAACCTTGAAAATATTATGCTGAGTGAAATAATCATGCACAAAAGGACACATATTATATAATACCAATCATATAATATAACTAAAATAAGCACACTCATTGAAACAGAAAATAAATTATTGGACCACAGGCTAGAGAAACGAAGGGCTAGGTAGCTGTTGTTTAATGGGTGCAGAATTTGTTTGGGTTGACGAAAAAGTTTTGGAAATAAATTAGTGGCAATCTTTGCATAACACTGTAAATATAATTGTTGTTGTTAATTGGTGGTGAGTTGGTTCTGATTTACAGCGACTCTATATCTGATTTCAAAGGAACTCTGGTAGTGAAGTGGTTATGAATCGGGATGTTAATCTCATGGTCAGCAGATCGAAACTACCAGCTGTTCCGCGGGAGAAAGATAAGGCTCTCTGCTCCTGTAAAGATTTACAGCCTTGGAAACCCTGTACACGGTAGCTATGAGTCGGAAACGACTCCACGGCACATAACAACAACAAATGTATGGTTTTGAGGCTATAGTACTTTTTTAAAAAAAAAAAAACCAAAACATTTTCTAGTGAACTGAATGAAGGCTTACAGACAAGATCATCAGTTTTATGCTCAACAAATCATAACCCTTGTTTTATCTCAATGATTGCAGTCCCCTCCATGTAACAACTGCTTTCCCATCTCCTCCCTGTGGTTCTTAACTTTTATTCTACCCACCTTCCCTTTGTCCTTAGGTAAATGTTGCCCTTTTGATTTTGAACGATAGATCATTTCATAGTGAGCATACCTTACTAGTTAGTGTTGTTGTCCCTGCTATATACCTATCTACTGCTGGGCTGACAGTTGGGTCATGAGGTTGAGCTTCTTTCCAGACCTGAAGGGTAATTGAGGGTCATAGTCTCAGGTTCCTCCAGTTTCTTTCTGACTAGAAAGCCCTGACTTTTAAAAAAATAATTCTGAGCCTTATTCCACAATTGATTCTTATCTATCCAAGTTCATCTAATGTGATCCCTTTCAGAGCAGTTGGTAATAGTAGCCAGGCACCATCTAGTTCTGGTCTCAGGGTCATGAACACTTACATTCACATGTTGCATTAGTCTGTTGGACTAACTAGTTCCAAGCATCTTCTGTTCTCATCTCTTCTCTCTCTTCCGCACATGGAGACACCAAGAGTTGCATTCACATGGCTGCTCGTAGAGGCTACAAAACTTGATGGGAGCAGAAAGCTTCATCTTTCTACTAAGGAGTGGCTGGTGGACTCAAACTGCCAGCTGTGGTCAGCAGTCCAGTGCTTATCCTACAGAGTCACTGCACTTCCTTTAATATAACTAACACCATTATATTATGCACTTAAAATGGTTAAAATGGAAATTTTATGTTATATTTACCACACACACACACACAAGTAGGTCTGCAATTCTGTCTTCATTACACACATTAACAGGATGGAATTCTATCACTGTTAGTCTTTAAGACTAGAGAAAGTAGCTGGTGTCAGAATTTTAAAAGCCATTTGAAGCTTCTTTTATCACTCATTGTTTACTCAGGCTTAACTACATGATTAATGGGTAGCAACCAGGCAAGAAAATAGATGGTAGGTCATTTTTTTATGAACTCTACAAATTTGCCAGGCTGTTATTGTTGTTAAGTATCATCGACTTGGTTTTGACTCATAGTGACCTTGTATAGGGTTTCCAAGGAGTGAATGGTGTGTTTGAACTGCTAAGCTTGTGGTTAGCAGCCCAGTACTTTTCCTACAGGCCCACACCATTTCCTGAGCTAGCTGAGGCTAATTTTTAGCAATCCAAAGCAATGCCATGATTTAGAGCTCCACAGCAATCCTGCTTCACCAGTCCTAAGTGCCCTGCAGGACTGACTGACACCTCTAGTAGGGTATGCTGGGGTGGGGGCTGACATAACAGGCTTCCAAGGTAGAAGACCTGGTTAGAAGTGGGGACAGGTGCCTAAACTAAGAAAGGTCTAGAGATGCTCTTTGAGGTTATCAATTCCTTTTTAAAACCAATGTTGCTGTTGCTGTTGTCAAGTGCCGTTGAGTCGGTTCTGAGGAGCATCTGGTGAGCTTGAACCACCTACCTTGCAGTTCAAACAGCTTTGCAGTCTAGCGCATTAAACCACAGCACCACAATCATACACAGTCTGTTTTTAAGCAAAAATACATAAATAACATTTACTGGACCAAGCTTTATTTTAAATTGTAAATTTAAAAAAGTCATTGGGAACAATGATGGTGCTTGGTAACTACAGAGGGAGCTGGTAAAGCCAGAGCCTCACTGTGTAGCTTATGACCGAGTCTTCCTTCGACTAAGATGAGTACAACGCTAGGTGCTTTGTCCTTACTGCCAAACCTGGTGGTGCATTAGAAACCCCTGGGGAAATTTTAAAATAGGCAGATTCCTCAAACCTCACCTAAGAATTGGTGAGTCAAAATGTCTGAGCATAGGGCTGAGGATTCTAGTTGGGAAAACTCCCAGGTGATTTCGAGATGAAACCCAATTTGGGAATAGTGCAGTTATCCACAGCTGAGAAGTTCTCAGGACTAATTCAGAACTAAAAGGCTCCAGGTATGGTCCAAGATTAATTGACTTTGGACAGCAGGAAATGAAAATGGGAAGTTTGAAGCAGCAAAATGGAAATTGATAATATCAATGGAAGCAGGTGCCCAAATCCAAAGTGTGCTTTCTTTACTATAAAGTCCAGTGTACTTTGCCCATGGTCCTGTTAAGATGTTCCCTAAACACACATCAAAACTTCATAAAATAACTCATGCAGGCATGCAGACCATGAATACAGGTGATCAACCAGTCAGGCTTAAGCAATTACTGAGTAAAATGATGTTGCCAAATTATGCCACGTATAATTTAAACAGTTCTGTATCTAAGCCACAAACCAATGCTGCCTAAAGCCACCAATGATGAAATGACAATGAAGTAAATGTAGAGAACTGCTGAAATCCACCCTTGCTGTGCCACTTAATATCCTATCATAATTTTCAGGCACAATAGCTGTTGCCAAAAAAAAAAAAAAAAAACGTGAAACCAGAGAGTTTAATTCTCATACTTGCACATCTTAAGGAGATTCAACTTTTGTCAGTGTCACATTCTTATTTTCTTTTATATTTATTTATTCATTATATTTCCTCATTTCTTTTTACTTATTTTCAGTAAGGACTTTGTTATGTCCTATGATCTCTGGATCATTAGCTTTTCATGAGTGTTGACCCTTATCATTCTAATTAGGCCACAAACCCTAGACAAGCAATTCTTTTAAAAACCTTGCCAACCTGCCCAGTGCTGCAGGTAAGTGTGCGTTGTTGAACAAATAGTTTCATTAGCACGGGATACACAAAGATGAATTAACAAAGAAATTATGAAACATTACTGCTCATGTAGATATCACCTCCCAGTGGAAGTTCTAGTGACAGAAAAAACAAAACAAAAAACCGCTTAGTTTATATTTGCCTTTCATTTTCTTGTTTATATTTTAGTTATTTCGGAGCCCTATGTGAACTGGCTTTGTGAGGACTTAACCCTATTAATCATTGTTAATTCCTCCAGAGCGAGTATATATTTCAATTTTGTATGTGCATTGTATTTCAGAACACTGAATTATAAGCTGAAATAAACATGCAAAAAGCAGATGGAACAAATGTCACTTTCTGCTCCCTGGGAGTCAGAATTCTTCACCCTGTTTCCAATAACGCTCCTTCCCAGGTAAGGGATGACAAAGGAGGGGCAGGCCCCACTATTCTCTCTCCTCTTTTTAGAACAGGGAACAGTCATTTTCTTTCACTTTAATAATTTTCTCCCTTGAGAAAGGAATTCATGTGTCTTTCATTTACAAGGTGAGTGGGAAGAAAGTGGGTGGAAATCATTAAAGACCTTCAATAACAGCTTGACACAGAATTGAGCTGAGAAGAGCTTATGATGTAACCCATTAAGAGCCAAAATGAGAGGAAGACTTAAACTAGGTGTTTAGTCAGAATAATCCCTTCTGGCCTCAGCTACATCACCTGGACTCAATTTAGGAAAGACACACGACACACTACACACACACACACACACACACACACAGCAATGGTAATTCCCTTTAAAAGTCACCAGCACTGAATTCTTTTACCTAAAATAATTAACTGCATGCTGGAGACAGTGAGAGAGAGAATGGTGTTTTAGTGTTTAGGATTCAGTGTTCTCGCTGCCATGGCCTGGGTTCGATTCCCTGTCAGGGAAGCCCTTCTTTTGAGTGCGGATGACAAAAAGTATGAATCACAGGAATCCAGACTTGGGAGAAACTGAAGATGTTAGTATAGTATGTGAAACTTTCTCTTTAAACACTGTTGTGCTAATTGTCTTCTGATTTCCAGTTTTAAATAGTAGTGACTAAGTGATCCCTCTTGTTTATACCCTTTTCTAAACTTGACTTCTTTATACACCGTGACTCATATTCCTCCTCCCACTTTTCTGACTCTCTTCTGCACAGGACGACCGGCCCACACAGCTTTCTTATAATTCAGCAGAACATGCACATTGAGTCCCTTCATCGAAGGTTCAGGAAAACAGGCATTTATTTTTTAACTTCATCAAGGGTGAAAGAGAATGCTTCCTCATGTATCCTAATTGGGGTCAATAATGTGGTTCTTTTAAATGCACACAGGTCAGTAATAATTTCCTGGCTCAGAAATAAAAATGTTCATTTGTATGTTTTCAGTGAGTTACAAAATGCCCTAAAAAATGCAGGCATAAAATAAAACAAAAAGAACAAAAGTACACCATCTGTTGCCATTGGAGCAGTACAAAACCACATGGTTGATTTTGAGCAAAGACATTAAGAAGAGTATGTTTAAAAAGCACAGCACCGAGAACATTAGCCTCAAAGCAGTTCTGTAACTACAGGGGTGTCTTTATGGAGGTGTGGAGTCAGGTCTCCCCCTGTTACACATACAGAGAGCATGGATGTCTGAAGACTAAAAGACAGAAAAGGGTCATGTGGTGAACTCAGGTCCCATGCTCAGGCCTCAGTGAACAAGACAGGGGAGCAAGTGGATCCCATCAGCACAAGGAAGACCAAAGACAAGAGAGGCTGGTTCCCATGAAGAGAAGACATGGTTTTCCAGCACCAGTAGTGTCCACTGTGGGCTCGGGGTATACCCACTCCCCTTAAGAGCAGTTGGTTCTGCAAGGCCATTTTGTTCAGTGCTGGTCAAGAGAATTTTATCATTACAAAGTAATGGCCACAGTTACATGCACTGATACAGTCACTTTGAGATCAGTAGAAAATCTCAACTTTCCAAAACACAATATGAAGATTTGATTTTAAAATATGTTTCTTCCAATAGCTAGGACTTAATACGTGCAAACATTGAGACTAACATCTTACACATGTTGTTATTATTATTAGGTGCCTTAGAATTTATTTCCACGCATAGTGTTCCTGTCCATGTGGCAGAGTATAACTGCCCCATAGGGTTTTTTAGGTTGTAGTCTTTACAGAAGTTGATTGCCAGGTCTTTCTCCTGTGGAATCACTGGGTGGATATGAAGTGCCAACCTCTGGTTTAAAAGCCGTTTGCTTAACCATTGCACCACCAGGACTCCTTATCTTACATAGAGCAGCTCCTTTCCCCTTAAAACAACTTTGTGAAGTGGTCCCATGCTCATGCCCAGTTTACATGGGAACAAACTGAGGCCTACTGAAGTGTTCCTACTTGTGAGGGCAGAACTAGAATCTGAATTCAGGGAGTCAGCTTGGCTCCATGGATCAGGCTTCCTTACACACCCATTTATGATCACTGTAAGGTAATTTATATATATAATACCATGGATTATATTCATAATGCTAAAAAAAGAAAAAAAAAAAGGGAGATGCCTCCATCTCTGGAACTGCAGCTGGAAAATTGCAAGAATAGCTGCTAGAATGTGATACAAAATTTACAAAATATTGTTGAGACTGTTGCAACTCATAGGAATCCCATGCACACTAATGAATGCCTTTAGAACAGTTTCTATTTCTTCTCTCAATACCATCAGTTCTTGATCACCTGGTGCGTTTTGAAGTGGCTGAACATCTATCAGTTCTTTTTGGTGCAATAACTTTGTGTACTCCATCTTCTTATGACGGTTCAGGCATCTTTCAATATTTTACCCAGAGAAGAAGTCAGTAATACAGTCTGAGGCTTCAATCTTTTATTCAGTTCTTTTATTTTGAGAAATGCAGAGTGCGTTCTTCTCTTTTGGTTTTATAACTCCAGGTCTTTGCACATTTCATTATAATACTTGACTCTGTCTTCTCAAACTACCCTTTGAAATTTGCTGTTCAGCTCTTTTACTTGATCATTTCTTCCAGTTGTTTTAGGTTCTCTACATAGAAGAGCAAGTTTCAGAGTCTCTTCTGACATCCATTTTTGTCTTTTCTTCCTTTCCTTTTCATGACTCTTTGCTTTCTTCCTGTATGATGTCTTTATGTCATCTCCCAATTACTCTGGTCTTCAGTTATTAAAGTCTAATGAATCAAAATCTATTCTTGAGATGGTCTCTAAATTCAGGTGGGATATACCCAAGGTCATATTTTGACTCTCCTGGAATTATTTTAATTTTCTTCAGTTTCAGCCTGGATTTGCATATGTTCAATTGATAGTCCATCCCACAGTTGGCTGCTGGCCTTGTTTTGGTTGATTTAGACCTTTGCTATCATCTCTTACCACAGATGTAATCAATTTGATTCCTATGTATTCCATCTAGTGAGGTCCACATGTATAGTTGCCTTTTATCTTGTTTAAAAAGGGTATTTGCCACACAATGGAATACTATATAGTAGTGGAGAATAGTGAAGAATCTGTGAGATAACTTATAACATGGATGGACTTGGTAGACATTATGCTAAGTGATAGTAGTCAATCACAAAAAGACAAATATTATGTGAGACCACTATTGTAAAAACTCAAGAAAAGGTCTTCATGCTAAAAGAAACATTCTTTGATGATTACTGGGGTGGGAGGGAAGGGAGAGTAATTCACTGACTAGAGGGTAAACATGTGCTAGCTTATGTTATGGAGAGGGAAACATACAAGAAGAAGGAGGTTGGCAGAATGATGAAGACAGGTGAAGACACAGGGAGGTATATACAATGGTTAGAGGATAGATGTATAGTGTTATATACATAACCTTGGAACAACAATGTTCTGTGGGTAGATATGTGGACAGATAAACAGGTTAAACGGGTATGTGAGGAGAAGTGAGAGTAAATCCCAAAATATATAAGGGTTTAAAAGAGGATATTTGTTGCAAACACACTTATGAATGTGGTGAAGCATACAGCAGGAAAATGTTGAAAGCTTCTTAGATACAGGGGCTCAGGACCATAGTCTCAGAGGACCTGATGGTCATTTGGCATAATATAGTCTACAAAGACTATGTTCTACATCTTACTCTGGTGAGCAGCATTTGGGATTGGAAAAGCTCATAATCGTCTATGTAAGGTGCCACTCTTGGTCTCTTCTATGTGTGGAAGAAATTCTTTCTCTCATTTTAATATTAGAGTTTGGCCACTATTAGTAATGTGGCCCTGGAGGCCTGGTGTAGGTTCAGCACTAAACCAGTAACCACAAAGTTGGTGGCTCAAATCCACTCGCCTCTCCTTGGAAACTGTATACAGGTTCACTATGAGTCAGAACGAAATCAATGGCAATGAACAACAACAACAATATAGTACTGGTGTATCACTGTAGGATAAGCACTGGACTATTTACTACAGGGTCGGTGGTTCAAACCTACCAACTGCTCCTTAGAAACCCTATTTAGGGTTGCTATGAGTAGGAACTGACTCAGCAGCACTTAACAACAACAAACAACAAGAATTATAAAATATGTAATTTATTGTGTTTCTTTTTAATTTATCAAGCCTTTCAAAACATGTTGTTAAGTGTCATCAACTCAGTTCTGACATATTTTTTGTGGGAGCAGAAAGTCTCATCTTTCTCCCGCGGAGTGGCTGATGGGCTGGAACCACCGAACTTGTGATTTTCAGCCCAGTGCTTATCATACAGAGCCATGGCACTCACTTTTCATATATATGATCTAGTTAATTCCTCTGAGCAATTCCACAACTCCCATTTTACAGGTGGGAAAACTGACAGGCAGATTAGCTAAGAGACTGTGTCTGGCCCAGTATTAACTCATTCCACTGCATTACTGCACCACATGTCACTGGGGCTGTGTGGAATAATTCTGAAAAACTGTTTAGACAGAGGATCCATCCCCCAATCTTTAGCTAAAATATTTCTGTATTAATGAGCCAAAGACATTCCTAAAAAAAAATTATAAGCATTTATATTCTGAAGGCCTTAAATCTTCAAAGATCCAGAGTTAGCAGGTTCTAAATCTGATATATATATATGCATGGCATAATAAAATATTTCAGATATTTTCTCTGAAAGAAGGTCTTATATATCAGGATCTCTAATATAAAAACAGCACACAAGAATGAGTCCAAACAAGATGGCAAAATCCTTTTACTTAAAAGATCAGTTTCAAGTCCCTACAGAATAGTTTTAAGTAACAGTGCATAAAAGGAGGTTAAAAAAAATAAGTAACTTGTCACAGAGACCTCTGTAAATTATATCTAAGAACTGTAAAGCAAATCAAAAGTTGTAAAAAGGTGCTACCCATGTTCTAGTATGTAGATGTTGTTGTTAAGTGTTGCCGAGTTCACTGTGAAACACCAGTTTATAGACCACTCCTAGAATATAGTAGGTGTTCAGGAAATTTTGCTTGAATGAGTGAGCGATCCAATTAACTCCCACACTTGCATTTTAGCTCCTAAAAGAGCTGAGTATACTACTAGGTCTGATTCCTTGCTGAATTGTCAAGGATGTTCTGGAGAATGATCACAGTGGACTGAAGTAACAGCCTAGAAGTCCAGGTCAGGACAAAGTCCCTTCCTGGCTGCTATGTAAAGGTTAACTACTGCCACACAAGTTCCTGTCAGAGGGCCCCTCTCCTCTACAAGAAAGTCTAGCAGCCTTATGGCAGGTAATCAAAGAACTGATTAACTCTTGCCTTAACAGTTACTATCATACACAATGGGCAATTATGCGATGGCTTTTCAATATAATGCATGTTTGGAAGCAACACTGCAATGTGTGGGAAGAAATCTAATAATAGAAATTTTAGATACAATGACAAACTAGGAGGAAGGCACAGATTTGGTTAGTAAGAAAATTGCTTCCATCACCACTACTGCCTGTGATTTCTTGCATTCCATTTGCAACATTAATTCTCCAAGCCACAGTAAGTTTCTCTCCACTCTATGGAGTCCTGGTGTGGTGCTGTGGGCTAATGCGTCAGACTGCAAAGTCGTTTGGACTGCAAGGTTGGTGGTTCAAGCTCACCAGCTGCTCCTGTACAGGGTCTCTATGGGTCGGAATCGACTTGAAGGCACTTAACAACAATGAATGCCACTGTTGATGGGGCCAGGAGGAAATGGTCCTCTCTTGCCTCTATATACTGTTTCTGGGCCTTTCACAAGTTTCCAATGGTTTCTTCTAGAATGTATATATCTTCCTACAATGATAGAAACTCATTGTAAAAGAGGTTCTTGAGAAGAAGGATTTTTGCTTGCTTGCAAATTTTCAGCCATGCATTCATTGCATTTACCAAATAATAGCGTTGTCTTAACTATATTAGTTCTGGGTGCTAGAATGGCCTTTCAGACATCACCTTGCCTAGTATTCATTTTAATAGATGAAGCAACCACAGCTCCAGAAACTGGGTGATTTTCCCAAAGTTTCACCACAAGTACAAAAGAAAGGGAGGATAAGTCAAGACTCTTTGCTGGTAGTGTTTTTTTCTGCAACACCACATGCTTCGCAGATGCTACTCCAGACTCTAAAGACTTATTATACTCTGATTACACTCAGTCTGTAGTTGACATCATTTTGGAAGGAAAAGATAAAATAGGAGAAATAAATAGGATTTTATGTGTATATATAAGTAGACCTGATAGCATAGTGGATTATGAGCTGGGCTGCTAACTGCAAGGTCAGCTGTTCAAGTCTGCCAGGTGCTCCACAGGAGAAAGATGAGGCTTTCTACTTCTGTAAATATTTACAGCCCCAGAAATCCTATACAGGGTAGCTATGAATCAAAATCGACTCAATGGCAAACTGCCATTGAGGATGGTAATGTTGATAAACAAGCAATCTCATGTATAAAACTACGAGTGGGTCATGGTTCATATATTCCAGAGGCATTCACTTTTCTTTGGTATTCCACTATGGCCATCTGTTCCACAGATGGAAATTTTATGAGGCCAAAAGAAAAGCGTTTTAATTTATAAGGCAGATCATCAAAGGAGCTCTGCTAGTGTAGTGGTTATGAGTCAAGCTGCTAATCTCAAAGTTAGCAGTTCGAAACTACCAGCTGTTCTATAGGAGAAAGATTTGGCTTTCTGTGCCTGTAAAGATTTACAGCCTCAGAAACCTTATACAGAGTCGCTATGTGTCAGAGCTGACTCTATGGTATACTACCACCACCATCACCAAGGCAGGTCATCAAACAACTGTTTCTCCTTTCTGCCTCAACAGTTACTATTCACATTACACAGGTTGTTTGAGTCTCTTCCTGAATAACCCATGTTTGGAGGCCACATGGTGACCTGTGTGGAGAAATCCATTCATGGAAATTTTTGGTGTCCTGACCCATTGGCATGCTCAGAGACTGCACAGCCAGAGGGTGAAGAACAGACCCCACTGCCTGACTCTGAGGCTCAAAACTGGAATCCAACTCTGCTGGTTCTGTGAGTTTCATGTCTGATCTATAGCTTCCTCTGCTAGGGAAAAAGGCATTCTCATTTCCACCTGATGGAGTGCTAGAGGATTAGTGCCCTCATTCCTCTGAAGTGTGCAGTGGGGACACTTGCTATTTGTCTGCTTCCCACAGAGGCTGGAAGCCTTGGTAACCTTCAACATGTGGGCTTACCCATTTGATTCTGACCAAACAACTTGCAAAGAAAAGCATGAAGTAGAAAAATTTAAGGTGCCAACTATATTAGACATAAAGATATATTATACGCTTAGCTCATAATCCTTTTTAAGATTTGGAGCCTCTTTTCATCACCATCCTCTTTACATTCAAACTGCACAGTTCAAATGGAGATACTGCTCAGAGATTAGCATCTCTTTGTTTACATGAGTCTTATCCAGTTCTCATGACAAGGACTAAGCATCTGAAGTATTGTGAACATGTAGTATTATAATACTTAATCAGTATTAGTTTCTGAATACCTGTTATGAGGTAGGTCATCAGAGATATCCAAGGCAGAGTACTGGCAGAGTTCTTGAAGTAGGTCAGATGGAATAGCAGTGCACAACTTTTTTTTTTTTTTTTTTTTTTAAGGTTTTTATTGTGGATTGAGTGAAAGTTTTTAGGGCACATCATCGGTTTCACATTCAAACATTCATATACCTTGTTTCATTACATTGATTATAATCCCCTCCACATACCATCAGTTAACAGAGTTTCTCTCTATCCTCTTTAGCTTTTTTTTTAGCTTTTTTGCGGGGGGAAAAACTTTGCCTTTTTGGAATTTACAGTCTCGGCTTTTAGGGAAGGTTTTTACATTTATCTGTGGGTATCTAGGGCTCATGTATGGAATTACTAACCAGCATAACTGAATAATCAGATAAGGGACATTTTGCTATGTCTGCTAGGTGGCGAAAGTCTGATCCTCAGAGCCTATGGTTTGGACGGTCAGCAACGCTTGGGCCCACAGGGACTTGAACTTCTGACCGGGTCTGCACGGTCTGCATCAGATTCCCCCTTATTTATTATTTGTTTAAGGGACGCTGCCTGTCTTAGGCGGTCAGTGCGAATTCCTCAGTCTTACCCATCATCAAAACTCATTGCAGCATGGCAATGGCTCTGTCTTAGGTTGCCGAGGTTCAGTGCACAACTTTTTGTGACTTGAGATTGTAAGGAATTTTTGGTGTCCTGACCAGTTGGGCAAGAGGGTGTGGCTTCCATGCTCAGAGACTGCACAGCGAGAGGCTGAAGACCAGCCCCCACTGCCTGACTCTGAGTCCATGAGAGTTAATGTGACTTAAGATTGTATGGATCACTGTCCCTCAAAAAGGAGAAATTCTCACTGAATCCCATGCCATTTGATGCCTGAATGGGAAAAACACTGATGTCAGGGCAAAAGGATGAGACCATGAATAAAATCCACTGTCTCCCGAGGTTTGTCTCCCATCTGTAACATTACTTTCACCCTCTCTGCACTTATTCTTGTAAACTAAACTTGCTTCCTTTTGTAAAAGCCCAAAGCTAAGAAGACTGGCAAAAAATGCATTTGCATCAGCAATGAGCATTCTGAAAAGGAAATTAAGGTAACAGTTCTGTTTACAATTAACATTTAAAATAATAAAATACCTAGGAATAAATGTAACCAGAAGGTGAAAGACTTATATACTGGTATCTATAAAATATTACTAAATGAAGTTAAAGAAGACCTAAATAAATGAAAAAAAAATGTTATGCTTATTAATTAGAAGATTTACTATTGTTAAAGTGTCTGTTTTACCCAAAGTGGCTTATAGACGCAATCTCTATCAAAGTTCCAACAGTTTTATTTTTACAAAAATAGAAAAGTTGATGCTCAAATTCATATAGAATAGCAAGGAACCAAACACACTCAAGGAAGTCTTGAAAGAGAAGAATCACGTAGGAGAATGTGCACTTCTTGATTTTAAAACATACTGTATGACTACAATACTTAAAACAGCCTGGTATTAGTATAATGATAGGCACATAGACCAATGGAATAGAATTGAGAGACTGGAAATAAAACAATACACCTATGGTCAACTGATTTTTGACAAGAGTGCTAAGTCCATAAACTGGGGAAGGAAGCGTCTCTTTAATAAATGGTGCTGGGAAAACAGATTTCAAAATGCAAAAAATGAGCATAGACCCATATCTTGCACCACATACAAAAATTGACTTCAAAAATAGATCAAGGAGTTAAATATATGACAACCAAAACCATAAAACTCTTAGAAGGAAACCTAGGTATAATGCTTTGGGACCTAGTTTTAAACAAAGGCTTCTTAGGCACAAGCAGTCTAAGAAAAAAAAAAAAAAGATCAATTAAATTTTATCAATATTAAAATCTTTTGGCAATAAAAGGGCTATATGAACAAAGTAAAGAGACAACCTTCATACAGATAGGGAGAACAATCTTAGCAAACAAGTGTTATTGCTGTGTGCTATAGAGTCAGTTCCAACTCATAGCACCCCTGTATTGGGTTTCTGAGAAAGGCTAGTGGGTTTGAACCACCAACCTTGCAGTTACTAGTCCAGTGCTTATCCCACAGTGCCACACCAGGGCTCTGGAAATGATATACATGGTGCTTAATATCCAAAATATATAGAGAATTTCAACATTTTACACAAAGACAAGTGAATCACAAAAATGGGAAAATAAATTAAACAGACATTTCACCAAAGAGTGTATATGAATGGCCAACAAGAACATGAAAAAGATAGTTAACATCATTAGTTATTTTTAGGTGCCATTGAGTCAGTTCTGACTCATAGCCACCTTATGCCCAATAAAGTAAAACACTGCCCAATCCTGCACCATCCTCTCAATTGTAGTGTTTCAGCCCATTGCTGCTGCCACTGTGTCAACTCATCTCACTGAAAGTCTTTCTCTTTTTGATTTACTGTCTCTTCATTTTACCCAACATGTCCTTTTCCAGGGATTGGTCCCTCCTGATAACATATGTAAAGTCTGAGAGATGAAGTCTCACCATCCTAGTGTCTAAAGACCATTCTGGCTGATACCACCAATATAGATTTGCTTGTTCTGGTAGTCTATGGTACTTCCAATATTCTTCTTCAACACCATAGCTCAAATACATCAATTCTTCTATGGTATTCCTTATTCATTGTTCAACTTTCATTTGCATACCAGATGACTGGAAATACCATGGCTTGGGTTAGGTACACTTTAGTCCTCAAACTGATATCTTTGCTCTTGAATACTTTGAAGACATCCTGTAAAGCAGATTTGCTTAATGTAATATGTTGTTTGATTTCTTGACTACTGCTTCCATAAGTGTTAATAGTGGATTCGAGCAAAATGAAGTCTTTGACAACTTGATTCTTTTCTCCATTTATCTTGATGCTATTTATTGGTCCAGTTGGGTATTTGATCCTTGTCAGAAAGTATTTTAAGACCTCTTCACTTTCAGCAAGCAAGGTTGTATCATACCCAGAACTCCTCTGTCAGTTTGTTGTACTGTGGTGGCTTGTGTGGTTATGATGCTGGAAGTTATCCCATGAGTATTTTAAATATCAGTATGGGTACTCGTGGAGGACAGGTTTCAGTGGAACTTCCAGACTAAAAGAGACTAGAAAGAAGGAGAGGCAGGACCCTTCTGAGTGGTTAGCCACTGAAAACTTTATGAATAGCAGCAGAGCATTGTCAGATATTGTGCCAGAAGATAAGCCTCTCAGGATGCTAGACACTCAGAATGTGACTGGAGAAGAGCTGCTTTCTCAAAGTAGTAGTTATTGTTGTTGGTGTTGTTGTTAAGTATCTTCGAGTCAGTTTCGACTCATAGCGACCTTACATAGGATTTCTGAGGAGGGACTAGTGAACTTGAACCACTGACCTTGAAGTTCAAACCAATTTTGCAGTCCAGCACATTAACTGAAAGAAGAGTTGACCTTAATGACTTCAATGGAGCAAAACTTTCCAGAGCTTCATCTGCTGATGGGGCACAACTCAAAATAAGAAGAAATGGCTGCAAGCATCCAATAATAATTGGGATATTGACTGTGTGAAGTATGAGTCTGGGAAAATTAGAAGCTGCCAAAAATTAAACAGAATGCATAAACATTGATATCCTAGGCATTAGTGAGCTGAGATGGATCTGGTATTGGCCATTTTGAATTGAGCAATCATATGGTTTTCTATGCCAGGAATAACAAATTGAAGAGGAATGGCGTTACATTCATTATCACAAATAGCATTTCAAGATCTATTTTGAAGTACATGCTGCCTGTGATAGTACAATATCCATATGGCTACAAGGAAAACCAGTTAATACCACCATTATTCAAATTTATGCACCAACCACTAAAGCAAGTGATGATGAAATTGAAGAATTCTACCAACTTCTTCTGGTAGCGTAGTGGTTACGAATCGGGCTGCGAACCTTAAGGTCAGTAGTTTGAAACTACCAGCTGCTCCACGGGAGAAAGATGAGGCTTTCTACTCCCGTAAAGATTTACATCCTCGGAAACCCTATACAGGGTCGCTATGGGTCGGAACCGACTCGATGACACATAACAACAACAACAACAACTTCTTCAGTCTGAAATTGAACAAAACATGCAGTCAAGATGCATTGATAATTAGTGGTGATTGGAGTGCAAAAGTTGGAAACAAAGAGGAAGGATCAGTAGTTGGAAACTATGGCTTTGGTGACAGAAATGATGCTGGAAATCACATGATAGAATTTTGCAAGACCAATGATTTAGTTATTGCAAATACATTTTTTAAATGAAAAAAGTGACTAAACAAGTAGACCTCATATATGGAACAATATAATGTAGGAATTATATGTAGGAATCAAATAGTCTACATTTGTGGGAAGAGACAGTGGAAAAGCTCAATATCATCAACCAAAACAAGGCCAGGGGCCAACTGTGGAACAGACCATCAGTTGCTCACATGCAAGTTCAGGTTGAAGCTGAAGAAAATAAAACAAGTCCACAAGATCCAAAATGTGACCATGAATATATCCCATCTGAATGTAAAGACCATCTTAAGTATAGCATTGAGGCATTAGACACCAATGATAGAAGACCAGAAGGATTGTGAAATGACACCAAGTACATTGTACATAAAGAAAGCAAAAGGTCATTAAAAAAACAGGAAAGAAAGAAAAAACAAAAATGGATGTCAGAAGAGACTGAACTTTGCTCTTGGGTGTAGAGAACCTAAAGCAACTGGACAAAATGATAAAGTAAAAGAGGAGAACAGAAATTTTCAGAGGGCAACTCAAAGAGACAATGTCAAATATTATAATGAAATGCGTAAAGACCTGGAGACACACTCCACATTTCTCAAGCTGAAAGAATTTAAGATGGAAACTCAATCCTTGAGTTTCAGTTTCAATATTAAATGTTTTATATCATGCAAATGGCTTAATGATGCAGGAAGCATCATCAAAAGAAGATGAAAGGAATACACAGAGTTACTATACCAAAAAGAATTGGTCAATGCTCAACCATTTTAATAGGTACCATATGATCAAGAACCAATGTTATTGAAAGGAGAAGTCCAGGCTGCACTAAAGGTATTAGCAAAAAACAATGCTCCAGGAATTAATGGAATACATATTGAAATGTTTCAACAAACTTATGAAGTGCTGGAGGTGCTCACTTGTCTATGACAAGAAATTTGCAAGACAGCTATCTGGTCAATTGACTGGAAATGATACATATTTGTGCCCATTCCAAAGGAAGGTGACCCAAAAGATTGTAAAAATCACCTAACGCTATCATTAACATTACATGTAAATGAAATTTTGTTGAGGATAATTAAAAGCTGGTTGTAGTAGTACATCAACAAGGATGTACTGGATTTAGAAGAGGATGTGAAAAGAGGGATATCATTGCTGATGTCAGATGGATCTTGGCTGAAAGTAGAGAAAACCAGAAAGCTACTTGCGTTTTATTGACTATGCACTAGCATTCAACTGTGTGGATCATAACAAACCTTGTATAACAGAGAAGAATGGGAATTCCAGAACACTTAATTGTGCTCATGAGGAACCTGTACACAGACCAAGAGGCAGTTGTTTGAACAGAGCAAGGTGATACTGAATGGTCGAAATCAGGAAAATTGTATGCCAGGGTTGTGTCCTTTCACCATACTTATTAAATCTGTATGCTGAGTAAATAATCTGAGAAACTGGATTATATGAAGAAAAATGTGGCATCAGGATTGGAGGAAGAGTCATTAACAACCTGTAATATGCAGGTTACACAACCTTGCTTGCTGGAAGTGAAGATGACTTAAAATACTTACTGATGAAGATCAAAAACCATAGTTTAGTATGGGTTGTACCTCAATGTAAAGAAAACAAAAATCCTCTCAACTGGACCAATAAACAACATTATGATAAATGGAGAAAAGACTGATGTTGTTAAAGAATTAATTTTGCTTGAATCCACTATCAATAGTCAAGGAATCAGTAATCAAGAAAGTAAACGACATATTGCATATTGTTGTTGTTATGTGCCGTGGAGTCGGTTCCGACTCATAGTGACCCTGCATAGGGTTTCCAAGGCTGTTAATCTTTACGGGAGCAGAACGCCTCATCTTTCTCCCATGGAGCAGCTGGTAGTTTCGAACTGCTGAACTTGTGGTTCACAGCCCAATTCGTAACCACTACGCTACCATATAGCATTAGGCAAATCTGCTGCACAGGATCTCTTTAAAGTGTTCAATAACAAAGATGCCAGTTTGAGGACTAAAAGACACCTAACCCAAGTCATGCTATTTTCAGTAGCCTCATGTGAAAGTTAGACAGAGAATAAAGAATACCATAGAAGAATCAATGAATTTGAATTATGTTATTGACAAAGAATATTGAAAATGTCATGGACTACCAGAAGAACAAACAATCTGTCTTGGAAGACTTACAATCATAAAGTTCCTTAGATCTGAGGAGTTTTGTCTCTTATTCTTTGGGCCTGTTGTCAGGAGTGATGAGTCCCTGGAGAAGGACCTCATGCTTGGCAAAGTAGGAGGTCAACTAAAAAAGAAGATCTACAACAAGATGGCTTGATACAAAGGCAGCAACAATGGGCTCAAATATAACAACCACTGTGAGGATGGTACAGGACCTGGCAATGTTTGGTTCTGTTGTGCATACGGTCATTATGAGTTCGAACAACATGATGGCACCTAACAACAACAGCACGTGCCATGACATGAATGAATTTTGAAAACCTTATGCTGAGTGAAATAACTCAGTCACAACACGACAAATAACGATCCCACTTATATGAAATAGACCGATATATAGGGACCAGGAGTGGGAAGTAAAGGAAAAAGGGTGATCTTAGCTTACGGGACACTGAGTTTCTGTTAGGGATGGTGGAATAATTTGAAAAGGAGAGTGGTGATAATTACACAACATTATGAACATAAGCAATGTCATTGAACTGTACCTGTAAAATTAGTTGAATTGGCAAATGTTTTGTTATGTGTGTTTTTAACACAGTAGAACAATAAAAGTGTATTTGGTCCTCTGATTCTTTATACAATAGGTTTTTTGTTTTACCTAATGTTGTTGTTAACTGCCATCGAGTTGGTTCTGACTCATAGCAACCCTATATAGGGTTTCCAAGGACTGACTGGTAGTTTTGAACCACCAACCTCATGGTTAGCAGTCCAGTGCTTATTCTACAGCACTAAACCAGGACTCTTTTGGTATTTATGTATCTGGGGGTTTATTATTGGGGTGATTTCCAGTTATGTATAAATAACTACCCACTTAAAGTGTAGATAAGTATGATGAATAGAAAAGCAGACCTGTAGCTGCTTTTCTATTCATCATACTTATCTACAATCATTTTTAAGTTTCCATCAAAGCAAAAGGGTGAAAAGAAGACTGTAATATTTCTAAGTTGTAATTCTTATTACAGGACAGTTCTCTCATTACATATATGATGTAGTATAATGTTCTTATAAGATTTGAACTGTCTTTTCATTAACATACTCTTTATATAAAAAATAACATTACCTCAAGATATAATTTTTTAATCAACTAATTGAAATAGTTATCTACAAAAACATTTTGTATAGTCAAGAAGTCAAAAGAGCAACATGAGTAGTTGAATTTAAAAATGACCAAGTAGTTTAGTTTTAGAACCAGCTAGCATAAAAAAATGTGAAACTCCAGTTTGACACTAAAAAACTTGCAAGATCCCTCTCTAAGACTGAAATTCAAAGGGAACACATGAGTAGGCATGTAGGCTTGCTGATGACCACATTGGTCTACTTGTAAGTGGAAGAGGGGGAAAGGCAGCAATGAAGAAATGGGCTGAGTTCAACTGCATTCTATAGATTCCCATTGACCTGGAGATGAAAGAGAGAAGAGGAAGGGCTGGTTGGTCCAAAGTGTGGACCTGGGGACACCTGAGCCCATGCACAAGGACATAGCCACAAGAGGGCTAGAGCTGAGAGTGAAGCATCCAGCTGATATGAAGTGAAGGGAGACACACAAGAACACCCAAACTTGCAAATGGTACACATGTGACCTAGCCTTGATGGCTTGATAATCAGAACTCGACTAGAGGAAGATAAATATGTATATATATATATAGGATAAAGTAAACGAGGGCAAATCGCTACAATTTGATTAACTTGACCTATATTTATGGATGTAGTAACTCTAAATACCAACAGAGATGGAAGGAGTCTTCACATCAAGTATCAATGCTATCCACTCTGTACACACGGTAGATAGGGATGGGCAACTTAGACATTGACACCTAAAATGAGGGGGTGATATAGGCTCAAAGTCATTGGCTTACAAGGTTTCAAGAGGGAGTTTAGTTTAAGAGTGTGTGGGGGAAGAAAGAGTCCCCACTGAATAGTTCTCATCTTCTCTAGATGGGTCTGGTGAAAAGAGATGGGGATAAGATTCTTATGATTCAATAGTCAGTAATTGTTATCATGACTAATTGTGACTGTCACAATTGTAAAGGTACAAGTTTTGTAACAAAAACTGGGGAGTAGTTAATCTTACAGTCCAGGAACAAAGGACCCTAGGACCATCAAGGGAGAAGAGCAGAATGTGAGACCTTATCCAGAGAAGCAGTGACACCAGAGATGGAAGGAGAGATGGGGATGTGGAGAAGAGGGAGCAGCTGAGGACTCTAGATTCAGGGGAAGAGAGGGACTAAGAGCTGATGGGCAGGAGGCAGACTTGCAGAATGTGCCCTTTGGTGGTGTAAATTATTATATATGCCTGAGTGTCTAAAAATTAATAATAAATAAACAAGTAGAGAGAAATACTGTTATCTGATGGTACATGGAGGGGATTATAATCATTGTAATCAAACAAGGTGTATGATTTGTTGAATGTAAAATTGATGATCTGCCGTGTAAACTTTCACTCAATTCACAATAAAAATGTTAAAAAGAAACAACAGCTTGCAAGATGCTGTTGAGCAAAGTTATCTGTAGGAGTCGAAGTTGTTGGTATTTTAAGCATGCGTATTGGCAATACTCTGCAATGACAGTAAGCATAAACTTATTACAAGTTACTTCTACCTAGAGATCTCTCTGCTCTAGGCTTTAACTACTATTACTGGACTCCTGGTGTGGTACTGTAGGATCAGTACTGGACTTCAAACCACAATGTCAGCAGTTCAAACCCACCAGCTGCTCCATGGAAACCCTATACAGGGTCGTTATGAATTCGAACTTACTCAACGGCACTTAACAACAATAGCAGGTAAGCCCTTGGCAAGCAAACAGGCTAGTTAATGAGTTTGTAGAGGGTCTATTAACCCAAAGAACAGATTTGTAGACACTTACAGGTTTAATTCTATAATCAGTAAGACTTTTTTTTTTTTTTTTAAATCAATGACTCTTTAATAAGAATGTTTTTGAGTTCTTATTTATGCTTTCTATCCTTTCTTGCCATGTTCCTTGTTTTTAAAAGTTATTTATCTTTGGCCCCTCTTAATTTCTAATCTGATCCAGGTGTTCAGTAACAGTCTCAAGTGGAGATAAACCCTTTTATTTTATTGTTTGGATCAGGGGCTCCGGGGGCACGTTGATCCCACCTATATTCAACTGTGTGCTCCAGGGTCAGTAACTCCACCAGAGCTTCTCCACCCACTTCTTGGAGATTATAGCAGTGTCTACTTCATAGGTGTGTGTGTGTGTGTATTAAGTGAGATGAGTCATATCAAACCTCAGAATAGCACTAAATATGTAATGATTATACAAACCAATGATTTAAACATTATTTTCTTAAATGAAGTTGTTGCCTGTATGGCTAAGAAATGAGGACTTAGTGTCAGACCAGCCTGGCCAGGATCCCCTCACCCTCACTCTGGTGCATCAGCAGATGGTGGTTAGTTCCTCCGTGTCAAGGTGGTTAGTTCACTCCAGAATTGCTTATTCAAAGTTGGGAAATGCCACAGAGTAGCTCTTTCAAGGCAGTCTTTAGTGAATCAAAAACTAGAAAGAAACCACTAGAAAGAAACCAGCATCAGATTTGAGTTCAATGCTCTGCTAAGTGAGTGTCCTTGTTGTTGCTAGAAGAGTCACTGTCCCTGACGCTGAACTGGAAGATGGCCTCATCCCAACTCTATTCTCAGTGCAGTCATATGGATGACTACACGCACACACCTCAAACACCGAGGCTTTATTTGGTCATTTCTTACCTAAGTCATGTAAGTCAATTAGCGATTTCTATGGACCTGAACTCTAAAAACACAAGCCAAAATGAAGGATGGCAAAGGGACCTGACCAAACCAACTGAGTTCAACTGCCAACATGTAGCTGAGAAAATGTGGGCTCAGTGTACAATGCTGACCCGTGATTCTAGAATGCAGGTGTAAAGGTGGGCAAGTTCTGGACTCAGACCGCCTAGACTCACTGTGGCCATGGATTAACCGTCTCCATGCACTGGCTCCTCGTCTATGGGAAAGGCTAAACAGCAGTGTCCACTGCCTAGGGGTGCTGTGAACACAGACCCCAGGACAGTGCTCAGCAGGAAATGAGTGAGTCAGTAATTATGTCCCTGATTTCAAGCCACTTTATTACCTAGAAGACAAGCAGTGATCAGATATCTCTCTGTGATAGGTTCTTAAGTATTTTTAAATCCAAATTTTGTCTTTCTTCATATTTTTTCATCTAAATAACATGTGTTCAAAATAGGAAACATTTCTAGAGAATCTGGTACTTCGGTGTCCTCCATGCAATCCCAAGGCTTGAGGAACAAGGCTCCAAACACCATAGCCTGACCCTGAATTTGACCCTGTACTCAGATCTTGGCTTGTTTCTGGCTGAACCTGAACTGCTGAGTCAGACAGAGCAGCTGGGGTTCTAAACACTGGCACCTCCGCATTGCAGGTAGCTGACTTGGGGCAGTTAAGGTTGCTATTCCAAACTCTGGAAGTTCATCCTGTTTCCTCTGGCCCTATTGATCTCAGAGACTCAGCAGAGACCTCAAAAGCTGCTCACTTTTCAAAGGAGACAGGGAGTGGAGGTCTCCCCACTCCCTAAATTAGCACTAAAGCTCTTTTGTCTTCCTGTACTCATTTAGCCACATAATCCCCAAATGACCTTTCTTAGCTTCAGCACTAGGAGAAAACTACGAAGGCTGCACACACACTTCTCTTAACTTCATGTGAAGGTGGTGATGAAGTGTGGCACTGTAGGATAAGTGCTGGACTGGCTTAAACTGTAAGGCCAGTGGTTCAAACTCACCAGCCTTGCTTTGGAAAACCTATACAGGGTCTCGATGCATCAGAACCAACCTGAAGGCACTTAGCAACAAAGTGGTGATGATGATGACAGCTAATATTTATTTATTGGGACTTTACAGTGTGCCAGGCATAGGACTAAGCACTTGAAACACATTACTGTGTTTAATTTCTATAACAACTTCATGGTGATAGGCAGTTACCATCATTATCCCCATGTCACAGATGAGAAAACTGACCTTAGAGGTATTCATTTACTTCAAGTTATGAAGACAACAAGAGGCAGAGCTACAAAACTTGAACTCTTAACTCCAACGTTAAAGAACTTTATCTACCAAAATTATTAAGGCATAATTATTTTTCTGTAATTTTATGTGTGGAACTATTAGATTTTGGGCACTATTTTGTTTCCTTTATTAAAAAAAAAAAATCTCCAAGGAACAAAGTCAAGCAGACTATAAATTGGAAGATGGCAAAGCAGCTAGAGGGTTCCAGTCACTAACCTTTCAAGTAGTCCAACGCTTAACCCACCGTGCCACCAAGGCTCCATGTAGGAGTTAAATAACTAGAGTTAAAGTTCATACATGTATAGGTTTATTACAAACAAAATGTGCTCTAATATGTCTCTGTGAGGAGCATAGGACTGCAGACAAGTTCACTCAGTAATTTTAATTGACTTAGCCTTGTTAGGATGCCTTCCCAAAAAAGCCTCAGTTAAATTCAAGACCGAGAGGTCAACTTAGAAGGTTATAGCAACTGATTTTGTAGTAAAGATTTTTGACTTGCTTTCCCATTGAAGAATAATGATTGGATTAAGTGTAGTATTTGGGTAATTAAAAATATATGTGTGTATTTGTGTCTTGGGGTTTTTTTTTTTTTTTTTTTTTTTTACATGCATGCTGATAACTATGAGAAACAAAATTTGGGTAAGATTCTTTAACCTCAACTTGGAATGAAAAAGTTCAAATGGAAATGAAATGAAGCAATAAATACTTCCCAGTATGTACTTTCTGCCTTAAATCTGTATGATTTATAAATTGAAAGAATATGAAGTACAATGAATATAAAGCACATTTTTCACTAACAACAAGTTTAAACATTAAGTAATTGTATGTGTTTAGTAAATCAATGTTTACAATTCTGAGTTCACAATCTGTTTTACTAACACTATGGAACTGAGCTGGTAGAATATGGGCTCCTCATGAAGAAAATGAAAACAAGTCCATGAGAGCCAAAATATGACCTTGAATTTATCCCTCCTGAGTTTAGAGACCATCTGAAGAACAGATTTGATGCATTAAACACTAAAGACTGAAGACCAGAAGAGTTGTGGGATGACATCAAGAACATCATACATGAAGAGAGCAAAAAGTCATTAAGAAGACAAGAAAG
>NW_006408640.1:3398634-3443990 GCF_000296735.1 Chrysochloris asiatica | reverse complement strand
AGATGGAGGGTCAGAGAAAAAGAGGAAGACCCCCAACAAGATGGATCAGCCAGGTGACATCATTGATGGCGTCAAGTGTGGCGGCGGTAGTGAGGTTGGCCCAGGATCGGACATAGTTTTGTTATGCTGTGCATGGGGTCGCTATGAGTCGGTTCCAACTCGATGGCACCTGACAACAACATGAATTCTAGCCAAGGCTTAGTGCTTCCCCAGACCTGCTGTGACACGAGGCTGTTGTGCTTGAGAATGGTCCTGAGTCTGTGATAAGGATGCTAAGTTTGAGAGCAGTGTTTCCTTCTCTTTTCTGTGCTTTTCTTCTGAGCCCATCTGCAGCCAAATTCCAGTCCTACAGTGTGTTACCCTCCCTTCTCAAACTTCAGTGAATAAAAAACATTTCAGTTGGATTCTCTAACTCTCACTCTACTTCCCAGTATGCACTTTCTGCTCTACTGAACCTGGTTTCTTCCCACATGGTCCTTAGTTCTTGCTGCCTAGCTTATGAAAACTTTACTCACTCAGAAAGTCTCGCCATATGCATTGCTACCTTCTCTCCAAAGAGCTACAAAATGTTGAGTCTACACCACACACACAAAAAAACCTAAAACCAAACCCACTGCTTAGAGTAGGTGCCAACTCATAGTGACTTCACAGGACAGAGCAGCATGGACCCACAGGGGTATCAAGGCTGTCAATCTTTATAGGAGCAGACATCCTCATTTTTTCCCTGAAAAGTAGCTGGTGGGTTCCAATCACTAATCTTTCAGTTAGCAGTCCAATGCTTAGCCCACTGTGCCACCATGTCCCCTTACATGATATCTGTGTTGTTGTTAGGTGCCATTGAGTTGGTAATGACTCATAGTGACCTTATGCACAGCAGAATGAAACACTGACCAATCCTGGGCCAACCTCACTATCGTTGCCAAGCTTGAACCCATTGATACTGCCACTTTGCCCATCCATCTCTCTGGGTGCCTTACTCTTTTTCTCTGACCCTCCACCCTACCAAACATGATATCCTTCTCCAGAAACTGGTCCCTGTCTGAAGTACAAGAGATGAAGTTTGGCTATCCTGGCCTCCAAGGAGCACTCTGGCTGCACTTCTTTCAACATAGATCTGTTGGTCCTTTTGGCAGCTAATGTCACTTTCAATATTCTTCTCCAACATGATGCCTATTGTTCTTTAATTCTACAGCACACGTGTATTTGGTCTCTTTTGTTACATCATAAATTTCTTATCAAAGATCACAACTTATTCTCTAATAAGTGGTGGGCATGTGGTAAATACTTGATTTCAACACACACTTATTAAGCATAACTACATGCCAAATGCTGTACCAACCAATGAAGAGCTGATTCCTACTTGCAATAAATTCATAGATAGTGGCCAAGTTCAACAAGATTAGCCATAAAGTGAGCTTTCAGAATAAAAGTACAAGCATAAAAAACTGAACATTTCAAATTATGACACATAAATCTGCTTTATAAGTAAGTTTAGCCTTGTTGATTGGAAGAGCTTAACAGGGAATAGATAACATATTTCCTTAACCATTTTAATCAATAGACATGAATTGAGTACTTACAAAGTGCTGGAGAGGACCTTTTGCAAATGAGTATTTAAATAAAGACAACATTTCAGCGCAGTATGCAGAGTGTATTGTTGGAGTTTTGTTTCCAGGTGGAGGAAGAAGCAGCAAGAGGCAGGGTTTTGAAGGAGTAGAGCATGTTGTTGTTGTTAAGTGCCCTAGAATGGATTCTGACTCATAGCAACCCTGTTCAGGGTTTCCAATGAGCTGCCGGTGAGTTCGAACCACCGATGTTGCAGTCCAGTGCTTATCCTACCATACCACACCAGGCTGACAGAAAGGAGGAACAAAGGTGTGGTATAAAGGTAAGCATGTCACCTAGGAGGGAAAGCACACAGGGTCTTTCCTTAGACACAAATACAAAATAGGTCTGTGAAGTCAAAATAGGAGGGGGAAGAACAGAATGGCTTAAAGCCATGAAGGAAGAATATGCAATGGGTACAGAATAAAAGAGAGATGACATGTAGCATGGTTCAAGAAGGGGAGAGGAATCATCCCAGTCTGCCAGACTGAACCTGAGGATCTAAATGCTTTCCAAGTGTACTGCCTGGATGTTTACTCAGGTCAGCAGTACATCTGTGATCCTCCTCTCAGTGACAAGGGCTGAGCCTCCACACTGGGAAACTGCCAGACTTAAAGGATGCCTGCTACAAGCATTACCTATATCCATCATCCAGTACGCTGGTATTTTTTCTCAGCACTCAGTTTCTATATAATTTATTTTAATGTTGGATTTTGTTTGAAAAATGCTTACTTGGAAATTCAGGCTAGATACTGTTTAGGCTAGAAAATGCTAATAAGATTATCTGCAATTAAGGTTTATAAGTGACTCCTATTCACTAAGAAATAAAAATATATTTAAAAGATTGCTCTTTAAGGACTCTATTGACTGTAATGTTACATTGGCTGCCCCCAAAGATGAGAACTGGTGGGCTGGAGCTCAGGAGAAGGGAGACTCTTCATTCCATTGCTTTGTATGGGTGAATTTGTGGCATACAAAGATATTTCGTATTCAAACACATTGGAAAAATGATATCACTCTGTGCAGTGAGAATTTATGCATAAAATTGATTTCACTCAATCTACATGCCATAATAAATGACAGGATAAAAGCAATACAGAATTATTTTAAGGGGTTAAGTATAAAACACATTCATGGATGACATTCTCATGTAAACCCCCTCCCCAAAAGGAACATTCTGAGGAATAACTTCATTATTCTCTCTTGAAATCTTAGTGACTTTCCTCACAAACCACATGTATTGACTCATTTAAGTCTTAATTTGGCATAAAAATAGCCTACTCACATTGCTCCTTCTATAGCTTCCTGAGAGAGAACTGAAAAGTGCAAAATGTTTTCTCTCAGAGTTACATAAAACTAAAAATAATAAAGCCAAATTGCTCTCATACTAAGGTTTTTAAAATGCCGCATTATTCATTAAAGACCATGTGTCCTTAGAAATGAATGTCTCTTGTTTGGTAAGCCATGCAACAGATATCGTAAACACTCAAATTCAAGATGAACTTTGAAGACAAAGTTTTTCTGTTGTTGTTGAAACTTTGATGACAACACATTCTAAGAATTAATAAAGTCTGTTTCCTTAGCTACTTTGTGATCCTTAACTCCTCCCCCCCCCCCCACACCCCCACCCCCCCAATACGGTAAAGCTCCTTAGAGAAAAGTTCTGTAGCTCAAGCTCAGATTTCTTGATGTGCCAGTGAAAATAAGAGAAAGTTGTCCTGGCGAATCTTCCACAGGCTTTTTATTACTGAATACGGAAGGATATACCTTTGATTACATGTAATTTGATTAAAAACAGCCAGATGAACTTGGGAAACAGCTTTCTCTCTTAAGTATTATGTTTAAAATGTATTGTTGTTACTACTGTTAAGTACTTTGGAGTCGTTCTGATTCATAGCGACCCTGTGTAGGGTTTCCAAGGAGCAGCTGGTAGGCTTGAACCTCTGACGCTGTAGTTAGCACCCAGTGCCACACGAGGTGTGCTAACAATGAAGTGGTTCTGATAAGAACAGGATATTTATAGTCACAAAGTATTTACTTAAAATTTACTTATGAATTTCCAAAGGAAAACAGATATCTGTACAGGGGAGAAACGTGGCAGACCTTGCCTTAATTAAATGATTAGCATTAATACAATATATATACTAAAATGACAGAATATCACTTCATGCTATTCCTGTCAAAGTTTATGCACTGAATCTACTCATGAAGAAGAAAGAAAAGTTGAAGAGTTGTTCTAAGGTAAAGGTGATGGTAGTGTGCTGTGCAGTTGGTTATGACTTATAGCAACCCTATACAGGGATTCTGAGGCTGTAAATCTTTATGGGAGCAGAAAGTCTCATCTTGTTTCCACAGAACAGGTGGTAGTTTCGAACTGTTGAACCTGAGGTCAGCAGCCTGATTCGTAACCACTACACTAATAGAGCTCCTTGAAGTAAAGGAGAAATAGAAATTAAATGTGATGCTTGATCCTGGATTGAGTTACTGATCAGAAACATCATCATCATTTTTATTCCTGTTATTTCACTTTATTATTATTGGGGCAGTTGGCAAAACCTGAAAATGGTTTATAGATTACACAATTGTTATCAGGTGCCTTCGAGTATTGCATTAGTTGAATGTTGTTGTTAAGTGTCATTGAGTAGATTCTAACTAATCACTACCTGTACAGGGTTTCTGAGGAGCAGCTGGTGGGCTTGAACTGCCAACCTTGTGGTTCACAGTCCAGTGCTTACCCTACAGCACCACACCAGGAGTCAACAGTATTGTATTAATGTTAATAATTTAGATAACTGTATTATAGGTGGATATCCTTATTCTTAGAAATACACACTGAAGTATTTAGAAGCAAAGGACATCATGTCTGCATCCAACTCCCAAATAGTTCATTTTTAAAATGTGCTAGTACAGATAGAATGAGAAAGCAAATGTAGCAAATGTTAGTTATGGATTAATCTGAGTGAAGGATATATCGGGGGTTCTTTTTTTATTTTTGTATCCTTTTGGTAAGTTAATAAGTTAACATTTGTTGCTGTTGTTGTTAAATACCATTGAGTCAGTTTCAACTCATAATGACCCTGTGCAAGGTTACCAAGGAGCAGCTGGTGTGTTTGAACTGGCAACCTACACATTTATTAGGAACATCATTATAGTATTTCGAAGAAACAAAGTAAAATTTAAAATAAAGTATCTGTATTGACTCAAGTATGGTTATTGTATCTAAATAAAAATATTTTGTTATAATGATAAAAATTCTTATTAGAATATCAAATGTGCAAAATAATACATAATAGCAATAATTCTCAAAGGAGTTTCATTTCTTCATAACAGTATGACAGAGGCCCGGAAGCAGGTTATTAGTAGGGGCAATCTTCTTTGTCCAAAGGCATGCAAACTCTCAGAGCACCATTTCAGTGTCAGCTCAAAAAAGAATAACTTCCTTAAGAACTCAGGCATCATCTTTCTAAGACAGACTGCATGTGTCACTGCCTGGCTAAGAAACCTGATTGCTTCTCCATCACCTTGAGGAAGAGGTCCCCACTCCTAGACTAAGGACACAAGGCCTTTCTGAATCTGGCCTGTTCTCCACACCAGCTGTATCTGTGTTCCATTCCTAAGTGCTCTTAGCTTCCCCCACACACCCCTACCCCAACCCAGGGCTTGTGCATGTCCCTATATCAACTTTTTCTCTTAGTCCAAGTAAGACTTAGTTCACGATGAAGCTGGTTGAGTGGTGCCCCTTCTCTGTGCTCCATGAAACTCCTGTAAACACCTCTAATGTAATCTACACAGTGGTATCCCCTTGATTTGTTTGTAAGTCTGTTTTCCTCTTTAAATAACAAGCTCTTTGAGGGAAAGTTCTGTTCTTCATTCACCTCAGTACCTACAGGTACTCAGTAAATCTGTGGACTGAATGTCAAGGAAGCAAAAATGGCTGACAGGCCCTCTTACAAATCAGCCTGATTCTCTGCTTTGTCTACAGCAGCATGCTCATCCTCAGTTTTTCGTAATCAAAGCCTTAGGGATCATCAGTATCATCCTGACTGTTATTTACAGCCTAATGTTATGAGTCCTTCATCTGGAAGAAATACCCAGGAAAGCCATTTTACATCTCTGCCCAGTGCCTGAGCAGTCCACAAAGCTGCCTAGTAAATTAACCAAACTTGCCTGTCTTTTTCCCTAGCATCACGGTGTCACCTGGAGCTACAGTTTCTCTGCAGCTGTCAGACTACCTGGTATCCAAGACCTCACAGGCAGTCCTTTTCCAACACACACCTAAGCTCTAATATTTAAATTGTCACTTTTACAATTCCCTATGAAACCAGTGTGACAGTTTGGGGTTTAAAATGTAAGCATGCTCCACTTTCAGCAAACGTCAAAAAAGAAAGAAACACCAATGACAAATCAGATGTGCAAATTAGAAAAAAAAAAATTATTCAGTTTTAAAAGACTCTTTTCTAAGGATTTTTAAAACCAGAGATTATATCCTAGGGCATTTGAAATATGTTATTTCCAAAAATTCAAACTGCTGATACCTTCCTGAGAAGACACCTATTACCCCTATTACATGGAATGTGAAGCATTCCAGTACCAACTCCCCTTGGGGGCAGGTTTTATGGTATTGCTCACCTTTCTATTGCTAGATGGCAGGAAGTAAGGGAATGCTGGGTTGAGAGAATCACCTAGATATTTGCTGGAATTTGTGGCAAAATTGGAGCAGAAACTCTAGTCCCAGAAAATAAGTAAAAAAAAAAAAAATCAACAAAAGATCTGGCAAATTCAGGTTAATTCTAGGCTGCTTTGGAACATCAGAAGGGTGACACAATGATCAGTAAAGATGGGGGAAATAAGGATGATTACGATCATTGGAAAGAAAAAAAATCTGACTGAAATCAAGAAGACAAGGAGGAAGCAGGTACAATCTGGGGACTGCTACTGACAGAGACCAGGTCCAAGTCAGCCAGCCTGGATGTCTGACAGAGCTCTCAGCTGGGACTTGTGCTCTAAGAGGTAAAAAGACCAAAAGATTCCCAGCTGGGGGCTAGTCCATAACCTAGCTTCCCTTTGGGATAACTTAGGTACTCCCACCAGTAATGTTAGCGGCATTACAGGCTTCTGCTCTTAGGCATGGACTGTTGTTGTTATGTGCCATCGAGTCAGTTCTGACTTATAGTGACTACGTATGGCTTTCTGAGAGCATTTGGTGGGTTTGAACTGCTGACCTTGCAGTCGCCAGTCCAGTGCTTATTCTATAGTGCCACATCAAGGTATGGAATACAAAGGATTATTACCGTGCTGGTTTGAGGACTCCTGATTGTGCAGGAGATTAAGAGTTGGCCTACTACCACAAGATCTGGGGTCCACACCATAAGAGAGAGACGAGGCTCTCTGTTTCTGATAATAGACCATAACAGAAACCATAACGGACAATTTCAGTCTATACAGGGTCGATATGGGTCACTGTGAGTCGGGATTGACTCAGCGGCAGTGGGTTGGGTTTGGTTTGAGGCAGGGAGTAGCATGGAATTAGGTAGGTGTGGGTGTTGTAGGTAAGGGTCATCTGTGGTTGGTTTGCTTGCATCAGGCAGGCAAAATAGGGAGAGGAGGTCTATTCTACCCATTCTGTGTTCTTTCACAGAGTAGTGATTACGACTTCAACAACCACATCCCTACCCTCGTGCCCGGACCAGTCTCTGCTTTAGATATGAATTTGTTTCATTCTCATAACCACCTCATGAAGCAGGCACGCTTTGTCCTTCTTGGTGTGGCACTATGGGTTAATGCGCTGGATTGCAAAGTTGGTTTGAACCGCAAGGTCAGTGGTTCAAGCTCACCAGCTGCTCCTTGGAAACCTAATACAGAGTTGCTATGGGTCAGAACAGACTTGACAGCATTTAACAACAACAACAGATGAAATGATACAGCAATGAAATCATCTCTGCCAGATCACCCAGCAAATGGGGGGCACTATTAGCACAAGGCCCTGATGGCTCAAATGCCAGGTCCTTGGGCAGTGGCCTCTCATACACCACCCTTCCACCATGACAGCACCATGTATTTACATGTGACATTCTTAAATAAATTCATTAAGATACATTGAGGCATTTTTTTATATTGAACTATCTGATTTAGAATTCTAAATATACTTCTAATTTTTCTTCTTAACTTGAAGAACTCTGAAATTTAATTTTAATGTTAGTATGCATTCTATTCAAAAGTTTTTTTGCTCTTTTTTAATCTACAGGAAAATAAACTTAAGACCCTCAAAGAACTGGATTGTGACACATTTTCTAAGAGTCCTTTAAGAGAGTACTGTATTTAGTAAATTAATATTATAATATCTTTACCATTAAAATACTTGATTTAGCTCAATTTTTATATTAACAAAAACTTTTTCCAATCATATTAATGTCACCAGTAATATAAAGTAAAATTTGTCTTAATGGCATTTTTTGTGAATATAATCAAAATATAAATCTAATAATAGCATACTACAGTTATTATATCATCCCCCTCAAAAATACAAAACAAAACAATGTCATCAAGTCATTTCCAACTCATAGCAACCCTATATAGAGTGTCCAAGACAGTAAATCTTTATGAAAGAAAACAGACTCATCTTTCTCTCGAAGAGTGAGTGGTTGGTAATTTTGAATTGTCAACCTTGTAAACAGTTTCTTGAATATGCATTTTCCCAAGGTATAGCTCTGTATCTAGATCCATACACAGTGAGTTGTACATTGGGCTGCTAATCAAAAGATCCGGAGTTGAATCAACCAGCTGCTCCTCGGGAGAAAGATGAGGCTTTCTGCTCCTAAAAAGATTTACAGCCTCAGAAACCCTATACAGTGTTTCTATGAGTTAGAACCGACTTGATGATAAACAACAACATATCTATCTAGCTAGGTATATGACAAAAATTCCTGGGTGGTTTAAATGGTTAAGCCATAGACCAATGGAAAGGATAGCTCTTCAAACCTACCCACCTTGGAAAATAATCCTGATATCTGCTTCCTAAAGGTCACTTCCTAAAAATCCTATGAAGCAGTTCCACTCTGCACACATGGGGCCTCATGAGTTGGAATTATGAGACAGTAACTAACAACAACAAAAACAATTTATTATGATGATATGATAACATTACTGAGATTATAATATTAGTATCTAATCTTATCTATTGGAGTCCTGGTGTGGCCATGTGGAGTAAAGCATTGGACCACAAGGTTGGGCTGATCTTCAAGATTGGCAGTTCAAACTCACCAATCATGGCCCGGAAATCCTATACAGAATCACTCAGTCAGAGCCAAATCAATGGCACTCAACTACAACAATCTTATCTATTAAGTAACAGAATATTTCAGTGCATCATAGGATAAATGTGCTGAAAATTGTGTGCATATTAAAATAATAAATAGCATTTCAAGAGGATGATTACATTTACATATTAATGTTCTTATTCATAGAACTCTCTATTGAGTCCTGGTGTGGTGCTATAGGATTAGTACTGGCTTACTAACCATAAACTAACCTCAAGGTTGGCAATTCAAACCTACTAGCCACTCCTTGGAAACTGTATACAGGATCACTATAAGTGGGAAACTACTCAACGGCATTTATATACTTTGTGTGAGGTGAAGCACTGGCCTGCTAATGGAAAGGTTGGGTGGTTCGAAGCTACCAGCCATGACAGGGGAGAACGATGAGCTGGTCTGCTTCCATAAAGATTTACAGCCTTGAAAACCCTAGCAACACTTCTACTCTGTTCTAAAGGCTCACTATGAAATACATTCTCATTTGATGTAAGCATAGGTCATATGACAACAGATTGTTTGGCTTAAAAAAATACCAATAATAATTTTAAAAAGCATTACCTCTGAAAGAGCAACATTTTTATGTGCTGATTCCAATTTTTTTTTTTTTAGTTACTCATAATTAATAGTAATATTTGATAATAATTTTTAAACTAACATTAACATATCTACAAAAATATGTGTTTCCAAGGGAAATGATTTTGATTAAACTCAAAAACAACTTTCACAAATTTCCTTAGGTAATACTCATGGGACTTAAGCTACTGTTTCAGAATTTGGGATGAAATATGAGATCACTTATCACCTGTGAATTTATCATGAACAGGAGATGGTATTTGTTGTTAAGTGCCTTTGAGAAGGTTCTGACTCATAGCAACCTTTTTATAAGGTTTCTGAGGCAGGAGCAGAAAGCCTCACCTTTCTTCTTCAGAATGGCTAGCGGGTTTGAACCGCTGACCTTTTGGTTTGCAGTTCAGGACTGATCTTACTGAACCACAATGCTCCCATGGGACTAATTAGTACATATTAATTCTGATTTCTCACTGTAGGTCTGCTAAATTAGAAGCATATGTAAGAGGTTTTATGATGATTTTTTGACAAACATAATACACATTCAAGAACTCAGATTCACAATGTCTAAATGTGAAGTTGAATAGGGATACCATTTGTGGTTTCATTAAGTACTTTGTAGTTTTTGGTGACTTCTCCAATATGTAAATTATTACATATGACTGAAAACCACCATACAGCTCTAGTTGTGGAAATTGAGGGATATATTGTTGTTGTTAGGTTTCATCAAATTGGTTTGGACTCATGCACAACAGAATAAAGCACTGCCTGGTTGTGTGCCATCCAAACAATTGTTATATTTAAGTCCATTGCGGCTGCCACTGTACCAATCCATCTCAATGGGAATCTTCAACTTTTTCGATGACCCTCCACTTTACTAAGTATGATATCCTTTTCCAGGGACTGCTCCCTCCTGATAACATGTCCGAAGTATGAGAGACGAAGTCTCCACATCCTGGTTTCTAAGGAGCATTCTGGCTATACATCTTCTAACACAGATGTTTGTTCTTCTGGTAATCATGGTACTTTTAATATTCTTCGATAATACTATAACTCAAATCCATCAGTTTTTCTATGGTCTTTTGTATTCACTGTTCAACTTTCACATGCATATGAGGCTACTAAAAATACCATGGTTTGTGTCAGGCACACCTTAGTCCTCAAACTGGTATCTTTGCTCTTGAACACTACATGGAGATCTTTCTTGTGCAGCACAATTGCCTAATGCAATACATCATTTGATTTATTGACTGCTGCTTCCGTGAATGTTGATGAATGATCCAAGCAAAATGATGTCTTTGACAACTTCAATCTTTTCTCCATTTATCAAGATGTTATTTATTGATACATTTGTGAGGATTTTTGTTCTCTTTACATTGAAGTGCAACCCATACTGAAGGTTGTGGTCTTTGATTTTTTATCAGTTAAGTATTTAAGTCCTCTTCACTTTCGGCAAGCAAGGTTATATCTTCTGCATACTACCGGTTGTTAATGAATGTTTCTCCAATCCTGGGGCCATGCTCTTTTTATACACCCCAGTTTCTCAGATTATTTGCTCAGCATACAGATTGAATAAGCATAGTGAAAGAATATAGTCCTGGCACATACCTTTCCTGATTTTAAACCATTCAGTGTCCCCTAGATCTGTTTGAACAACTGCCTCTTGGTCTATGTACAGGATCCTCATGAGCACAATTAAGTGTTCTGGTATACTCATTCCTCACAATGTTTTTCATACCTTGTCATGACCGACACAGTCAAAAGCTTTTGCATAGTCAAACAAATACAAGTATCATCTTTCTGTATTCTCTGCTTTCAGTCAAGATCCGTCTGATGCTAGCAATGACATTCATTCCTAGCCCCACGTCCTCTTCTGAATCCAGCTTGAGTTTCTGGCACTTCCCTGTCAATGTACTGTTGTTGCCATTTTGTATTATCTTCAGCAAAATTTTACTTGCATGTGATATTAATGATATTGTGTGATGATATCTGCATTCTACTGGGTCACATCTCTTTGGAACAGGCACAAATATGAATCTTTTCTAGTTGGTTAGCCACGCAAACTGTCTTTCCAATTTCTTGGTGCAGATAGGTGAGCACCTCCAGTGCTGCATTACTTAGATGGAAGATTTCAATTTGTATTCCATCAATTCTTACAGCCTTATTTCTCACAAATGTCTTCAGTGCAGGTTGGACTTCTTCCTTCAACACCATTGGTTCTTGATCATATGCTAGCTCTTCAAATGGTTAAACATTGACCACATCTTTTAAGTACAGCGACTTTGTGTATACCCTCCATCTTCTTTCCTTCATTAGTCAGTAGTTTGCCCATGGAGTCTTTCAATATTGTAAGTCGAGACTTGAATGTTTTATTCAGTTCTTTCAGCTTGAGAAATGCTGAATTCTAACAACTTCTTCAGTGTGAAACTGATCAAACATGTAATCAAGATGTATTGATAATTACTGGTGATTGGAATGCAAAGGTTGGAAATAAAGAGGAAGGATCAGTTGTTGGAAAATATGGCCTTGGATACAGAAACAATGCTGGAGATCACATGATAGAATTTTGCAAGACCAATGACTTATTCATTGCAAATATTTTTTTTAAACAACATGAAATGTGATTATACACATGGACCTCACCATATGGAATACATAAAAATCAAATTGACTACATCTGTGGAACAAGACGGTGGAAAAGCTATCATCAGTACAAAAAGACCAGGGGCCAGCTATGGAATAGACCATCAATTGCTCATATGCAAGTTCAGGCTGAAACTGAAGAAAATGAAAACAAGTCCACCAATGACAAAATATGGCTTTGAACATATGCCACCTGAATTTGGTGTCCGTCTCAATAACAGGTTTGATGCATTAAACTCTAATTAATGAAGACCAGTAGAATTGTAGGATGACATCAAGAACATCATACAGGAAGAAAACAAAAGGTCATTAAAAAGCCAAGAAAGTAGGAAAAGACAAAAATAGATGTCTGAAGAGACTGAAACTTGCTTTCCATTTAGAGATGCTAAAGCAACTGAAAGGAATGAGGAAGTAACAGAGCTGGACACAAAATTTCAAAGGGCAGCTCAAGAAGACAAAGTATTAAAAATGAAATTTGCAAAGACTTGAGTTAGAAAACCAAAAGGGAAGAAAATGCTCAGCAATTCTCAAGCTGAAAGACCTGAAGAAAATATTCACCCTTGACTTGAAATATTGAAGGATTTCATGGGCAGGGTACGGTGGGGTTTGTTGTGCATATCCTCACTGGCCTGTAAGTTATCTCTTTACCTCCTTCCAAGTCACTCCAGTTAAACAAAGTTTAGTAAAAACAGTCACTGCTGGGCCAGCACTTAGACAGCTGATGCCTCGGGCCCTCTTCTAGTTGAATTGCTATCCTAACCCCTCGTTTTCAGATATTCTAGACATCAGAATTTCCAGAAATTCTAGCTGCATTAGAATGCAAATCAGAAGTAAAACCACCTTAGAGGATGCAAATGAATGCATTTTTTAAAAAGTAATTCTTTAACCATTATCCCAATACAGATCCTTCTGGACAAGGTGGGTTACTGCAGAGAGGGAAGGCTTAGCAGGTGTTTACTGTCCTTCTGTCAGAGCAGGGACAATGGTCTATCTGTTTGCATGTAACCATTCTCTCAAGAAAGGCATCTGAGAATGGAAAATGTCTGAAAGTCACTGTGGTAAGCAATAATAACTGTGAAATAAGGATATGATGGGTGCACACATACACACATCCAAATAGGATCTTTTGGCACAACTACTAACAAAAATAATTTTCCAAGTAATTAAAAATATATATATATTCCTCTGAAACACTTTTTTTCAAGTTACTAAACAACAAGATTTTTAAAAGAAATATATGTCCACTACACAAGAGAAATAAAACAATATATATATATCCCTTTTGCATAAACAATACTGGCATCTAAGTGGTTAGGAAAGTGGTCCTTAATAATGCAGATGTGACTAAAACTAGATTTTTGCATTATATAATAAACATTAAGAAGGGAAGCATGTTACAATTGTAGCATGCATACTTTTCTCATTTGATTGACGGATATATATGGTAAGAGTAAACTGAATTCTGTTTTTTATTATTCTCATGGAGGCAATTACATAAGGTATTGTTCTCCCTGTAGTTTCTATTCTCTTGTTTTCTGTGAAACCGATTACAGTTAATTAAAATATATATATATATATATATAGGAAAAAGCACTCTCATTATTTCTTAAAGGAATGCTGTCTTCCTGATTTTCAACCTCACCAATACATTTTAAAAAAGCAATTCTTAGATTCCTATTTCTTTTAGTGTTTTTAACAAGTGAAAAAAATTTGGCATAGAAGCATTTAGAGAGTTAGATTTCAAAGAAAGTTAATTGTGAATTCATATTAGCATTGGTTCTCAGTAAATAATTTCATTAGAAAAGGTTCAATTTTTCACCATTGAAAATATTTAAATTAGCATTTACTTACCTCAGAATATTCGAAGTCAGTGATAGGGGCTATGCTCTTAATATAGTCTGAGCGAAATTGGTTCTCAGGGTTGGCCAGTGGGACAGGGGGTATTATAGTACTCATTGCTGAAACAATTGTCTAAAATGGAATAAAGATAAAATATGTTCTTAGATAACATAATATTAGGCTCTATGTATGATCATCTAAAATACATAATTTTTGCCTGAACAGTGTTAGAGGACACACAACTTAAACTTTTGAGCAAACAAACATGCTTTTAAAAAGTCCTTACCACAATAGCATCTTTAACATTTTTCCGGATGTCCAGAATTTTCTGTTTCTTTTCCCTGTATTAAAAGAGAAATTTTATTAATTAACCCTTAGCATAGACTCTCTCTAAAACCCGTTAATGGGACCTTACATTTCCAATAGTAGGAATGGACCACATTGGCTTCACTGGAGGTTAATACCAACCCCATGTCAATATCTAAAAAGTTTTTTATCTGTCAGAGGAAAACATTGCCTTCTCTAACTTGTACTCATTTACTTTCAAAGCATATTTCCATGGACATTTTTCTGAGGACAGCTTTGAAGAGCAGAATGCACACATTACAATCGATAGTTTTAAAAATCACAAGAGTTTACATCTAAACATGGTGAAACTGTTATGACTACTGCATATGCAGTTAATACTTGCAAGTATATTTTATTTATTTATCCATATGTTGATCTGGACTATGAACCACAAAATGGGAGGTTCGAGCCCACCAGCTGTTCCGTGGGAGAAAGATGAGACTTTCTGCTCCTGCACAGATGTACAGCCTCGGGAATCCTATACAGGTGGCTATAAGTGGAACTGACTTGATGGCACGTAACAACATAATAAATTGAAATATACACAAACAAATGATGTTATAGCAAACAGTATATGTTGAGATATTGGAAAAGTGTGCTTAGAGGAGGACCAAAACCTTGAGTCTATCTAATAAATCACATTCTGTTTAAAAAGTGTTTGGCCTTTTTTTTTGGGGGGGGGGGGGGGGGGGGGGAAGGCTAGACATTACCAGAAAAGGATCTGTTTAAATATACAAAATTCAACAGTTAGTTTTTGTTTTGTTTTGTTTTTTTCCTTAACAGTATACTCAGTTGTGAACTTGACTGGAGAAAGCCTTCCTGGGAAACGAAGTCACAAAGTTTGTATGGAATTTGGAAGCAAAACCAAGGTAGCATTCCTTACTCTGGATTAAATCCGTTGACGTGCAGGATCCTCATTTGTTTGACAATAGTGCTTTTCCCAGACTCACCGGCTCCTGAAAACAAACAAATAAAACACCACTGCCATCTATATCTCCAAACCGCCATCACCATCTCTTGTTGCCAACCCAAGCCCAGCAGTTATCCTACCCTGATTCGGGGCTGGTGATACACCGTGCATACACTGTCAGAGCTAATCTTGGTTTGAGGAACTTGCCCCTGATTGCCGCGGCCGGGTCCAAGCTGTCTCTCCCCACCCGGCTTCACCAGGTCGCAGACTGATCTGGGTACCCACGTTGTGCCCTAGATGCCCGGGATGCGCTCCGTGCCGGGGGCCAGCCGACACTCCCGCCTTACCCAACAGCAGCAGTCGGTGGGTTGCTTTATAAGCAAGTCGCTCTTTTTGCAGCTGCTTCTCAATCTTTTTGTTGGCCTCTCGCCGCTCTTTTTCATCGACACCCTGGTCTTCTGCAGTCTTGCTGTTGCCCAAACATCCCATATTTGCCCGCTTGGTTGGACGTCAGCCACAGGAATTTGTACAAAGCGAGATAGATCTGCGGAGATCAATGGGTTTCCGCCGCGGTTCCTCTCTCCTTGGTGTTGAAAGAGATTCTCGGGTCTCTCCGCGCTTTCGGATGGTCGCAGGGGTCCCCTCCCAGTCCTCCCTTTCCGCCGCAAACTCTCAACCACTGAGTGGAAGGAAGACGTCCAGGGAAAACGCTTCAGAAGGAGAATTTTAAATTAACCTGCTGGACCATTAACAGACACCGTACAGATATGGAGCCGCAGGCAAGCGCGCCGGGCTCTGCGGAGCAGGCGGGGCAGCTGCGCCCTCCAAGCCGGCGCGCCTCCGCCCGCCCCGCCCCGCCCACAGCCCGACTCGGCACCGCCTCCTCTGGCTGTAAACTGCTGCGCAGGTGGAGCCTGCCGCGAGTCCTGCTATCGACTACGGTCTTCCCAGTGTGCCTCTCAGACTGGGTCGGCAGGTCGATGGCACTGAGCCGGGTGCTGCAGACGTCCGCAGCGTTCCCGGTGCTACCTAAGTATATGCCTCGGGGTCGCCTTGGCACCGGCAGGTGAGGGCGTGCCCGGGCCAAACATATTCTAAAAGGGGGAAGGATCTGTAAGAGGTTCGCCAGTCACCCGCCTTTGTTCCGGTAATTGACGATTCCAGCTCGCCCACGTCGCCGCCTTCCTTAGCCTCCTGTCTTCACCTCCAGCCCCCGCTTTCCCTTTGCAGTTCTCTGCACAGCTCCACTTCTTTCTGGAAGCCACTGTGGACTCGAATGTGACATGTTGGTGGGCTGCCTCAAGAACTTGAGATTCGTCTGTCACCAGTCTTTACTACTGAGTGGTCTCTCATGCTCGGATGGCCACCACCAACCCTGACCAATAGAAGGCGCGGGTCGCCTCTGCTTGGCACTTGCTTGCCTTCTGCTGAGCTCCGGAGTAGGAGGCAAAGAATGACACTTAATACTGGGAAAAAGTCACTCTTCGTGTGGATTGTTACACAAATTAGTGGTCTCTGTACCTACAGTCCTGCACACTGTTTTCTGTCCAACGCTGTATTCGAATCCCTCCGATTTCCTTCAAAGGCCAGCCTCTTGCCTAGCATTCAGCAAATGGCCAGGTATGGTCTTTCCAGAGACCACACAGTCCAAGTAACTCCCTTCCAGAAAACACCTCCCTGCTGCTTGTTGCTCTGCCACCTGTGCTTGGGGGATAGTCCCTTAAGGTCCACAGCTGCACCTCTCTTCTTGTCTACTCTAGCCATCCGTTGGTTTCAACCTCTTCTTTTCTAGGCCTGTTTTCCTCCACCAAACAAACAATCTCCCATGCAGCAGACCAGGAAAGGTCTACTGCACTGACTTGTATTTCTACCCGGGTTTTGGTTGTTAAGTGCCTTCTAGTCGGTTGCAACCCATAGCGACCCTATAAAGGGTTTCCGAGGATCAGCTGGTGAGCTTGAACCACTGACCTTGCAGTTCAAACGGCTTTGCAGTCTGAAGCATTAACCCACAGCACCACACCAGGACTCCTGTTGAACCACACTGTAAATTCTCTCCCAGAGGCTAGGTCTAACAGTGAGCTGTGACCTTCACCTGATGTGATGGGTAAGGAGCAGCTCTGAGGCCTCACGGAGATTCCTCTTCTCTGGCTCCCACAAACATCCACAACTGACCTGCTCCCTCTCTGACTGACTAGTGGATCTCTGACTCTTCCCAGTTCCACACAGCCTTTCTTCCCAACACAGGTTTTCTTGTGGATTAAACGTATATTTCAACTCCTGTATTCACAGTGCACACTACCCCCACTACTGAACACAGACACCACCTCTGCCACCATGTTAGTCCCAGGATCTCATTTACCTGCCTGGGACTGGCCCCACCCTGCTCCTCCCTTACCCTCCACTTAGCCACTCTCTCTGTAAACAGGGCTTCCGGTTATGGAGTCATCCAAAACTCTTCTGTTGTAAACCCAGTTACTATGCCAGGCTGGGTAAATTCCTAAAGATCTGTCTTGTCCTTTCCACCCCATCTGCCACATCTGACCTAAGCTCACTACTTCTAACCTGGATGTTGGTTGTAGACTTCCTGACAGAGTGTTGACACAGTGACACTACAATTCTGGCCACATCACTGTACCCACCATCTATATCCCCATTGGCCCAGTCCTTTAAGACTAGGAGGCTGTAAGCCTCTCTGGCTTCCACTCTCATATTTTTTCTCTTTCCAGCTGTGTGGAACTCCCTGAGTTCTCTATATCGAGCCTGGGATGCAATACATACTGTTCTTCTCTCTGGCATGCTTTTGGTCCCTTTCACTTGGCTACTTCCTAATGACCTTTCCAAACCCAAACTGATCCCCACTTCACAAAGTTGGGGTTAGGCACCCCTTCCTAATAGTCTAAGAGAGCCCCAGTGGACCCTGCCCCGTCACCCATGACCTCATTCAGTAATAGTCTGCTTAGGGTTCTGTCAAAATATCACTCAATTGTGGGTTCCTTGAGGGCTGGGCTGAGTCTGCCCTTGGTCCCTCATTCGGAGCCTGGGTGCAGAAGCAGCTCTGTGAATGTTTGCTGAATGGGAGAATTAACTCAAGAAAACCAAAGATATGCTCAAGGTGTGGAGGCCTCATGAAAGGAATTTCATAATCAAGTTTTAGATTCATAAAATATTTTCCCATGTCATTCTATTTTGAAAATTCACATACTTTTAAAAAACAAAAACAATAAATACCTCTTTTGACATAGGTAGAAGCAAACATACATTGTAATACTTTATTTTGAGCTAGTTTGAAAGTTGTTAACTCTGTGGAAGAAGACTATTATTTAACCAGTTATCACACCTCACACCTTGTGAATGTACTAACTCATATATTTACACATGGCAGTATCTACCCAGCTTGTGTGTACCTTGACAAATAGGGAAGTCAGAAAGTGAGAAAGGGATTAAAAAACAGCACTGTAGTGGGATGTTTATCATGATTTGTCTAATTTTTAATGTCAAGATTTCTATAAATTGTTAGGGAGAAGAAAAGAGGACAAAACAAATCTCATGAAAACTTATAATACAATTATTAAGTTAGACTCCAGAAGCCACACTGATAGTTATTGTAAAAATACAGCAGAAGATTTTCACTTGGTCAGGTCTTGTAATTATTTAATTGTAACGGTTAAAAGTAATTGTATTTGGAACTTCAGAAGGACTAGATAAGCTGTTGTGATTAAAAGTATATTAAGGTGTACCTTAATATACCTAGCAAATTAATACACCAATAATGTAGCCACCACTACGCGTACAGGGTCGCTTTGGGTCGGAACCGACTCGACGGCACTCAACAACAACAACAACAACAATGTAGCCACATGTAAAATAGCTTCTAGTTATTGAGTGATTATTGACATTGAGCTAAATCCCTTACATGGGATAGTTTATTTAGTATTTACAATATTAAATAGGAATGGTTATTACCATAATGAAACTAGAACTTTACAGGGGCTACTTAGGATGATGTATGTGGAGTCTTGCTCTAAAACCCTTACTATGTGCCTACTATGCTAACCACCCAAAAACGAAACAGAACTTTTTTAAAGAAAAAGGTAAGGCCAGTGTTTAGTCTATTTTCAGGTAGGAGCACAAGACACTTAAAAGCATAACAAAACAAACCAATCATTTGGCCTTTTTTGATTCTGGGCTTTGAAACAACACACATCTGTGTTTTAAAACATGAGATCAGAATCCAGAATCCTAGCCGGCTCGCCATATAACCAGGAGTTGCTGGCAGTGCAAGTATCTATTGCCAGGCAACCAGAGCATAGCAGCTGAGGTCTATAGAACCGTACACCCCATCACAGAGATGTGGGCGGCCTGAGGAGCCCAGGATCAACAGAAGGTAGATGCAGCACCATTGAAGCAGGCACAAAGGGATCCTGTCAAGACAAGACGTTGTTAAAAGGCACAAACTTGGGGCAAAAGGATGACATTAAAGAGGTGTTTTCCTCACTCATGTTGATGTTTAAGGTATACAAGGTGTTTCAAAGTTTTAGTGCATTCCAAAGGTGTAGCACCATAGGATCAGCACTGGACTACTAACCAAAAAGTCAGTGGTTCAAACCCACCTGTCACTTCTCAGAAGCCAGTGGTGATGAACCTGAAGAATTCTATCAACTTCTTCTGTCTGAAATTGATCAAATATGCAGCCGAGATGTATTGAACTAGGCAAAATTGAAGCGTAACAATGAATCTGGAAAACACCTCATAGTTTGGATGAATCTGGAGAATATTATGTTGAGTGAAATTAATCAATCACAAAAGACAAATATTGTATGAGGCCATTATTGTAAAAGCTTAAGAAAGGGTTTCCAGATTAAAGAGGCATTCTTTTAGGTTACCAGGAGTGGGAGGAAGGGCAGAGTAATTCATAGGTTAGAGAGAGGGTAGACACATGTTAGCTTGGGTGATGGGGAGGGCAATATAAAAGAAGGAGGAGGACAATATACAGGAAGATGGAGGGTGGCAGAAGAATAATGAAGATATTTGAAGACACAGGGAAGTATGCATGGCCTAAAGGGGATAAGGGAAAGTAGTGATATGTACACAACCCTGGAACAACAGGGTCCTGGGCACAGATACATCGAAGAGACATAGTGGATCTCTGACTGAATGGGTGAGGAAGGAATAATGAGACATAAATATTTTTATATCCCACAAGTATATAAAAGTTTGGAAGAGAAAAATGAAACATTCTTTGATGGGTTCCAGGGTTGAGAGGAAGGGAGAGTAGTTCACTGGTTATAGGGTAATACATATTAACTTGGGTGGTGGGAAGACAGCATACAAGAAGGGAAAGCAATATACAAGTAGAAGGAGGTTGGCAGAAATATGATGAAGACAGGTGAAGATATAGGCTAAAGGAGACAGAGGTAAATGGTGATAGATATACAACCACAGAACAATACTCTGCAGGTGGATATATAGACAGAAACACATGTTGAATGATTATGGGAAGAAGAGTAGAATGTGTGAAAATGTATATGTATGTGTGTGTGCATGTATATATATGTGTATGTGTGTATATATGTATGTATACATTTATGTGTCCCAGAGATATACAGAGTGTGAAAGAGGAAATTGGTACATGAGTGTTTACCTTTCCTGCCAACACCGTTGTGAATGTGGTGATGACAAAGTGGGAAAAATTATGAAAACTAGATATCATCAAACATCTTAAAGTAACAGGTACATGACCCTGGGGGCTCAGTACCAAAGTAAAAGAACAAAATGCATTGATAATTATTGATGATTGGAATGTCAAGATTAGAAACAAAGATGAAAGATAAGTAGTTGAACAATATGGCCTTGGTGAGATAAATGATGCTGGAGATTGCACGATAGAATTTTGCAAAACCAATAACTTCTGCATTGCATAACTTCTTAAGACAACATAAAAGATGAACATCACCAGATGGAATCCACAAGAATTAAATTGACTACTTCTGTGGGAACAGACAGTGGAAAAGCTCAATATCAAGACCAGAAGCAGACTGTAGAACAGACTATCAACTGCCTAAATGCAAGTTCACGCTGAAGTTGAAGAAAATTAAAACAAGTCCATGGGAGCCAAAATATGACCTTAAATATCTTCCACCTGAATTTAGAGACCATCTCAAGGACAGATTTGATGCATTAGACACTAATGACCAAAGACCAGAAGAGTTATGGGATGACATCAAGAACATCATACGGGAAGAAAGCAAAAGGTAATTAAGACAAAAAAGAAGGAAAAGACAAAAATAGATGTCAGAAGAGACTCTGAAACTGGCTTCCCAGTGTAGAGATGCTAAAACAAAAGGGAGACATGAAGAGGTAAAAGAGCTGAACAGACAATTTCAAGGGGCAGCTCAAGAAGACAAAGTTGGGTATTATAATGCAATGTGCAAAGACCTGGAGTTAGAAAAACCAAAAAGGAAGAACAAATTTAGCATTTCTGAAACTGAAACAACTGAAGAAAAAATTCACGCCTCGACTTGAAATATTGGAAGATTCTATGGAGTCCTGGTGTGACACTGTGGGTTAATATGCTGGACTGCAAGGTTGGTTAGAACTGCAAAGTCAACAGTTCAAGCTCACCAGCTGCTCCAGGGTCACTATGAACCAGAACCTACTCAATAGCACTTAACAACAGCAATGGACAAAATGGATTCCTGGTATGGCGCTGTAGGATCAGACTAGACTGCAAACCACAAGGTCAACGGTTCAAACCTACCAACCATACACAGGGTCGCTATGAGTAAGAATTAACTCAATGACACTTAACAACAACAAAGAGGCAAAATATTGAATGATGCAGAAAGCATAAAAAGAAGATGGGAGGCATATACAGAGTCACTGTACCAGAAAGATATAGTCAATGTTCAACATTTTAAGAGATAGCATATTATCAAGAGTCAATGATACTGAAGGAAGAAATTCATTATGCACTGAAAGCATTGGCAAAGAACAAGGCTCCAGGTATTGATGGAACACAAATTGAAAGCTTTCAATACACTGATGCAGCACTGGAAGCACTCACTCATCTTTTCCAAGAAACTTGGAAGACAGCTATGTGGATAACTGATTAGAAGAGATCCATATTTGTGCTACTTTAAATAACTGCACAAGACCTCTTTAAAGTACTGGAAAGCAAAGATGTCAGTTTGAGGACTAAGGTGCACCTGACCCAAGCCATAATATTTTCAATAACCTCATATGCATGTGAAAGTTAGACGGTGAGTAAGGAAGACCACAGAAGGATTGATGCATTTGAGTTATGGTTTTGGAAGAGAATATAAAAAGTACCATGGACTGCCAAAAGAACAAAAGATCTGTGCTGGAAAAAGTACAGCCAGAAGCTGAGATGGCCAGACTTAATCTCTCATACTTTAGGCATATCATGAGGGATCAGTTCCTGGAGAAGGATATCATGTTTGGTAAAGTGGAGGTTCAGAGAAAAAGAGGAATGTCGAGGACGACATATGCAAGCACTGAGAAGCTGTGGCCCTGTGACAAGATGGATGAAAATCCAACCCCTGGGGCCCTCCTCAGGATTACAAGCAATGGACCCTGAGGGCCAAGGAAGTGACTCCCTGAAGTCCTGGGTTCATAGGTTTTTGCGAACTCACTGGTGGGCTACCTCTGTATAATTTTCTTTGGTCTTATTGTTCATTCTAACTCCAATAATTGTAGCTTCTGAGAAAATGGTTTCTTATGTGCCTCTCTTGTCTCCACTGTGTTGGCAGTTCGTAGGGTCCTGGGAACAAATCTTTTTGAGGAACAAGCAATAGCGACCTGGGATGCATGTCAGAACTGCATCTTGATATTAACTTGAAGCATGAGCTTTTGGTGTCCATATACATCAATGGGACCAAAACCTCTCTAAAGCCGAAACAGTAAAAAGTCTCCTCAGAGGACTCAGAAAGGCCAGGAACAGGTATATTGGGAGTATGAGAAAAAAGTTTTTTACTCAAGGTTTGTAAATAAAGTAGATTGGTAAATTCTAGGAGTATTGATTAGAGGACAATAGTGGCAGCCCCCTCAAACCGCCTCTGGGTATATAACCCAGATGCTCTCCTTCCTCCTGGAAGTATAGGGAAATGTGATGTAGCATTTAGATGTAGAGTCTGAAAAAAGGAAATGGAATGTGGAAGTGAGACCTCACCTTCTTAGAAAGGTTGAGACTCGTCTCTCATCTTCCCTGGAATTATAAGAGTAAAGAAGAAAGAATTATTAGTTGATAAATGAAGCCAGGTATCTGAGATCTTGCTCACAAACAAAAGCATGAGCTTTTGTTTGCAAAGTATACAAAGACGGCTTGACTCCCTTCAAAAACCTTACTTTAAGCCTTCTATGACCTTTTAAATCCTTTTCACCTTTACCCATTAGAGATTAAGTGCTAAAAGTATGTTAAGTATCCTTGAGACAATTGTGATGTATATTTTAAAATTTGTTCCTGTGAATTATTGTGTCCTATTTTGAATGATTAATCTTATCTGAATTATCACATCCTTCCTTTGTGAAAAATCCCTCCCTGAAAAAAGAAAATAAAAGACTGAGGTAGAGTGAGTGCTGGATGCAATGCAATGCAATGCAAGGCAATGCAATGTTTGCAGACCAGCCTGCCTGTCAGCTTGCATCAAATTTGTGTATCTGTCTTCTTTGTGTCTGTTTTGTCTTTCTCTTTTGCCACCAGATCTCCCTACTTTGTGCAACCCACTCTTCTGTCGAGGCGGGACCCCAACAGAGGAAGACCCCCAATGAGTTGGATTGGCACAGTGGCAGCAGCAATGGACTCAGGCATATCAACTATTGTGTGGTTGGTGCAGAGCCGGGCAGTGTTTCATTCTGTTGTGCATAGGGTCACTATGAGTTAGCTGATTCGATGTACCTAGCAATATAATAATTTTATCTCTTTTCCTTTTCAGTGTCTTATAAAAATAATCTATGTAGATTAGTTTCCATTTTTAGCAGCAGATTATTTTCTAGCAAATTATTTTCTGTTTTTCCATGATTTAAGCAAATAATCCAAGAAGCTGGATTATATAAAGAAGAAAGTGGCATTAGGATGGGAGGAAGATTCATTAACAACTTGCAACATGCAGATGATACAATCTTGCTTTCTGAAAGCAATGAAGATGAGGATTTAAAATACTGATGAAAACAAAAAACCACAGCCTTCAGTATGGACTGCACCTTCATATCAAGAAAACATAAATCCTCACAGGTGGATGAATACATAACATCATGATAAATGGAGAAAAGATTAAAGTTGTCAAAGACTTAATTTTCCTTGGATCCATAGTAAACATGCATGGAAGCAGCAGTCAAAGATCAAATGATGGATTTCACTAGACAAATCTGCTGCACAAGACCTCTTTAAAGTGCTCAAGAGCAAAGAATGAAGAACAAGGTGTGCCCAACTAAACCCATGGTATTTTTAATAGCTTCATGGGCATGTGACACTTGGACACTGACTAAGGAAGGCCATAGAGGAATTGATGTATTTGAGTTATGGTGTTGGAGAAGCATATTTAAAGTACTGCGGACTGCCAGAAAAACAAACAAATCTGTGTTGGAAGAAATGCAGCCAGAATGCTTCTGAGAAGTAAGGATAGCCAGGCTTTGTGTCTCATACTTCAGACATATTACCAGGAGGGACCAGTCCCTGGGGAAGGACATTTATGCTTGGTAAAGTAGAGGGTCACCAAAAAAGAAGACCCCCAATGAGATGGCTTGACACTGTGGCAGCAGCAATGGGCTCAAATGTAATAACAGTTGTGCATATGGTGCAGAACTGGGCAGTGCTTGGGTTCTGTTATGTATAGGGGTTGCTATGAGTTGGAACCAATTTAATGGCACTTCACAACAATTATAATGAGCACATCAAAAATGCCATGATATGTTTCCCTTTATTATATTTTTAATGCATAGAAAGTTTTCAATTTTCCCTTTACATAATAATCTGCAATCAAATATTTTATAATTTATTGAATAATTTATCTTTTTTTGTTTGTTTGTTTGTATATCTTTAACTAACCTACAAACCTGATGCTGTTGATTCAATTCTGACTCATGGCGGCCCGATGAGTTTCAGAGGAAAATTTCATTCCAGAGGATTTTTAATATATGTGATCTTATGGAAGTAGATCTGCAGACCTGTCTTCCACGCACAGCTTAGGGATTGAAACCACCAATTTTTAGTGGACTTCTGGTATAAGCACTCAACCATAAGGTCAGCAGTTCAAACTCACCAGCTGCTCTTCAGAAACTCTATTCAGGGTCTCTATGAGTCAAACTGACTCGATGGCACTTAACAACAACAACAAAGTCAAGTGTATGACTCCTGATGTATAACTGTAGAATCAGCGCTAGACTTTGAACCATAAGGTTGGCAGTTCAAATCCACCAGATGCTCCTCAGAAACTCTATACAGGGTCACTATGAGTTGGAACTGTCTCAAAGACTCTTAACAGCAACACTAAGTGTAAACTGTTTTGCTACCCTACACCGTCAGTCAAAGTCATAGTAAGCAGCTTTCAGGAGTGCCTTTCATAAAGGCCAGTGATGCCTTCTCTATTAACTGACAGCTCTCAACACCAGCATGAGAGGGGATCTCTCACTCTACTCCATGCCCAAAACACAGAACTGAAATATCCCCATTAGAAAAAAAAAAAAGTCTATGCCACAGATAAGAATTTAACTATTATGTTAAAATTTACTATCAAGTATGTTTTTTCAAAACCCAACAAGATAAAGTATCATAAAGCAAAAGAGGCAAAATCTGAAAACAGAATAAAACCTATAATGTATTACAGTTAAAAAAAAAATTGTGAAAGCCATCAAACTGTGCCAGGTTATGAGGGAGAGGCAGTGGAAAATGCAGATTTCTAAATGGTTAGCATAGCATATAGCACCACCAATCAATCACCTGTCAGTTTGTCTTACTTTGGTGGCTTGTGTGTTTCTGTGATTCTGAAAGCTATGCCACTTGTATTTTAAAAACCAGCAGGGTCACCTATGGTGGACAGGTTTCAGATGAGCTTCTAGACTACGACAGACTAGGAAGAAGGAAAAATTACTTCTGAATTTTTAGTTACTGAAAATCTTATGAATAGCAGTGGAATACTGTCAGCACCAGATTATTGAATACTGAAACATGATGAAGAACATCAGAATATTGTCAGATATAGTGCCAGAAGATGAGCCCCTCAGGTTAGAATGCACTCAAAATGCAACAGGGGAAGAACTGCCTCCTCAAAGTAGAGTTGACTGTGATGACACAAATGAGTAAGCCCTTGGGACCTTCATTTGCTAATGGGGCACAACTCAAAATGAAGAGAAACAGCTGTAAAAATCCATTAATAATCGGAACATGGAATGTAAGAAATATGAATCTAGGAAAGTTGGAAATTGTAAAAAATGAAATAGAATGTATAAACACCAATATCCTAGTCATTAGTGAGTTGAAATGGACTGGTATTGGCCATTTAAAATCTGACAATCTCATGGTTTTACTATGCAGGGAATGACAAATTGAAGAGGAATAGCATCACATTCATCATCAAAAAGAACATATCAAGAGCAGTCATGAAGTACAACGCTGTCTGTGATATAATAATATCCATACATCTACAGGGAAGACCAGTTAATACCACTATTATTCAAATTTATGCACCAACCACTAAAGCCAATGATGATGACATTGAAAATTCTGCAAACTTCTTCAGTCTGGAATTGATCAAACATGCTAACAAGATGTGTTGATAATCATTGGTGACTAGAATCCAAAGGTTGGAAACACATAGGGAGGATCAGTAGTTGGAAAATATGGCTTTGGTGATAGAAACAATGCTGGAGATTGCATGATAAAATTTTGCAAGACCAACTAATTCTTCATTGCAAATACCTTTTTAAACAGCATAAACGATGACTATACACATGGACCTCACCAGACAGAATACACAGAAATCAAATTGACTATATCTGTGGAGAGAGACAGTGGAAAACCTCCATATCATCTGCCAAAACAAAGTCAGGGACAGACTGTGGAAGAGTGGAACAATTGCTCATATGCAAATTCAGACTGAAGCTGAAGAAAATGAAAAAAGTCCACAAGAGGGAAAATATGACCTTGAGTATATCCCACCTGAATTTAGAGATCATCTGAAGAACAGATTTGATGCATTAGACACTAATGAGTGAAGACCAGAAGAGTTGTGAGATGACATCAAGAAAGCAAAAGGTCATTGAGAAGACAAGAAAGAAGAAAAAGACCAAAATGGATGTCAGAAGAGACTCTGAAACTTGCTTTCCAGCATAGAGATGTTAAAGCAAATGGAAGAAGTGAGGAAGTACAAGAGCTAAAGAGAAAATTTCAAAGGTCAGCTTGAGAAGACAAAGTCAATATTATAACAAAATGTGTAAAGACCTGGAGCTAGGAAACAAAAAGAGAAGAACATGCTCAGCATTTCTCAAGCTGAGGAAATAAAAGAAAAAATTCAAACCTTGCCGTACTGAAGGATTCTATAGGCAAAATACTGAATGATGAAGAAAGCATCAAAAGATAATGGAAGGAATACATTGAGTACTTGTACCAAAAAGAAATGATCAATGTTCAACCATTTCAAGAGGTAGCATATGGTCAATAGCCAATTATCCTAAGGGAAGAAATCCAAGGTGTATTGAAGTCATTGGCAAAAAACAAGGCATCGGGAGTAGATGGAATCCAAATTGCAATCTTTCAACAAAGTGAAGAGGCACTTGAGGCATTCACTCATCTCTGCCAAGAAATTTGGACGACAATTATGTGGCCAACTGACTGGAAGAGATACATATCTGTAACCATTCCAAAGAGAGGTGACCCAGGGGAATGTGGAAATCATCGGACAATATCATTGATATTCCATGTGAGTAAAGTTTTACTAAAGGTAGTACAGAAATGGCTGCAACCATACACTGACAGAACTTCCATAGGTGCAAACCAGATTCAGAAGAGGATGTGGATTAAGGGATATCATTGTTGACATCAGATGGATCTTGGCTGAAAATGAGAATCTTGGCTGAGAATGCCAGAAAGATGTTTACTTGTGTTATATTGACTAAGCAAAGGCTTTTGATTGTGTGGATCATGACAAGCTGTGGGCAACATTGCAAAGTATGAGTATTCCAGAACACTTAATTGTGCTCATGAGGAAACTGTACATACACCAAGGGGCAGTTGTTTGAACAGAACATGGGAACACTGAATGGTTTAAAATTAGGAAAGGTGTGTGCCATGGTTCTTTTCTTTCACAATACTTATTCAATCAGGATGCTGAAGAAATAATCAGAGAAGCTGGATATGAAGAAATACATGACATCAGAATTGGAGGAAGGCTCATTTATAATCTGCATATGCAGATGATACAACCTTGCTTGCTGAAAGCCAAGAGGACCTAAAATACTTATTGATGAATATCAAAGACCACAACATTCCTTATGGGTTGCACCTCAATGTAAAAAAACCCCCAAAAATCCTCACTACTGGATCAATAAATATCATCCGTATCAATGGAGAAAAGATTGAAGTTGTCAATGAGTTCATTTTGCTTGGATCAACCATCAACACTCATGGAAGCAGCACTCAGGAAATCAAATGACATATTGCACTGGGCAAATCTGTTACACAAGCTTTCTTTAAAGTGTTGAAGAGCAAAGATGTCAGTTTGAGGACTAAGGTGTGCCTTACCAAAATCATTGTATTTTCAATAACTTCATAGGCATTTGAAAGTTGGATGGTGAATAAGGAAGACAGTAGTTGGGGGGGAATGTTAAAAGGACCGTGGACTGCCAAAAGAACAAATAGATGTGTGTTAGAAGAAGTACAGCCAGAGCACTCCTTGGTCAGGATGGCCAGACTTCCTCTTTCATACTTCAGATATATTGTCAGGAAGGACCAGTCACTGGAGAAGGATATCATGTTTGGTAAAGTGGAGGGTTGGAGAAAAAGAGGATGACCCCCAATGAGATGCATTGGCACAGTGACAGCATCAATGCACTCAAACATGTCATTGATTGTGAGGTTGGCCTAGTATCATTCAGTGTTTCAATCTGTTGTGCATAGTGTCACGATGAGTCGGTACTGACTTGCTGGCACCTAACAACAAGAAGCAGGAGAAACTGCATATATCTCAACTGCATTTAAAACGAATTTATAAACCAGAGATCAAATAAGAGGTTAAAGAATGAGCAGAGATCCACATTTGTAACAGTGAAATTTATATCCCTACTTATGTAATTCTCTTCTTGAACCTCAGATGTTAGCAGTGGGCAGGTTGGTCTCGAGTTATGGTGACCCCAGGCACAACAGAACTGCTGCCATCCTCAGGACTGGTTGCTCTTTGGGCCCAACCATGGTGATTCCTAAGTTTCCACTGTCTGACTTCCAGTAGACAGGAAGCAGAACTAGTCTGTCTTAGTATAGAAGTGCTGCTTAAAACCAATACGACATCCTAGCAACATGCAATCCTCCAATGACAGACAGGTTATGGCTATGCAGAAAGGTGAGGATTCTTTCCCTGACCCATTACTGCCCTCCTTTCACCTTCAAACAGCCTAACAAAATGCTGGATTACAGCAGATGCTCAAATGGATATTGTCTGAATTGGTATGTTTTAATACTGATGGGAAGTTTAAAAAAATAATCAACTGTTTCAAAGAAATTCATTTCTTTACAATTATCAAAATCAGATGAAATAAAATTTAAAATTCTAAACAAATGTATCATGCATAAATCCTTAAATCTTAAGGAGTAGTTTATGGTAAAAATGTTTCAGCAGTTGTAGGTGGTCTATACCGACTTATGGATAGCACAGTGACTCCATATGATAAGCACTGGACTTTGAACTATAAAGAAAAATATAAGGCTTTCTGCTCCCACAAAGATTTAAAGTCTCAGAAACCCTCTACAGAGTCACTATGAGTCGGAACCAACTTGACAGTACTTAACACACCTTCTTACTGATGGTTCTGTAGTCTTTAGGGTCCAAATAACTAAATTCAAAATCCTGTTTCCTAAAAACTAAATCAGACTCCACAGTCTCTTGATTTATAGCAAAACACAAGCAATGAATTTACTTGATTCGGCTTTTCTATCTAAAGTCTTGTTGTTGTTGTTGTTGTTGTTAAGTGCCATTGAGTCAGTCTGATCCATAGCAACCCTGTATAGGGTTTCCGAGGAGCGACTGGTGAGTTTGAACCACTGACCTTGCAGTTCAAACCAACCGTGTAGTCGAGTGCATAAGTCCACAGCAGTTCTTAGCTCCCATCAAGTGATTGCAAATAGAGTGTACAGGACTCTAATGCTGGGATGGGTTAACTTTGCCATCACACTTGATTTAAAAGGAGCCATCTCAGAAGCAGCAACAGATGACCATAAATAAAGAAGAGCATGAGTGGGGCGTCAGATCCTATCAGGAAAAATGGCGTGGAGAGACAGAGTGGCCATGGGCTTCTTGTCCCATAGACCAAGTAAAGCAGAGTGCTTAAGGGCAAGAGGCTGACCTGCCAAATGTGCTCTTTGTGTTTTACTGACAGCATTAAAGGAGTTTTGTAGCACTAGCCCTAGCAGGGCAAAGACTGCGGGGCCACATGGATGAGAGGCCAAAGACAAGAGCAAGGTATGCCCGAAGTCTGGCAAGAAGAGCTATTCCTAACTGGAAGACTGCTGCATCCTGAGCTGTTTCTGATCCTGAATTGTACCCTGTTCACTTTCTTAACAAACCCCATAATCATGAGTATTGTCTGTGAGTTTTATGTGGCCATTGTACCAGATTGTCAAACCCAGATGTGACACAGAGAGTGCTGTAAGAGGGATGGTTGGTGTCAGAATAGTATTAAAAATGTTGTAAAGTGGGCACGTGTTTGCTGATTCTCCTTCCCACTTGTAAAGTCAGAGGAAGTCAGACATGGCCTCCACACCATTTTTGCAACTAACTTATTTTCTTGTGTGGTAAGTCAGACTCCATAAAGTCTCTTGATTTGTAGCAAAAAGAAAGAAAGCAATGTACTACACATTTTAAAATGCTTCCAAATGTTTTCTTACTATCAGTGAGGTGTTCTTATGGATTTTAGAGTTGCAAGAGGTATCATGAGTCCTATTCTTAATAAAGAGATTTAATGTTGGACTTTAATAATGCCTGCTTGCCACGTAATGGTTTTCTTATTTAGCAAATCATGTAAAGTTATACTGTAAGGAAAGATGATTAATAGAATGCAATGTTTACATGGCATTTCTGTTATTCATTGATTTTGAGTTTTGTTCTCCCTCTCCACTTTGACTCATGGTGTGACTCCATGCACAATGGAAGAAATACTGCCTGGTCTGTGTCATCCTCATGGTCACTTGTGGGTTGAACCCCTGTGCTCCACAGAACTTCCATTGGCTGATTTTTGGAAGTAGGTCACCAGACTTTTCTTCAACTTCTACTAACATACAAGTGGTGGCTGCACATGAGGTAAACTGGCTTTGTCTCCTGAAAGGAAGGTAAGAATTCTGTCACTGAACCATCAATACCCCCTCTACATAACAATTCATGCAATTGAAAACCTATCTATTTCAACCCACAGACCATCATCTATACAGATGCACTACCAAAAAAGATAAGAAAAATGGTATCAAATTATTACATTATTGAGCAGTTGAAAATTGAGAATAATATACTCCAATCATCCAGAGGACCCTGTAAAGTGATATGTATGCAACCAAGGGCTGAACAGTGTTGTAGGGGCTTGAGTTGTATGAGAGGCTCCAAGGAATTAGGAAAAGCTTCATAAAAGAGGAGAGATCTAAAGTGTGTGGAAGAATGGTGGGGTAGGACAGGTAGAGAGAAGCAGCACATCTTAGGTGAGGAAGAACTGAACAAGTAAAAGAAATGGAATTGCTGAGGAGGAGGAGGGACAGAAAATGAGAATTATATCTCAGAGATATGGTGAGCCAGAGATTAATGTATAGGAAATACACATTATTGGTATGAAAATCTTTCTTAAAGTAAGAAGTGTGATGTTAAAAGTGTGAGCTGTTGAGTAAGAACATGTGGGTTTAAATCCCTCTTCTGCTGTTACTCAGTTTACTTACCTGCAAATTGGTGAAGATAATTGCATTCACCTTAGAGGGTGGTGGTGAGAATTATCTGAATCAGCTCATCTTATCATAGTGCCTGGCAAGTTGTTGTTGTTATGTGCCGTGGAGTCAGTTCCGACTCATAGCGACCCAGTATAGGGTTTCTGAGGCTGTAAATCTTTTATGGGAGCAGAAAACCTCATCTTTCTCCCGCAGAACAGCTGGTAGTTTCGAACTTCTGACCCTGAGGTTAGCAGCCCAATTTGTAACCACTAAGTTACCAGAGCCTGGCAAGTAGTTAGCTCCCAATAAATGCAGTGTTTATTCTTATTATTCAAAATTATTTTAAAAAATGAATATTCATTTGCCTTTCATTTGAGGCAGCATGCTGGTATCCTGAGGAACTCCTGATTTTTTTCCTACTAGGCAGACTGCTAACCTCAAGGTCAACAGTTTGAAACTACCAGCTGTTCTGCAGGAGACAGATGAGCTTTTCTACTCCCATAAAGATTTACAGCCTCAGAAACCCTATACAGGGTCGCTCTGAGTCAGAACTGACTCTACAGCATGTAACTACCACCACCACCACCAGGCAGACACACAGACAATGAATGATAATATTCCTATATCCAAAAATGTGTTGAGTACCTATTAACGTATCACTGAACAAAGTACTAGTTATTGATTGGGAACATAAAGGCATTAAGACATACTGTTGCTAGTTGCTGTTAACTTGGCTCCAACTCATGGTGATCCCATGTGTAACAGAAAGAAATGTTGCCTAGTGTGTTAGTTTCATGGTCCTTGGTATATTTCTGTCAATCCATCTTATTGTGGGTTTACCTCATTTTCACTGATCTTCTACTTTACCAAACATGATGTCATTTTCTTGTTGTTGTTATTATGTACCATCCAGTCAGTTCTGACTCTTAGCAACCCTGTATAGGGTTTCCAAGGAGCATCTGGTGGGTTTGAACAACCAACATTGTGGTTAGTAATCCAGTGCTGATCCTACAAGGCCACACTTTTTCCTAATGCTGTCTAAAGTGAGCGATCTGAAGTCATAACATGTTCACTTTCAAGGAGAATTCTGGTTGTATTTTTCCTAGAGAACACTACAAAAATTAGCATGTGAAGTCTTTAGCATAACTATGATAGAAAACGTAAGTTTTTTTTGGAGTGATAACATACACTTGTGGTTTCAGGGTATCTGATCCGACTCTTCTGATTAGCGTTAAGTACCTGATGTGGCACTGTAGGATAAACATTGGATTGCTAACTGCAAGGTTGGCAGCCGCTCCTTGGAAACCCTATATAGGATCACTATGAGTCAGAAGGAACCAACAGTGCATAACACCACCAACAGCAGCTTAGGTCCTAGTTCAGAGAAAAAATTACTGCAAGGTCAGCTTCTCCTCAGCAGGTGGCAATATGGAGCCTGAAGGAAGGCGTTTTTTAAACTGTCTTCATATATCCAGTGCATTGCTAGGCCTTGAGACAACAAGGAGGAAGAGGATACTGTTCTTCATCTCCAGCAGTTTTCTAGTCTAGTAGAGAGATGAAGTGGTACAAACCCAAAGGTTGGAGGCTTAAATCCACTGGGAGGTATCTCTAGGGTCAGAGCTAGTGACCTACTTCTGAAAAGTCACCACTGAACACTTTATGTAGCACAGTTCTACTCTGACATACGTGTGGTCCCCGTAAGTCTGAGTCAACCCAACAGCAACAGTATTCTAAGAGAGGGAGAGATGTGCAATGGAGTGAATGCCATCGAGTACTCTGGTAGAACTTTGTAGATGTCCCAGTGGGAGCAGAAAGGTGTGTGGGCAATTCTAAAAGACATTTGTTTATTCTTTCCTAGAGAAATTTATTCTAATCTTTGTAAGTCAGCCTTCACTTTACTGTTTTAAAAAAGACAATGAAAGGTGCTTTATCTTCATCTCTCCTTTGATCATCATGATGACACTATACAAGAGGCACATTATTCCCCACGCCTTACATATAAATCTATGGGTCTAAAAGTCACATGGGCCAAAGAATGGGGGAATGGGGATTTGTTCCTTTGTCTAATTTCAAAGCTGATGTCTTTCCCAGGAGGAATACTAAGGTCCCTTCCAAATTAAAAAAAAAAACAACAAAATTTTACCACTCTGTCTTCTGCTAATTCCAAAGGGAAAAATCAAATAAGCCTACCTCCTTTCTAAGGCTGATAGGCAGATTAATCTGCATATAATGACTGATGAATTAATTAACTCTCAGTACTGTTGCCTTAGCAACTGGTTTCTTTTAGATTTCAGCTTAGTTGCAGACTTTAAAGCAACAGTATTCCTTTTAATAGAATATCAAATTATATATGAAACTAAATAGAACATAAACTAGTTTTATCACAGGTGGGATGCATGTTTCTCACAAAAACTGGAATGGCTTATTCTAAAACTGCCAGTGCTGTTAACAAGGAATAAAGGAGACATAACTAAATATTTGTTCATATTTTCCATTGCTGTTCTTAAGTGCCATCTGGTTGGTTCTGACCCATAGCGATACTGTATAAGGTTTTCGAGGAGCGGCTGGTGGGTTTGGACAGCTGACCCTGCAGTTAGCAGTCAAGTATTTATCCTACAGTGCCACACCATTTTTTTTTAACCTTTTTTTGTGAATTGAATGAAGGTTTACACAGTAGATTATCAGTTTATGTTAAAAAAATCACATACTTTGCATCATCACAATGATTGTATACATCAATAGTTAACAGCATTTACCTTTATTCATTTTAATTACTGCATTCTTCTCTCTGTCTCCTGCTACCTTCATCTTTCCTCTGCTAACCACCCTCTTGTTGTATATTGCCTGCCCTGTCACCTATGTTAAGATGTGTTTACCCTTTAGCCTATGAATAGCTGAACTTCTGTGAGCAACTTTAGAGAGACCAACAAGAGGTGGCCTGATGACACAAATTCACATGGGCTATGGAAAAGGTACAATTCCTTTTTGCTCCCCACATTCACCTGGATAAGAGGTGAGGTTGTCTCCCATCCTCATATACCTCCAGCATGGATTCCATCCACTCTTGGGGAGTTCTGAGCTATGTAGTTTAAGCCAGTGTGAGACCGGTATGCACTGTGCTGCCTTGGTGCCTGGATTCAGGTGGACTCTGCTCCAGATCTTCAGAACCCGCTGATACAGGCCAGAATTAGACTGACAGGAACCTTCATAACCAGCTACCCTGTCCCCAATGCTCTCTGATTCTGACAGACACAGAAACTAGTAACCTAAAGGACCTTCATGGACTACTTCTAGATTGGGTGTCATGAACAACACCTAGTCCAATAGGCATCCCACCTAGGGTTCGGAACTCATCCATCACACAGCTCCTCCACCCACCTGCTGAGTTCCTTGGCTGTTGGAAGCCCCTAGAATTTTCTCCTCTTTGGAACCAACACGTGCACTCTTTGTTGTTTGTTTATTTTTCCTTTCCCTGTTTCATTGTTTTGTTTGTTTATTTTTTCTTCTCCTTTTTCCACTCTTTCCCTTCCCTTGGTTTTATTCCTTTCTGTCTTACTTTTGTTTTTCATCTATCTTCCTGTTCTTCTTTTTAGCTCTTGATTTTTCTTTAGTACTTACTAGTTTCTCTCTTTTCATCTTCCCCCTCCCCCCCTTTTTTTTGGTATTTTTCTTTTCCTTTCCATTTCTTTCTTATTTTTCTCTTGTACAGCTCTACTTTCCTGCCCCCCCCCTTTCCCTTCTTAGTCAATTTATTCTTTGTTTCTTGTTGCTGCCAATTTTTGTTTCTCTTTAATATTTTCTGTTTTAACTGTTGTTTGCTTGTTTGTTTGGTCTGTTTTATTTTCCTGTGTGTTTTCTCCTCTTGCCCCAACCAACAGAAGACAGCAACCATGCTAATACAGCTCGCCACAAACGAACACTCTGCACCTCCACCCACTGGACAAGAGTTAATGCCAGCTTTCATACCAACTGATTACCAATAGACAGCAGCCAACATCAGTCAAATCTACCCTACACTGAGCTGCACAAGCAACAAATAGAAAACTGTGCACACATTTCCATTCTCTAATCATATCCACTAGGAGACAGTGAGAGCGTAAGAACACATTGGCATACAATCACCAATTAACTACAAATACAATGATACCACAAAGTCTCAAAGACAACAGAAGAGTTTAGCTCACATGAAGAAACAAGAGAGAGCAACTCAAACAAATGACCAAGATGCAGAGTCAGAAAATGTTTCTGAGGAAGAAAAGATAATGAAAATAATTGGATAATGAAAAATTATTTAAAAGAATGATATTTAGATACCTTAAACAGATTAACATAAAGATTGAGCAAAGTAAGGAGAACACACACAAAAAAACTTTAAAATAATTCAACAAAACACTACAAAGAACAAACAGAAAAAATGAATGCAATTTTGTAACAATACAAAACATGCAAATAGAAATCCAGAAGATTGATACTAAGACCTCAGAAACAGACAACACATTGAAAGGGCAAAGGAGTAGATTTGAATCAATGGAAATCTGATTTAGTGACCTTGAAGCTAAATCTCTCAATATTAGTAAGCTAGAGGAATAATCAGAAAAAGAATAAAAAATTTGGAAGAAAGCCTGAGATTTATGTGGGACATTATGAAGAGGAATAACTTCCAGATGATCTGAATTGCAGAACGTAAAGAGATAATAGAAAGAATGGAGACAACTGTTGAAGAGTTGCTGGAAGAAAACTTTCCTAACATTATAAAAGACAAGAAGATAACCATTCAAGGAGCTGAACAAACCCCAAACAGGGTAGACCTAAAAAAGAAAACCACTAAGATATACCATAATCAAACTTTCCAAAATGAAGAGACAAGGAAAAAAATCATGAGATAAGCATGGAAAAAGGAAAAGTTATCTACAAAGGAGAACCAATAAGTCTAAGCTCTGATTACTCAGCAGAAGCCATGCAGGCAAGAAGGCAATGGGATGACATACATAAAACTCTGTAAGAAAAAGACAAAAACTGCCAACCAAGAATTATATTCCCAGCAAAGCTGTCCCTCAAATGTTATGGCAAAATTAGGATATTTTCAGATAAAGGAATTTGTAACAACCAGACCAACTTTACATAAAATACTAAAGGGTATTCTTTGGACTTAGAACCAACAACAGTAGACAACAACCTGAGATTAATATACATGACAACACCACTCAGAACTCAATCCAGATATAGAATATCCAAAGTAAAACAAACCTACAAGACTGAAAATTTGTTGTTGTTGTTATGTGCCGTGGAGTCGATTCCGACTCATAGCGACCCTGTACAGGGTTTCCGAGGCTGTAAATCTTTACGGGAGCAGAAAGCCTCATCTTTCTCCTGCGGAGCAGCTGGTAGTTTCGAACTGCTGACCTTGAGGTTCGCAGCCCAATTCGTAACCACTACGCTACCAGAGCTCCTTCAAGACTGAAAATAGGGAACCAGAAATATCCATTTATAATGAAGTCAACTACAAAGTAAAATTTAGGAATAGTGTAGATACAGAACTTAACAATAGTAATAGAGGTAAGTAGATTTCAAGATAAATCAGACTTTTAAATAGGAAAAAAAGTGAATAAATTAATGAAAATTAATATAATTTCCTATCAAAACACAAAAGAAGAAAATCAGAAAGATTTAATAAGCATTAAAATAACAGCATGGAAAAAACAAAAAGAAAACCCAAGGACAAAATGAACTCAACTCAGAAAATTATGTGGAACAAAGAAACTAGCAACACCACAAAAACACACAACACAAAAACAGCATTCAATTCATAATTATCGATAATTATGCTGAATGTAAATGCATTAAATGCATCTGACTAAAGACAGAAAGTAGCAGAATGGATACAAATATTGGTACATACACACATTGGGATAGTACAAAACATCTAAGAACAATACCAAATCTGTGAAACACTTCATAACATAGATGAATCTGGAGGACATGCTGAGTGAAATTAGTCAATCACAAAAAGACAAATATTATATGAGACCACTGTTGTAAAAAGTTAAGAAAAAGTATTCTTGCTAAAAGAAACATTCTGTGATGGTCACTAGGGGTGGGAGGGAGGGAAATTATTCACTGGATAGAGAGTAGACACATGCTAACTTGGGTGATGGCAAAGATAATATACAACAAGAGGGAGGCTGCCACAGTAAAGCTGAAGGGAGTGGCAGACACGGAGGAGTACACAGTTTAAAGTGAATACAGGCAAATCCTATTAATTCACGGTACATGGGAGGGATCAAAATCATTGTAATGACACAAAGTGCATGATTTGTTGAATGTAGGGCTGATAATCTGTTCTGTAAACCACTACTCAATTCACAATTAAAAGCTTTTCAAAAATGTAATCTTGGCTATATTTTAATTAGGAAAATATTGAATATAAACATTAAGCCTTAAACTGGGTATTAGTTAGAAAGATGGATGATATTATGTTCGATTAAGGATTGAGTCTCCTACTTTGTACAGATGATCCTTGACTTACTATCATGGGGTCCCATTCCAATGATCACATTGTAAATTATTCTGATATTAGTAAATATATATATATATATATATATATATATATATATACATATTTTAGTTTTTATTATTATTGCTTGTTATTATCTGTATTTTTATAAATATGATCTTTATTTTTTTGGATATACTTTAATGCATACATATACAACTGATTGGAAGATATCCATATTTGTACCCATTCCAAAGAGAAATGACCCCAAAGGAATGCAGAAATCACGGGACAATATTATTAAGATCATATGTAAATAAAATTTTGCTAAAGAGAATTCAAAAACTGCTACAACAGTACATTGAAAGGGTCCTGCCAGAGGTTCAAGTCAGATTCAGATGAGGATGTGGAATGAGAGTTATCATTTCTGACATCAGTTGGTTCTTGGCTGAAAATAGAATACTAGAAAGCTGTTTACCTGTGCGTTATTGAATATGCAAAGGCTTTCTACTGTGTAGATCATGACAAGCTAAGAAATGAAGAAAAACAAAAGCATAGATTGTTGTTGTTGTTAAGTATTGTCAAGTCAGTTCTTACCCATAGTAACCCTGTATAGGTTTTCCGAGGAGTGACTGGTGAGCTTGAACTTTCAACCTTGCAGATCAAACCTACTTTGCAGTCCAGCATATTAACCTACAGCACCACACCAGGACTCCAAATAGATAGAACAGATAGAAAGGATAAAAATCTAGGGAAGGGAAAGACAGGAAGAAAGAATAAACAAACAAAAACAGTGAAACAACAAATGGAAAATTAAGCAAACAAAAAACCAGTACAGTTGTTAGACGCAGAAAGTGAAAAATTCTGTGGGCTCCTGCTGCCCCAAATACTCACAAGCTGAGTGGTGGAGGGATGTGAGGGCTGAGTTCTCAGCCCTAGAGAGTTCCTATAGACATAGGTGTTGTCTGTGCTCAGGCCACCCAATCTGGAAGTCGTTAGTGGAGGCCCTTCAGGTTACTAGTTTTAGTATCTGTCAGAACCAGAGGGCATCTGGGGGCAGGGTGGTTGATTATGAAGGTTCTGGCCTAGAGTCTGTGGGTTCTGTAGATCTAGAGTAAAGCTCACCTAAACCCAGGCACCAAGGCAGTGCAGGGGACACCCATATCATACTGACTCAAACTACTTGGCTCCAATTAGATGGGGTTTGGGATTATCCAGGGAAGTGTGGGAAACAAGAAGGAATTGCACCTTTTCTGTCAACTATGTGAATCTGCATCATTAGACCGCTGTCTGTGTGTCTCTCCAAAGCTGCTTGCAACAGTTCAAGATGCTTGCTGCTTCTGGCTGACAGTCCATTCACCAGTAAGTCTCCTTTTACCACCCTGTTTAGCTTATCCTCCTAGTAGATATATTCAATCCACCTCTCTAAACTTTCCTCTGAAGCTCAAGGTTCCAGGATTATCCTCTGTGTCTTTTTCATTTGGTCTCCCATATCTTTTGTAGAAGGTCTATGTAGCATGTCTGCCTAATCTGCCATCTTGCCAGAAGTCCTTGGAAATCACTGTTTTGGTTGGGTTTGTTTTTGGAAGGCACCCTAATGAGACTACAACAGGTGTATTAGAAGTGTGTTTAAACATGTCTTATTTGGAATAAATCCCTACATGTGTGAACTAGAATCCAAGTAACAATACTTTTGACTTACTTTGTATTTGAAGCAAATCTCAGGACTCTATCTCATATGCTGCAGTGTATCTAATAGATAGAGGCCCTTCTTAAATAATACAATCACTACCTCATTATTGGAATTCTGGTGTGACACTATGGGCTAATGTCCTGGACTGCAAGATAGGTTTCAACCACAAGGTCAGAGGTTCAAATTCATTAACCATTCCTTGGAAACCCTATACAGAGTCACTATGACTTGGTACCAACTTGACGGCACTTAACAACAACAACCTCATTATTGCACCCAAAGTTGATATCGTTGTTGTCAATTCCAACTCATAGTCACTCTATATAGGGTCTCCAGGGAGAGGCTGGTGGGTTGGAACCACCGACCTTGAGGTTCGCAGTCCTAGTACTTATCCTATGGTGTCACACCAGGTCTCCAAAGTAATTAATGATAATTGTAAGAAAGCTTCTACCACTTGGTCATTGACAGGGGCCCGGTTTCACTTAGTTTCCAGGTTCTATTTCTAAGGCGAGATTCCAAGATCCAGATGTTTCAGAGACTTCTGGATGTTTACCCTTTCCCCAACCTCAAGCTGGGAAACACTTCTGCATGATTTACTCGTGAAGTGCCAGTGATAGAAATGGAGGTAGGTGATCTTCCAGGCCTCTGCTGCTCTCCAATGGGTGTGTTTAAACATAAATTAAAAATATAGCTTGCATTTGAAATAATAGCAACAAACACTGATGTATAATATTGTAGGAAACAGGACAGAATATTGATCCTATGTTGATTTCAAGATTTTCCATGCTAAGAATTTAGTAATTGATATGTCATTTCCACTTTCTTTGAAAAGTTGAGTGTAGAACAAAAAGAAAAGTTTGATTATTTCCACTCTAGATAATCATGACAAGTCCCTTGATGGTGCGAACTATTTGCAACTGTTTCTAATCCCATGATTGGTGGTTTGAACTCACCCAGTGACTCTGCAGATGAAAAGTCTTGTGAACTGCTTCCATAAAGATTAAATCCATAAAACCAAACCCATTGTTGTTGAATCAATGCTAACTCATAAAGCACAGAGTAGAACTTCCCCATAAGGTTCCAAAGGCTGGAAATCTTTCTCCTGTAGAGCAGCTGGTGGGTTTGAGCCACTGGCCTTTCAGCAATCAAGTGAGTGACCACCATGCCACCAGGGCGCCTCTTTAAAGATTACAACCAAGAAAACCATATAGAGCATCCTAGCCCATAGTATCAGGGCTTGCAGGCTAGTTTGAAAGCAGCTAGCAACTCAACCATTAGCAACAACAATCACAATGTACTATGTATGCAAATTGGGAGGCCGTTGCTTATTTTCCTAGAACTTGCTGTTCCCTGAGAGAAGTTGTAGACACTCCATTGCTAACCTCAGGCTCCAAGAGCCCAGCAAGAATTATCTCAACCCAATTCATTCTGGGTAAGTTAGTCTTTTTGCCACACAGAAGAAGTTGCTATCCTCTAATTCCTGAACTGTACCAAGAGACTACTTAGCCTGTGGAAGGACTTATTATTGTTAAGTGCCATGGAGTTGGTTTCAACTAATAGAGACTCTGTATAGGGTTTCTGAGGAGTGGCTGGTTCAAACCAACCTTGTGATACATTGTTTATCTTACAGCACCACACCGGGACTTGGCTTCATCTTAACTAACAACCATTTTTAAAGAGTCTGAATGCATACTCACACTTTAATTCTTCATGATAAGATGAAGAGCACCAAACTCTGTAAGTAGGGACCATGCAAGAAAACCCTCGTGTAAATGCTAACATAGTGTGTACAAGACAATACTCAACAGTTAATGAGAGAAGGTCCCTTTTGTCACCTCTGTTTGATATCTGGATTTAGTATGTGTATTTTATCACTCAGGATTCTCCCAGGCCTGATACCTTCCCAGGGCTCAGTGGCCCACATGCTGACAGGGCTGTGGGCCCTGTGAAAGGGTCTATTCTTTCCCCAAAGAACAGTGGGAGCAAAGGAGTGAGAAAGTGAGTTTTTGGTTTCAAAATCAAACTGTTATGTGAAAAACTGATTATAGGTCAGATTAAGCTGGACTCATATGATGTTCCCTAGGCTTCCCACCTTATCTAAGAGAGAGGTGAGAGCAGGGATTTGGGGAATGGACTCAGGAAAGGGATATGACCTGCCCAGGGATTGTGGAACTACATGTGTATAGACATTCTGTGCTTGGATTTTCTTTGACACAGAGAAAAAAAAAAAAGAATTCCAGAAGAGAAAATAAAGAATGCATAACAGAAAGAGGGAGCCAGCTACTGGTCTACCTCCAAACGGAGAAAGTTTTGAATGTTCAGGTTTGAGTACATGCCCAGGCTTGACAGGAGGCAGATTGTGTGGCCTAACTACATGGGGATGGTGTTCACCAGACACACATCTTAACTCCTAGTAAAACAAGGCTGTGCAGTTTGTCACCAAATACACACCAGTTCACATAGTAGGTGCTGGACAAACGATAGTCTTCGTTTCTCTTCCAGCAGAATACAGCAAGTATGGGGGGGCACCCCCACTATTGGTCCTTGAGGCAAAGGTTCCAGATACACAGCTAGGAGACTGGTGACAAGATGTCTCCTTTCCTAGAGCAACCTGTTTCTCTGTACAACTGCCCACCTAGTGGCTGGTTCCAGTATAACATGAGGCCAGCTGAGTCCTTCAATTCTTTCTAAGCCACCTAAGTGCCAAAGGCAGATAACATTACTTTCATTTCCTTCTCAGCAAGCGGACCCAGTTTTGCCTCTCATTTTCTATTTCTTACAAACCAGTTCATCATAGTTTAGAAAACTCGTTTTACAGAAGTACATATTCACAGGCATCTCCTTGCCTACTTCCCTCTTTCCCTCCCCCTTTCTACAATTTTGCTGTTTTTCATCTCCCTGAACATGCCTGCACTTCTGCTTATGTTATTGCTGTTAGCAGCAAAATTACTGTGTTCAAAATCAATTACTGGGTTCTTCTGAGTTCATGTTAACATTAATAAAATAGTGTTTCAGTGTATTATCATTTTAACTTATTTTCAAAGTCTATACTTCCCTCTGAATTTGTAAATGTTGATAAGATCCATATTTAAAACTGCTTGTCATGGAGTTAACTTTGACTCATGGTAACCCCATGGAATTAAGATTCTTAGTAACACAAAAGAAATTATAAAAATGCAGGCAAAATTTGACATTATTGATTATTATAAAGATATCCTGTCATTGGGGACACAGACAAAGTACAGAGTTTTGTGTGGGTGAGAACTAAAGGCTCTAGTATCCAGAGCTACTTAGTAGTAAAGAGAAAATAACTCCAATTGAAAAATGGGCAACAAATTTAATAGATATTTCTCCAAAGAAGATATACAAATGGCCAACAAATACATGAAAAGATGGTCAGTATCATTAGTTATTTCCACTGCCTGCCATTGATTAGATTCTGCCTCATAGCAACCCTAGAGGTCAGAGTAGATCTTCCTCATAGGGTTTCTGGGACTGTAATTCTTTACCGAAGCTGACATACTAATCTTTCTCCCATGGAGTGGCTGGTGGATTTGAACTGCTTACCTTGTGGTTAGCAGGCCAACTCTTAACACACTGAACCACCAGGGCTTCTGCATTAGTCATTTTCCCCCCAGTGTGATTTCAATTCATAATGATTTTCAGGGTTTCCAAGGCTGCACATCTTTACAGGAGCAGAGACCTTCAGCTTTCTCTCATGTAGTAGCTAGTGGGTTTAAAATGCTGACTTTTCTATTAGCAGTCCAGTGCCTACCCTACAGAGACACCAGGTCTCCTTCATTAGTCATTGTTGTTGTTGTTAAGTGCCATTGAGTCAGTTCTGACTTATAATGACCCTGTATAGGGTTTCTGGTAGCGTAGTGGTTACGAATCGGGCTGTGAACCACAAGGTCAGCAGTTCGAAAATACCAGCTGTTCCATGGGAGAAAAATGAGGCTTTCTGCTTCCGTAAATATTTACAGCCTTGGAAACCCTGTACAGGGTCGCTATGAGTCAGAACCGACTCCATGGCACATAACAACAACAACAACATAGGGCTTCCAAGGAGCAGCTGGTGAGTTTGAACTGCTGACCTAGTGGTTCACACAGTCCAGTTCTGATCCTACAGTGCCACACACTCATTAGTCATTGTTGATATTTTTGTTAAGTGTCATCAAGTTGGTGCCGATCCATAGCAACCCTATATAGGGTTTCTGAAGAGTGGCTAGTGAGCTTGAAATGCAGTTCAAAAGACTTTGCAGTCCAGCACAGAACCACACCAGAAGTCATTAGATAAATAAAAATCAAAACCATAGTGAATACCATCTCATACCCTAGAATGGCTATAACAAAAAAGATAGATGAAGGGAACAAACAAGATGGCAGATTGGGTGGACGTATAGCAGAAAGCTCTGCCACCAACAACACAGAATACCCGACCAAGCAGGTTCAGGGAATGGTCCCAGAACTCTGAACCACATGTAAAGGAATACTTAGAAGGTTGGAAGGCTAACAGCTAGGGGAATTTGTGGCAGAAGCAAGAAATCTATTGCTTCCTAGTCCGGGACGCTCAGCTGCTCCAGGAGCCACCATCTTGGGTGAGACCACTTGGGGAAAGGATCAGAGTGGCCACAGACACCTGGCAGAACTGCTGAGATAAAGGTGTGGACATTCTTTTCTTTTGGTATCTGTTCATTGGTCTCTTGCTGTCTGCGCACCTCCATTCGGGTGACTATAGGGGTGCCTGAGCTAGTGGGCACCCAAGCCCCACCCTCGGAGGTTTCAACTATGCATGCACACAGATCTTCTCGAAATTT
>NW_006408640.1:3393602-3396044 GCF_000296735.1 Chrysochloris asiatica | reverse complement strand
GGAGATGTAATTTATTATATATGCCTGATTGGGTTTTTTTGTTTGTATGTTTTTTTTTTTAAAAAAGCTTAAGTGGATAGAGGGAAATGCTTTTAACTGATGGTATATGGAGGGGATTATAATCATTGTAATGAAACAAGTTATATGAAGTGTTGAATGTGAAACTGATGATGTGCCCTGTAAACTTTCTCTCAATCTACAATAAAAACCTTAAATTAAAACAAACACACACACACACACACACAAAGATAGATGAAAAACAAATGTTAACAAGGATGTAGAGGAATTGAAACCCTCAAACAATGCTGGTGGGACTGTAAAGTAGTTCAGTCACTTTAGAAAACCATTTGGCCCAGCAATTCTATTATGTGCCATCCTACTGAAAAGGCTATGAAGAGGCGCTGCCTGTCTTTGGCTTAGATCTACTAGTTGACCCAGAATTACCATGGGACACAGACATTGCATTCTGTAGGTGTGTATATAGTCATGTCGCTGTTACTAGCTGCTGTTCAGTGAATTCTGACTCATGGCGACCCCAGGCATGCAGATTAAAACTCCTCCATACGGTTTTCAAAACTGAGATTCTTCAAAAGTAAATCGCCAGACCTGCCTTCCAAGGTGCTTCTAAGTCGGTTCGAACCATCAACCTTTCAGTTATTTCACCAACTGAACCACACCAGAACTCTTATATGTGGTGGTGGTGGTGTGCTGTGGAGTCGGTTCCAACTCATAGCGACCCTGCATAGGGTTTCTGAGGCTGTAAATCTTTAAGGGAGCAGAAAGCCTCATCTTTCTCCTGTAGAACAGATGGTAGTTTTGAACTGTTGACCTTGAGGTTTGCAGCCTGACTCATAACCACTACCCTAGATAGATAGATATAGAGACATAGAGTTAGATATATACCTTAGATGCACACACACACACACACACACACACACACACACACACACACACACACGTATGAGAGAAAACCAGAATTAAAAGATAATGGAATCTTTCTACAAACCTTTTGAAATTCATCTATACAAATTGGGAAAACAGCATGGAGGCTCTGCCTGACTTCCTTTGGCTTCACAAGGGAGAAGAAGAATTCAATTCAAAATCAGATCAAGGCTGATTTCCATGAGGCTGAGGTCAGACAGGCCTCCACCTCTTTACCTTATTCTTCCACCAACACAGCACTCTTTGCTTTGCACCTGGGTTCAGTAATCCATTGCAATGGCCATGCAGAATTTGTAGACAATATTCATGACTTGAGGGTTTATTAGGAAAGTGAACAAGGTGCAATTCAGGATCAAAAACAACTCATGATGTTACAGTTCTGGAGATATGCCTTGCTCTTTCTTGTCTTTAACCTCTCAGCTATGTGGCCTCTTTTTGGCTTCTGCCCTGTTTGGGCAAGTGTTACAAACCTCTTTTAGTCAGTCTGTAAATGGCTAAAGAGCACACGCTTCAAGCCAGTCCCCTACTCATAAGCACTTCATGGGCCGGGAAGCCCACAGCTTCTTTGTCTTTCCATGCTAACTTTTCCAAGTATGGAATCTCACACTCCACTCATGGCTCTTCTTTATTGATGGTGCTGGGATTGTCAGTTTCTTTTTCTGAGTTGGCTCCTTTTAAACCTGGTGGGATGGCAAAACTAACCAATCCTGGTGTCTTAGGCTGAGTTCTATAGAGAAACAAAACCAGTAAAACTTGTATATGTACATTGCTGTTGCTGTTTTTAAGTGCTGTTGAGTTGGTTCTGACTCATAGCAACCCTCTATCCCTGTACCTGGGACTTTAAACCTTCTCAAGAGCAGAAAGCCTCATCTTTCTTCTGCAGATTGACTGGTGAACTTGAATTTCAGACCTTGTGGTTTGTAGTACAGTGCATATTGTATGGAGCCACTGCATTCCCATATATGTATATATAAAGAGAGATTTATATCGAGGAAATGGCTCACACAGTTGTAGAGGTGAGAAAGTCTAGATCTCAAGATTGGTAGGTAGATGGCAGGCAGGCAGGCAGGCAGGCAAGCAGGCAGGCAGTAGAGCAGATCACTGGCTCAAGTTCAGAGAACAAGAAGTTGGAGGACAAGCCAGATGCAAGATCCAGACCAAGCAGAGAGCAAGTAAACTTTTTCTGAGTGTTTAAAATACAGGAAGTAAGCCATATCCCCTAGGAAATATCCTTTCAATTGATTGGTTGCTGATAGCAGACCTCATCATAGAGTTAATTACATTAGATTACTTCTCATTATGGAATAACTATATATCAACTGTCAAACCACTGAGAATCCTGGCCCAGTCAAGTTGGCACAAAACCTTAACTACCACACCCAACATTATAGTTCCATACACCTTATTTGCATGGTACCACCCAATCATTTGACCAAGTTAAGAAGACTTTGGATAGAAAAGCCATACATATCAAGTAAATTCACAGTACCTCACATATAT
>NW_006408640.1:3391208-3393502 GCF_000296735.1 Chrysochloris asiatica | reverse complement strand
CTCTAGACCACAAGGTCAGTTAGAACCACAAAGTTGATGGTTCAAACCCACCAGTCAATCCTTAGAAACCCTATACAGGGTTGCTGTGGGTTGGAACTGACTCTATCGCACCTAACAAACAACTATATACATATATGTATATATAAAGTCCTGGTGTAGTACTGTAGGAAAACACTGGGCTACTAAGCACAAGCTCAATGGTTCAAACCCATCAGCAGCTCCTTGGACACCCTATACTGGGTCTCGATGAGTTGAAACTAACTTGATCACACTTAACAACAACAATGGTGTAGATAATCTTCAAGAGAATTGAAAATACATGTTCACACAAAAGCCTGTAGATAAATGTTTTTTGTTATTGTTAAGTATTATTGAGTCAGTTTTGATTCATAGCGACCCTGTGTAGGGTTTCCGAGGCTTTAAATTTTGCGGGTACAGAAAGCTTCATCTTTCTCCCATGGAAAAGCTAGTGGGCTCGAACTGCCAACCTTGTGGTTTGCTGTTTAGTGCCTATCATATTGAGCCACTGTGCTCCCATAGATGAAAGCTTATAGTAACATTATTCATCAAGCCCCCAAAACAGAAACAACACAAATGTCTATCATCATTTGAATGAATACACAAAATGTGATATATCCATTCAAAGTGATACTCTTCAGTCCTACATAGACTCATACATGTTATGGATGAATCTTGAAAATATTAAACTAAGTGAAAGAGGCCAGACACAAAAGGCCACATATTATATAATTGCCTTTATGTGAAATGTCCAGAATCGGCAACTCCATAGTGACAGAGGAGTCCCTAGGTGGTATAAATGGTTAATATGCTTGCCTGCTAACCAGTAGGTTGAAATTTTGAGTTACTCAGAGATGCCCTGGAAGAAATACTTGGGGTTCTACTTTAAAAAAAAATTAGGTACTAAAAACTCTATAGAGTACAGTTCTACTCTGAGACACATGGAGCCACCATGAGTTGGAACCTAATCAATAGCAACTGGTACTGACATAAAGCAACAGGAACAGTGGTTGGGAAGATGTGGGAATGGGGACTGATTACTAATGGGTATGTGATTTCTTTTTGGAGTGATGAAAAATTTCTGGAACTAAGATAGTGGTGATAGTTGTGCAATATATACAAAAAATGAATGAACATTACAATTAAAAAGGTGCTTTTCATGGCATGTGAACTATTTCTCAATTTGAATAAAAGAACAAATGGCAACCTTTGTAGATTGAAATGAAAACACATAGTGGAATTTCCATGTTCTCATTTCTGTTTTATCAATGCTTTTTCACTGAGCTCTTTTACACCAGACTCTACTAGGTATTAAAGGAGCTCTGGTAGCGTAGTGGTTATGAATTGGGTTGTGAACCACAAGGTCAGCAGTTCAAAACTACCAGCTGTTCTGTGGGAGAAAGATGAAGCATTCTACTCCTGTAAAGATTTACAGCCTCGGAAACCCTGTACAGGGTTGCTGTGAGTAGGAACCTACTCCACGGCACACAGCCACCACCACTAGATATTAAGTTTGTTGTACTGTGGTGGCTTGTGAGTTGCTATGATTCTGAAGGCTATGCCAGCAGGGTCACCCATAGTGGACAGGTTTCAGATGAGCTTCCAGACAAAGACAGACTAGGAAGAAAGAGTGACAAAATACTTATGAATCTTTAGTCACTGAAAACATTATGAATAGCAGAGAAACACTGTCAGATATAGTGCCGGAAAATGAGCCCCTCAGGTTGGAAGGCACTCAAAATGTGACCGGGGAAGAGCTGCCTCCTCAAAGTAGAGTTGACCATGATAACGCAAATGGAGTAAAGTCTGTGGGAGAAAAGCCCACAGGACCTTCCTTTGCTGATGGGGCATAACTCAAAATGAAGAGAAACAGCTGTAAACATCCATTGAAAATCAGAACATGGAATGTGCAAAGCATGAATCTGGGAAAATTGGAAGTTGTCAAAAATGAAATGAAATGCATAAACATCGATATCTTAAGAATTAGTGAGCTGAAATGGACTGCTATTAGCCATTTTGAATCTGACAACCACATGGTATACTATGCCGAGAATGACAAATTGAACAGGAATGGTGTTGCTTTCATTGTCAAAAAGAACATATCCAAGATCAGTCATGAGGTACAACACTGTCTGTGAGAGGATAATATCCATGCGCCTACATGGAAGCCCAGTTAAATACAACTATTATTCAAATTTATGCACCAACCACTAAAGCCAGTGAGGATGAAATAGAAGAATTCTACCAACTTCTTCAATCTGAAATTGATCAAACAT
>NW_006408640.1:3387844-3389128 GCF_000296735.1 Chrysochloris asiatica | reverse complement strand
AGAATATTGAAAGTGCCATGGCCTGCCAAAAGAACCAATAGATCCATTTTGGAAGAAATGCAGCCAGAGTGTTTCTTGGAGGCCAAGATGGTCAAACTTTGTCTCTCATATTTTTGACTTATTGTTAGGAGGGAGCAGTCGCTTGAGAAGGATATCATGTTTGGTAAGGTGGAGGGTCAGAGAAAAAGAAAAAGGGTCAGAGACCCTCAACGAGATAGATTGGCCAATTAGCAACATCGATGGACTCAAGCGTCGCAACAATAGTGAGGTTGGCCCAGGAATGGGCAGTGTTTCATTCTGCTGTGCATAAGGTTGCTATGGGTCGGTACTGACTCGATGGCACCTAACAACAATTAGGTATTAAAGAGTATAGAGAAATGAATCCGAATGGATCGGACTCTCATAGAATATGATGCTGCTTATGTGATGTGGAGTTCTTTCTGACTCATAGTGAGCCTGCATAGGGGTTCCCAGGCTGTAAATCTTTATGGGAGCAGAAAGCCTCATCTATCTCCTGTGAAATGTCTGGTAGTTTCGAACTGTTGACTTTGAGTTTAGTAGCCCGACTTGTAACCACTACACTACCAGAATTCCTTTAGTAAAATATATAGACTGATGATAGATTCTATTTAAAGTTATAAATATCAACAATTTAAGGATAAAAAAAAAAAAAAAAAAAAAGATACCATGAGAAGACATGTAAAAAGAGAGAAAATTTCTGACAGTGGGGACTAAGAAGAGTTCAGAGCGGTAACACTTGAGATGGCTATTCAGATATGTGAGAGAAGGAATTTTGTGGGTAAAACGAGTCCAAGTGGTTTTAAGGGGATAACAAACAAACATGAGATCCGGAGAGGTGTGGGAGTGAGGTGTGGAGGGATGGGGAACAATAGATAGATAGAGTCTGCCTGGCTCACACTGTGTTTAGAAAAGAGGGTGATAAATGAACAATGCAATGGGGTGCTGAAGAACCTTATAGCATTCCCAATCTTCGGGCAGGGAAGCATGTTTCTGTCTAAACTTTTTTGTTGTTATTTTTGCCCACATGAGGTAAACTTTGTTGTTTCTCACTTGAAATAGTTCATTCAGAATTGTTGTTGTCAGGTGCCATCGAGTCGGAACCGACTCATAGCGACCCCATGCACAGCAGAACGAAACAATGTCCAATCCTGAGCCAACCTCACTACCTCTGCCACACTTGAGTCCATCAATGATGCCACCTGGCCAATCCATCTCGTTAGAGGTCTTCCTCTTTTTCTCTGACCCTCCACCTTACCCAACATG
>NW_006408640.1:3386162-3387139 GCF_000296735.1 Chrysochloris asiatica | reverse complement strand
CCAATCCTGATGCCACGTTTTTCTTCATAGAACCCAGCTTCTCGTATTATTTGCTCAGCATACAGGTTGAGTAAGTATGGTGAAAGAATGCAACCTTGTCTCACACCTTTCCCAATTTAAAAACACAGATGCAAAATAACTTTGAAAATGAAACATATCACATACAAGCACTGGGTCCTGTGTTGTTATTAAGAACTGTTGAGTCAGTTCTGACTCAGAGTAATCCTGTATGGGGAGCAGCTGGTGGGTTTGAATTATTGGCCTTGTGGTTTGTAGTCCAGTGCTGGTCCCAAAGCACCACACCAGGAGTCAGTGCCGTGCATAAGGTCGCTATACCAGTGTAGGTATCACAAAAGTAAGAAAAAAGTGCATTTTCATATAAGAAAAGGAGTGCTTGGGACACTAACCCCTAATATTAGTAGAATGACCTTTAAAGGACAATTTCCTGGGCTCAGATCAATCATACTATCAAATACTCCCCTCTTCATTCACGGGGTGCAGATAGCCTGCTTTTTGACAGTGTTCAGAAAACTAACTGACTTGTTGTTTCAGAGAAGCGCAATGATTACCTCACACCAAATCCAGATGACTCCCTTTTTCCTTTGAAAGAGAAATATAAGATCTAAATTTGCTAAAATTTCTGAAAGTAAACTACTATATTCTGTCAAATACATTATTAACATGAATTTGAGTTAAAGACTTTAAAGAATTGTTTTCTCTTCTGGTTTCTAATGTTTTCAAATGAGTAATAAGCCAAAACTCCTGTTGCAATTTTATAACAAATCTAAGGTCATTTCCACCACCTGATTGTCACTGAAGATAATGTGTGATAATTCTGAATGTACCAAAAGGAAATGGTTAATGTTCAACCATTTCATAAGGTACCATATGAACAAGAGCCAATGATACTCAGAGAGGAAGTCCAAAGTGCATTGAAAGAAGTGGCAAGGAACAAGGCACCAGGAATTGATGGAATG
>NW_006408640.1:3382615-3385352 GCF_000296735.1 Chrysochloris asiatica | reverse complement strand
GAAAACAAAAATCCTCACCACTGGACCAATAAACAACATTCTTATCAAAGGAGAAAAGATTGAAGTTGTGAAGGACTTCATTCTTCTTGGGTCAACTATCAACACTCATGGAAACAGTAGTCAAGAGATCAGATGACGTATTGCATTGGGCAAATCTGCTGCACAGGAACTTTTTTAAGTATTCAAGAACAGAGATGTCAGCTTGAGGACTAAGGTGCGCCTGACCCAAGTCATGGTATTTTCAATTCCCTCATATGGATGTGAAAGCTGTGAATAAGGAAGATGTGAATAAGGAAGATCGTAGAAGAATTGACGCCTTTGAGTTGTGGTGATGGAGGAGAATACTAAAAGTGCCATGGACTGCCAAAAGAACCAATAGATCTGTTTTGGAAGAGGTGCAGCCAGAGTGCTTCTTGGAAGCCAGGATGGCTAAGCTTCGTCTCTCATATTTTGGACATATTGTCAGGAGGGAACAGTCGCTAGAGAAGGACGTCATGCTGGGTAAGGTGGAGGGTCAGATAAAAAGAGGAAGACCACTAACAAGATGGATCAGCCAGGTGGCATCATTGATGGCATCAAGTGTGGCAGCGGTTGTGAGATTGGCCCAGGATCAGACATTGTTTCGTTCTGCTGTGCATGGGATCACTATGAGTCGGTTCCGACTTGATGGCACCTGACAACAACAACGCTACCAGTCGTGGTGGTTATTGTTAGTTGCCATGGACGTGGCCTCAATTTATGGCAACCACATGTACAGTGGTAACCATTATGTATAATAAAATGAAACACTGCCCAGTTCTATGTCATCTTCATGACCATTGACAAGTTTGAATCCACTGTTGTAGCCATTGTGTCAATCTGTCTCATTGAGAAGTTCCCTCATCTTTGCTGACTCTCCACTTTACCAAACATGATGTCCTCCTCAGCAGCTGATCTCTTCTGATCATGTATCCAAAGAAGGAAATTGTTGATGTCTCAGATATCTGTCAAACCTTTTAGGAGAAAAAAATGTCCCATTTCTCTGTTTCAGGTGATGCTATATCCAATATATCTATGTACTTGTGATCATACAATCTTCATGACCTGATGTTCATTTCCAAGAAATGTGATGTAAATATCTTACTTGCTGTCAGTCATCCAACCATCAATGCACAGGCCAAACAATAAATCAAAAATAGGATGCCAAAGATATATTTTTTAAAAGCACACAAAGCAGTTCTGACATTCCTCTTATAGACTTTGTCTAACAACTGGTCTACTCCATCAATGTGTTTATACTCTTAGAGCTGTTATGGATTCCTCATAATTTCTCCCAAAAGATGAATAAGTTTTTCAGAGGTCTCCCAAGAAATCATTTGCCTTTAAAATGTCAAATTGTCTAGTTTGCAATATTGGTTTGTATTATACATTATAAAAATCACTAAAACAGAAACTCAGGACTGTTTTTATTTTATCTTATTTTCTTACAGTGATGAAGCATATATTATGGTTTTGTCTTCCAGAAAGCATTAAATGAATTTCTCTTAAGAAAGCAATGTGGAGGTTTTCCCAATTCAGATTTACAATGAGGCTACAGTATTTCTTCCCAATGAGCTCCTGAGATTGCAAAGCTAGAGCCATGGCAGCCTGCTGGGGAATTTGGTCAGATCTTGGCCGATGCTAAAGACAGGTAGAATAGAATTTAATGACATAGACTTTCAGGGCACGTAGACTTCCCTGATTATAAGAGCCAACAAATTCCTCCCCCAATTTATGCTAGTATGAGTTCGGATTCTGTAAATTATGACAAAAATAGTCTGCTGGAAATAAATAATATATAATTCCCTGAAGAATGACTTCACACCCAGATTGTCTGTCTTTGAGCATACAGTTTTAACTTCAGTTTAGGGTCCTGGTATAGGGAGCCCATAAAGTCCATCAGTAGTAAGCAATGGGAAACCCAATAGTAAAACAGTGCAAAGCTTCCTGGTTACAGGTGTGGGTATCCTCATGATGCCTGGCATGAGTTTGGTACACAATAGATGCTGAAACAGGAAGTTAATCTGACACAGTTTTCCATTCTATCCTAATCACATGAGAAAGGAATGAGCTGCACCACCTCGACCTTCTTGTATGTCCAACAAAAGGTAAGGATCTTCTGGATTACATACGTTATTTAGGAATGGTGTTGTTATTATTGTTATTAAGTGCCATTGAGTAGGCTCTGACTCATAGCGACCCTCTATAGTGTTTCTGAGGAGCAACTGGTAAATTTGAACCATCAACCTTGTGATTCAAACCAACCTTGCACTCCAGTGCATGAACCCACAATGCCACAACAGGACTCCAGGTATGTTGTTGTTGTTGTTAGGTGCCATCAAGTCAGTACTGACTCATAGTGACCTTATGCACAGCAGAACGAGACACTGCCCAGTCCGGGCCAACTTCACTATAGTTGCCATGCTTGAGCCCATTGGTGCTGCTACTTTGCCAATCCATCTCGTTGGGGGTCTTTCTCTTTTTCTCTGACCCTCCACCTTACCAAACATGACATCCTTCTCCAGCAACTGGTCCTCCTGACATGCCCGAAGTATGAGCGATGAAGTTTGGCCATCCTAGCCTCCAAGGAACACTCTGGGTGTACTTCTTCCAACACAGATGTGTTTGTTCTTTTGGCAGCCCATGGCACTTTCAATATTCCCCTCCAACACCGTAACTCAAAAGCATCAGTTCTTCTATGGTCTTCCTTATTCACTGT
>NW_006408640.1:3353322-3379595 GCF_000296735.1 Chrysochloris asiatica | reverse complement strand
TGAAATTAGTCAGTCACAAAAAGAGAAATACTGCATAGGACCACTACTGTAAAAGACTAAGAAAAAGAAACCATACTAAAGGGGGATAGGGGTAATTCTTTGTTGATTACTGGGAAGTTGGTGGTGGGTGAGGGGAGGGAGGGGAAGGTGGACCACAGGGTAGGGATTAGACACAGGAAAGTTTGGGTGCTGGGGAATGGGGCATAAGGGAGAGGGAAACGGAAGAACAAAGCAGATGGGAGAACAACTAGGCATGTTTGAATGGGCTAAGTGGGACAGAGATAAAGAATGATGTATGCACAGCCTTGGAACTACAGGGCTCTGGGATACAGAGATTGACCCATGGTTGGAATGAGGAAAAGGGGGGAATAATGTTAAGATGCTTGGCAATCTTTTGAATCTTGGTTTTCCTTGCATTATAATATAAAATAGATACCAGAGGGGGAGAGAAAAGAATAGTCAGAAACATCACCATAGAAAGCTTGTAAGTCTGTCTTGTGCCTATAATTGATTGGAATACCCAAAATGGGGCTACAACGTGCCCAGGGAAGGAGGCTTCCTGCAGAGCCTTTGCAATACATAAGACTATAGGTAGAAGCCTGAACCATATCCAGATCTCCAGAGATGGGAAATTCCAACTTGAAAGGACGAGCAAACCAGCCTGGAGTGGCTAGAAGAACAGAAGATATTTTTTGAAAGAAAGACCTACAGGAAAAATACAAAACAATAGAGGCAGATGGACTGTTACTACAAGAACAAACATATTGCTCGTCCAGGAAACATCAAGGCAAGTGGTCGGGTTCTCTTAATGCAAACCCCCTTCCAAGACTAAGACTCAACGGAAATACGCACCCTGATTGGCGACCACACGCATGGCCTATAGGGGCAAGTGTGGTAAAAGCAGCAATGAAGTGGCAAGCTAAGCCCTACAATGTTCAGTGGGCTTCTGTGGACCCATATGGGGACCTGGTTGGCCAGCAGTGTGGGGAGACCTGGGGACTCCTGGGTCCAGAGTCTGCAGCATGGCCACAGAGGACTAGAGTAGAGAGGGCATACGCACAAGAACACCCACACTTGCAGATGGTACCCACATAACCTGGCCCTGAGGAATGGATGACCAGAACTCAACCAGGAGAAGAAAGAAGAGGGGAAAAAAGAGTGATCTGATACAATTTGATGAACTTGACCTACACCTATGAATACAATAACCCAAAAGAGGGAACAAATCCTTACAGCAAGAAACATTCCCACCCCCTCCACACACAGAGTAGACAAAGAAGTGACTGGCTTACAAGCTTTCAAGAGGGAACCTAGAGTTAGGGGGCATGGAGGAAGGCAGAATCTCCAGTGAGTACTATCCAATCTGTCTAGGCGGAGCTGATGAAATGAAATGCAGAAGGGTCACTTGTGATACAGTAGTGAATGATTGTTACCAGGTCTGATTGTGAGGGTTGGAAATGTAAAGGTAGACATTTTGCAGCAAGGAAGGGAGTGATTAACTCTCTAGCCTAGGAGCGGAGGTCTCTAGGACCATCAATGGAGAAGAGCCGAGGAGCAGAGAGGCCCGAGATACAGGCAGAGATAATGACGTGGGGTAATGAAGCAGCTGAGGACTTTGGATCCAGAGAGAGAGAGGGACTGTGTGCTGACGAAGGGCGGGGGAGTGTAGGGGGCGGGTTTATAGGGTATACCCTTTGGTCGGGTATTGGAACCATGGCAATGAAACGATATATGGTGGAATGAATGTAAAACTAAAGTTCTCTCATGTAAAATATCATATAATTCACAATAAAACATGGGGGAAAAATTTACCTAGAGAATCCTTCAATAATGAAACTCAAGACTTGATTTTTTTCTTCAGTTTCCACAGTTTGAGAAATGCTGAGTGTGTTCTTCCTTTTTAGTTTTCTGACTCCAGATCTTTGTACATTTTGTTATAATATTTGAGCTAATCTTTGAAATTTTCTGTTCAGCTCTTGGATGACCTCATTTCTTCCATGTACTTTAGCATCTCTACACTGGAGAGCAAGTTTCAGTGTCTCTCTGACTTCCATTTTGACCTTTTCCTTCTTTCTTGTCTTCTCAATGACTTTTTGCTTTCTTCCTGTATGATGTTCTTGATATCATCCCACAGCTCTTCTGGTCTTTGGTCTTTAAAATTTAATGTATCTAATCTGTTCTTCAGATGATATCTTAATTCAGGTAGTATATAGTCAAGGTCATGTTTTGGCTCTTGTGGACTTGTTTTCATTTTCTTCAGTTTCAATTTGAATTTGCATATGAGGAATTGATGGTGTGTTCCATAATCTGCTCCTGGCCTTGTTTTCATTGATGATATGGAGCTTTTCCATCGTGTTTTTCCACAGATGTAGTCACATTTGATTTCTATGTATTCCATCTGGTGAGGTCCATGTGTATAGTTGTTTCTTATGCTGTCTAAAGAAGGTATTTGAAATGAACAAATCATTGATTTTGCAGAATTCTGTCATGCAATCTCCAGCATAATTTTTATCACCAAGGCCATATTTTCCAATTACTGATCCTTCCTCTTTGCTCCCAACCTTTGCATTCCAATCACTGTTAATGATTAATGCATCTTGATTGCATGTTTGATAAATTTCATATTGAAGAAGTTGGTAGAATTCTTCTATTTCATCCTCACTGGCTTTAGTGGGTGGTGCATAAATTTGAATAATAGTGGTATTAACTGGGCTTCCCTTTAGGTGCAGGGATATTATCCTATCACAGACAGCGTTGTACCTCAGGACTAATCTGGATATGTTCTTTTTGACAATGAATGCAACACCATTCCACTTCAATTTGTTATTCCTCGCATAGTAAACCATGTGGTTGTCAGATTTTATTATATCATATAATTTAAGATTCTGAATCTTATTTGAGCTTTAAAAATCTTTTTAAAAGTAGTAAACATTTACTGAGTCTTTACTATATGCCAAGCACTGCCATAGACTCATGTTTTAATAAAATTTTACATACATACATAAATCTTAAGGGCTCAATTCTATTAATTTTGACACCTGTGTAATCAACATCCCAGTCAACATATAGAACATTTCCATGAACCCAGAAAGGTCCCTTATGATCATTCCACAAATCTCCCCATAACTACTGCTTTGGTTTCTATAATCACAGATTATTTCTGCTTGTTTTTGAACTTTATAGAGTCATATAGTATATACTGTTATAGTGTCAGTTCTTACTCACAGTAACCCTGCATGGGATTTCCGAGGATGTAAATCTTTGCAGGAGCAGAAAGCCTCATCTTTCTCCCATGGAGTGACTGGTGGGCTCGAACTGCTGGTATATTCACAGTTCTTGTATGTGTACATACTTGTAAGCACTATCCATGTTGTTGCCTTTACCAATTGTTGTTGTTGTTAAGTTCCACTGAGACTTTCCCACTCATAGAAACCCTGTATAGGGTTTCCAAGGAGCAGCTGGAGGATTTGAACTTCCAACTTGTGGTTCTCAGTCCAATATTGGTCTTACCATGCCACACCAGGTGTTTACCAGTCACTGATTTATTATTTTCTATTGAACATTTTATTGTATGGATATACATAATTTATCTGTTTCCCTGTTGATGAAATTTTTGGTTGCTTTCAGTAGTTGAAATTTTAAGTAAACTTGATATAAAATTTTTATTAATGACTTCTTTCTTAGTGCAAAGTCAGAGTTCAGTAGTTTTGACAGAATCTATGGCCTGTGATGTCTAAAATACTTACTATCACTCTTTTATATTAAAAGTTTGTTGATCTCCATTCTATAGCCTTGATAATATTTTGTATTATTAGTCTTCAATTTGAGTCATTCTAGGAGACCTGGTATGGAGCTGATGGTAATGCACTGGACTGCAGGTTTGCTTTGAACTGCAAGGACAGCGGTTCAAGCTCACCAGCTGCTCCTCGGAAACCCTATACAGGGTCACTGTGAGTTGGTACTGACTTGACAGCACTTAACAACAACAAGTGAAGTCCTGGTGTGATGCTGTAGGATAAGCACTAGAGTGTTAACAACAAGGTTAGCAGTTCAAGTCCACCAGCCACTTCTCAGAAATCCTATACAGGGTTACTATGAGTTGGAACCGACTTGAGGGCACTTAACAAATGGTGTGAATTGTTCTCTACCTGTGAGTTTATTTTTAAAGCTTTTTATTGTGATTTGTGTGAAAGTTTACAGAGCAAATTCCAACTCAGCAATTTCAACACATTTCATTTCCTGACACTAATTATAATCCTGACAATTAAACACTTTCCTACTTCCTCCCTGTGTTCCTGTTTCCATTTCTCCTTCTTTCCTATCCCTTCCTGCTTTCTGAACATTATCCCTGAGCAAATGCAGCCTCTCTCACATGTTTGATTGCTCTAAGGAGTGTGTACCTCCTCTTTGTTATTGTTTACCTTATAGGTCTACCTATCATTTGGCTGAAAGTTGACCCACAGGGGTGAGTTCAATTCTAGGCTTGAAGGGTGTTTAAGGACTATAGTCTCCAGGGTTCCACCAGTCTCTATCAGATCAGTAAGACTGTTGTTTTTTGTTTTAATCATTTTAAGTTTTGTTCCACAGTTCCTCCGACTTTGTTCAGGACTATGTATTATGATCACTTTCAGAGTGGTTAACAGTGGTAGCCAGATACTAACTAGTTCTTTTGGTCTCAGGGTCATGGAGGCTAAGGTTCACGTGGTTTATTAGTCCTTTCAACTAATGGTTTCCAAGTGTATTTTATTTTCCTTATTCTTCTTTACTCTAGGTAGAAAGGGACCAATTGTTGCACCTTATATGACCACTTGCAAGTTTTTAAGACCCCAGTTGCACCAAAGACATAACAAAGTTCACATTGTCTTTGTGGACTATGTTATGACAATTGACCATGACTATGGTCCCAAGCCCTCAACCCAGAAGTACGTTCCCAAAGGTATTTGGTTATGACTAAGAAGGTTTCATAATTTTGCCCCATTTGCTCTACTATATACACTGATATATTTACAGCATATACAAATACATACATAGAAATATTGTCTGCCAAACTTACATATGGTCATGAATGTAGTCCCATTTGCCTACTCATACCTGTTCATCTTGCCTGTCTGCCTATGTAACACTTCTACATTAATTTTTATTACTATATTGCAGGATTTTGTAGATAATAGAATTAACCCATGTTGTCTGTAACTCTTGTACACCTCTATGTGTCTTATTGTGCTTTAGTGATATTGTGCCTTTCAACTTCTTATTATATATTGCCTTTCCCTTCACCAAAATTAATGCATGTTTAGATTGGCACATGACTGCCAGTGTTTCACTACGTTGTGCATAAGGTTGCTATGTGTTGGTACCAATTCGATGGTGCCTAACAACAGCCACAACAGCATCATCTAGTTGGTGACTCCTGATGTGGTGCTGTAGGGCAAGCATTGGACTGTGAACCACAATGTTAGCTGTTCAAATCCAACATCTGCCCTCGGAAACCCTATACAGGGTCTCTGTGAGTCGGAACTGACTCAAAGGCATTAACAACATCATATAGTTGGAGTCCTGGTACAGCACTATAGGATAAACACTGGACTGACAATCACAAGGTAGGTGGTTCATACCCACCAACTGCTCCTCAGAAACTCTATACAGGGTTGTTATGAGTCAGAACTGACTTAAGGCATTTAACAACAACAGTGATCTATTTAGTGATTTTCCTTCCCCTCTCCTCCCATCCCTGGTAACTATCAAAGAATGCTTCCTGACTTTTCAAGAGTGACCTCATACAATATTTGCCTTTTGTGATTCACTTATTTCATTCAGCATAATGTCTTTCAGGTTAATCCACATTTCGAGGTGTTTTCAATGACTCTTCATTAATCTCTATCATTCCATATATAATAAACTATAGCACATACACATAATGGAATGGTAGAGATTAATGAAGAGTCATTGAAAACACCTCAAAATGTGTGAAATAAGTGAATCATAAAATGCAAATATTGTATGGGAGCAGAAAGCTTTCTCCTATGGAGTGACTGGTGGGCTTGACCTCGGAGCTAGTGGTTCAAAACCCAGTGCTTAGCATATCTATCCATGACTCAACTCTTATTTTTCTACCTAGTAGTGGTGGTGGTAGTGTGCCGTGGAGTCGGTTCCAACTCATAGTGACCCTGCATAGGGTTTCTGAGGCTGTAAATCTTTACAGAAGCAGAAAGCCTCATCTTTATCCCATGGAATGGCTGGTAGTTTCCAACTGCTGACCTTGAGGTTAGCATCCCGACTCATAAGATCAAATTTTAAGGACACACTTTTTTTTTTTAAAACCTTTTATTGTGAATTGGGTGAAGGTTTACAGAGCAAATCATCAGTTTCACATTCAACAAATCATATACTTTGCTTCATTACATGATTACAATCTCCTTCATACACCAACAGTTAGCAGCGTTTACCTCTATTCACTTTAACCACTACATTTCTCCTTGTGTCTCCCGCCACCCCCAGCTTTTCTCTGCCTATATTCTTCTGGTTATAGATTGCCTCCCTTGTCACCCATGTCAATGTGTGTCTACTCTCTAGCCCATTTATCATTTCCTCCTCTCCCACAAACCATCACAGATTGTTTCTTTCATCAAAAACAAAACAAAACAACACCCTCCTTCCATTTCTTTTTCTTTTCTTTTTTTTTAATGTAGAAAAACAAAACAAAACTTGCAGGGATATATAATTATTTAAACAACCAAAGGGCACATTCTGCAAGTCAGCCTCCTGGCTGTCAGCACACAACCTTTCTCTTTCCATGAGTCTAGAGTCCTCAGCTTCTCTATCTCTCCATGTCATCATCTCTGCCTCCATCTCTGGTGTCGCTGCTTCTCTGGATAGGGTCCCACATTCCACTCATGCTCTTCTCCCTTGATGGTCCTAGGGTCCTCTGTTCCTGGAATGTAAGATTAACTACCCCTCCCCACTTTTTGTTACACAGCTTCTACCTTTACAATTGTGACAATTGTAATTAGGTATGATAACAATTTCTCATTATTGAATCACATGAATCTTATCCCCATCTCCTTTCACCAGACCCATCTAGACAAGAGGAAAACTATTCGGTGGGGATTCTACCTTCTCCTGCACACTCTGAAACTAAACTCCTTTTGAAAACTTGTAAGCCAACCACTTTGTGCCTTTATATCACACCCCCCACCTCCCATTTTAGGAAGGCAATGTCTAAGTTGCCCATCCCTATCAATCCTGTGTACAGAGGGGATAGGTTTGATCCTTGATGTGAAGACTCCTTCCTTCTTGGTTAGTATTTTGAGTTACTGCATACATAAGTATACATCAAGTTCATCAAATTGTAACAGTTTACACTTGCTTCCTTTATCAAATGTCTTTATCTTCCTCTAGTCAAGTTGTGATCATTAAGCCATTGAGGCTAGGTCAAATGGGTACTATCTGCAACTTTGGATGTTCTTGGGAGTTTTCCCTTACTTCATATCTCTCTCTCTCGGCTCTAGCCCTCCATGGCTAGGTCCTCATCCATGGGTTCAGGAGTCCCCAGATCCTTCCTCTTCTCTCTCTCATCTCAAGGTCTACAGGAGTCTATGGAACATGGTCAAACTCAGCCTATATCTTCATTGTTGCTTTACCCCAACTTCCACTCACAAGTAGGCCAATGCAGTCGCCAGCAAGCTTACATGTTTGCTGGTGTGTTTCCTTTGAGTTTCAGTCTTGGAGGGTGGTTTGAAGGACATACATTTTAAGAACATATTTTCTAGAATGGTTCTACCATTTTACAGTGCCACCAGCAGTGTGTGAAGATTCCAATCTTTTCACACCCTCACCAGATTTTGTTGTTTTGTTATAATTGAGCTTTGCTATTATTGCTTTGATTTGCATCTCTCTAATGGCTAGTGAAGCACTGGTATGACACTGTAGGATAAGCACTGAACTGCTGACTACAAAAGTTGCTGCTTTTCAGAAACCCTATACAGGGTCACTAGATGTCAAAACCGGCTCAATGGCACTTAAAAACAACAATAATAACAATAAATATGAACATTTATTTCTTCATTTGTGGTCACATAAATGTCTTCTTTGGTGAAATGCATGTTCATGTCCTTTGCCCATCCATTTTAATTGGATCGTTTGTCTTTTTGTTGATGTATGTTCAAGTTTTCTATAAATTTTAGAGATTAGTCTCTTGTCAGATATGTCATAGCCAAAAAAATTTCCCCAATCTTTAAATTCTCTTTTTACTCTTTTGGAGAATTCTTTTATTTTTTAAAAAAATGTTTTATTGTGAATTCTGTGATAGTTTACATGGGAGAACATTAGCTTTACATTCATCCTATCATATAGCATTTCATTGTCATGGTTACAATCCCCTCCATGCATCAACACCCTGCAAGCCTGCCTCTCAGTCATCAACACACAGCCCCTCTCCTTCTGTGGGTCCATCTCTCCACGTCATCCTCTCTGCCTCCATTTCTGGTGTCACTGTTTATTTGGGTAGGGTCCTGCACTCCGCTCTTCTCCCTTGATGGTCCCAGGGCCCTCCGCTCCTGGACTGAAAAATCAACTACTCCCCTCCTTTTGGTACAAAACGTCTACCTTTACATTTCCAACCCTCACAGTCAATCCTGATAGCAATTATTCAGTATTGTGCCATATGAGTGCTATCCCCATCTTCTTTCATCAGCCCCGCACAGACAGATTGGATACTACTCAGTGGAGAGTCTACCTTCCTCCGTGCCCTCTGGATCTAGGCTCCCTCTTGAAAGCTTGTAAGTCAATCACTTCATGCCTTTGTAGCCCCCACATTTTGAGTAGCCAATGTAAGTTGCCCATCCCTGTCTACCCTGTGTATCAAGGGGATGGGAATGATCCTCGCTGTAAAAATGTGTTCCCTCTTTTGAGATACTGCATCCATATGTGTAGGTCAAGTTCATCAAATTGTATCAGATTACCCTTTTTTTCCTCTTCTTTTTTCTTCTAGTTGAGTTCTGATCATCCAGCCATTAAAGCCAGGTCAAGTGGGTATTATCTGCAAGTGTGGGTGTTCTTGTGCATATGCCCTCTCTTTTTATCAGCTGGATGCTTCACTCTCCACTCTAGTCCTCTGTGGCTATGTCACTGACTCTGTGCCCAGTAATTCCCAATCTTGCCATGACCTGCTGGCCAACCAGATCTCCACCTGGGTTCACAGGAGTCTATTGAACGTGGTAGGGCTTAGATCTCAGCTTCACTGCTGTTTTTTTTTCTTTCTCACTTCCCCTTATCATTGACCAACATGGTCACCAGTCAGAGCTCATGTCTGCTCGTGTATTGCCCTTGAGTCTTAGTCTTGGTAAGGGTTCACCCTGAGGGGACCCGACCACTTGCTTTGATGTCTCCTGAGTGAGCAACTTGCTTGTTCTTGTAGTAGTCAGCCAGACTGCTGTTATTGTTTTGTATTTTTCCTGTCGGTTTTTCTTTCAAGAAGTATCTTCTGATCTTCTAGCCACTCCAGGCTGGTCTGATTGTCCTTTCCAGTGGAAATTTTCCACCTCAGAAGATTCTGGATGGGGTTCAGGATTCCACCTATGGTCTTATGTAATGCAAAGGCTCCATGGGAAGCCTCCTTCACCGGGCATGTTGTAGCCCCATTTTAGGTATTCCAATCAGTTATAGGCAGAGGAAGGACTTACAAGCTTTCTATGGTGATATTTTTGGCTTTTGCTTTCTATCCCCCTCCAGTGTCTATTTTATAACAGTATGTAAGGGAAATCAAGATTCAAAAGATAGCCAAGCATCTTAACATTGTTTCCCTACTTTTGACCATTCCAACCATGCTTCAATCCCTGTATCTCAGAGCCCTGTCATTCTTAGCCCATGCAAACCTGCCTAATTGTTCTCCCATCTGCCTTGTTCATCCATTCCCCTCTCCATTCTTGTGTATTGCCCCACTCCCCAGCACCTAAACTATCCTGTGTCTATTCCCTACCCTGTGATCTACCTTCCCCTTCTTCCCCTCATCCCACTCCCACATCCTGCAAAGAATCAGCCCCCCTTTTAGTATGAGTTCTTTGTCTTAGTCTTTAACAATAGTGGTCCTAGCAGTATTCTCCTTTTCTGACTAATTTCACTCAACATAATGTAGTGGTTACGAATCGGGCTGCTAACCTCAAGGTCAGCAGTTTGAAACTACCAGGTGCTCTGTGGGAGAAAGATGAGGCTTTCTACTCCCATAAAGATTTGTTGTTGTTGTTGTTGTTGTTAAGTGCCATCCATAAAGATTTACAGCCTCGGAAACCCTGTACAGGGTCACTATAAGTCAGAACTGACTTCATGGTACTTAACAACAACAACGTCCTCAAGGTTCATCCATGTTATGTGGTGGCTTGCAGCTTCCTTGTTATTCTTCAAGGTAGCATAATATTCCATTGTGTGTATGTGTTTATCCATTCTTCAGTTGATGGGCACTTAGACTGTCTATATCTTTTTGCTATTGTAAATAGTGCAGGTATGAACATTAGTGTGCATATATTTACTCGAGATATGGCTTGTATTTCTTGTGGGTAAATACCAAGTAGAGGAATTGCTAGATCATAAGGTATTCCAACCTTCTGAGAAAGCGCTATATTGCTTTCCATAGTGGTAGGACCATTTGGCAATTCCACCAGCAATGCAGGAGCATCCCATCTCTCCACATCCTCACCAGGATTTATTGTCCTCTCCTTTATTGATCTTTGCTGTTATTGCTGGTGTGAGATGCTATCTCATTGTTGTTTTGGTTTGCATCTCTCTAATGACTAGTGATTGTGAACATTTCTTCACATGTTTGTTGGCTGCCCAGATCTCCTCCTTGGTGAAGTGTCTGTTCATGTCCTGTGCCCATTTTTAAATTGGGTTATTTGTCTTTTTCTTGTAGAGGTGTTGTAGTTTCCTATATATTTTAGAAATGAGTCCCTTGAGTGATCTATCATTGAAGAATAGTTTTTCCCATTCTGTTGGTTCCCTTTTTACTGTTAACCACAAGGTTGATGGTTCTAACCCACCAGCCACTCCTCAGAAACTCTACGCAGGACCATTATGAGTCAGAACTGGCTCATGGCACTTAACAACAACAACAATATCTGGGTTAAGTCTAGGTCATACTGGCATGAATATCAGTCTCATATTGTCGTTTGCTGCTGTTGTTTCTCTGTCCAGAGAACTCGCTTTAGTTTTTGTTGTAAGGTTAGTCCGGTTTTTACAAATTCTTTTAATTTCTGTTTACCTGAAAATAATCTAATTTCACCATCATATTTGATAGACAATTTTGCTGGATATTCTTGACTGGCATTTTTTTCTTTATCAGAGTTTTATACATGACATCTCTCTGTCTTCTTGTCTGCTGAGATATCTGAGTTTTAGTCTTATTGGTTTTGAGAAATTTGATTATAATATGTCTTGTTAGTTTTTCTTTGGGGGTATATCCTGTTTGAGGTTCATTCAACTTCTTAAATAAATATCTTCTCATCTGTCATGATGTTAGGGAAGTTTTCTTCCAACAAGTTTCAGACAATATTCTCTATGTTTTTTTACTCCTTCCACCCTACAGCCCTGATTTTACTCCCTCAGATTTCTTTTTGTTCCCAAAGCTCAAAGAACAGTAAAAACGAACATGATTTGAGTCCCTTGAGGATGACAATACTGCAGCTTTGATGTGGTGTAAACTGTGAATTCTTTGGGGAGGGATTAGATATAGAAACACTGCCTATATTAGTGTATAGGCCTAGATCAAGGATACATCAATAAAAAACAGCTTCAAATCTTGATATTTTTGTTTAATAAAGGTTTCTATTTCTCTGTAGCAACACTTTTTGACTTATCCTGATAGAGTAGGTTTTGAGATTTGGGAAGCGTGAGGCCTCTAGTTTCTTCTTTTTCATTAGTGCTTTGCTATGTTGGGTCTCTTTCTTTTTCATATAAACTTATTTATTAGTTATACCATCTTTTAAAAATGTTGATTGGATTGGGATTGTGTGATATTGATAGATCGCTTTGGGTAGTATTATCATTTCCACAGTGTTTAAAGTCTTACTATCCATGAGCATGGTATATTCTTACATTTATGTATGTCTTTTTTGGTTTCTTACAGTGGTGTTTTGTAGTTTTCTTTGTGCAACTACTTTGTAACTATAGTTATGCTTGTTCCTAAGTATTTTATCTTTTTGGTAGCTATTGTCAGTAGTATTGTTTTCTTTATTTCATTTTCAGAGCTCTCTTTGTTTGTGTGGAGGAATCTGATTTTTGTATGTTGACCTTTTATCCTGCCACTTTGCTGACTATTTCTATTAGTTCCAGTAGTTTTTGTTTGTTTTTTGCTGATCCTCTGGGATTTTCTTTGTATAAGATCATATAGTGTGAAAAAAGGGATAGTTTTACTTCATCTTTACCAATTTGGATGCTTTTTAACTTCCTTTCTTGCCTTATTTGCTTGACTAGGACTTCAAATACAATATTGATTAGGAGTGGTGATAGAAGGCATCTTTTTCTGGTTCCTGTTCATAAGTGGAATGTGTTCAGTCTTTCTCCATTGAAAATAATGTTGGTGGTTGGTTTTGTGCATATTCCCTTAATTATGTTAAGGAATTTCTCTTCTATTTCTATTTTGCGGAGGTTTTTATCAGATACAGGTTTTTTGTTTTTTTTTTAATCAAATGTCTTTTGTGTACCAACTGAAATGATCATATGGTTCGTCTTTATGCATGTGAAAGTTGGACATCTGTATGCTGTTGATTGGTTTTCTAATGTTTAACAATCTTTGCATAGCTGATATGAATCCTACTTGGCTGTGATATATTATTTATTGAGTATAATGTTGGATTCTGTTGTTGTTGTTGTTGTGTTAGGTGCTGTTATGTCAGTACCAGCACAACTGCCAGGTCCTACACCAACCTCACAATTGATGCTACCCTTGAGTCCATTGTTGCTGCCACTGTGCCAATCCATCTTGTTGGTAGTCTTCCTCTTTTTTGCTGACCCGCCACTATGCTGTGTCCTTCTGCAGGGGCTGGTCCCTCTTGATAATATGTCCAAAGTATTAGAGACAAAGTCTGGTCATCCTGGCTTCTAAGGAGCATTCTGGCTGTACTTCCTATACAGATTTATTTGTTCTTTTGGTGATCTATGACACTTTAAAAATTCTCCTCCAAAATCATTTCTTAAATGCAATTCTTCTACAGTCTTCTTTATTCACTGTCCAACTTTCACATGCATATGAGGTTATTGAAAATACCATGGTTTGGTGCACATTAGTCCTCAAACTGACATCTTTGCTCTTCAACACTTTAAAAAGGTCTGTGTAGCAGATTTGCCTAATGCAAACTGATTTCTTGACTGCAGCTTCCATGAGTGGTGATAGTTGATCCAAGAAAAATGAAGTTTCTAACAGCTTCAATATTTTTGCTATCTATCTTGATGTTATTTATTGGTCCAGTGGTGAGAAATTTTGTTTTCTTTAAATTGATGTGCAATCCCTACTGAAGGCTGTGGTCTTTGATTCTTATCAATATATATTTAAAATCCTCAATCACAGGTTATTAATGAATCTTCCTCCAATCTTGATGCCACATTTTTCTTCATGTAATCCAGCTTCTCAAATTATTTGCTCAGCATACAAATTGAATAAGTATGGTGAAGGAATACAATGCTGGCACACACCTTTTCTAATTTTAAACCATTCAGTATTCCCTTGTTCTGTTCAATTACCTCTGGTCTATGCACTAGAATACGCACCATAAGGTTGGTGGTTCAAACCCACCAGTGGTTCTGAGGGAGAATGTTGAAATTTTCTGCTCCTGCAAAGATGTACACACTCAGAAACTCCATACACAGTTGCTATAAGTTGTAAGCAACATGACAGCACTTACCAACAACTACTATGAATGCTTGGTAGAATTCATAAGTAAAATCATCTGGTCAGGAATTTTTTTGTTGGAAGGTTTTTTATGACCTGCTAATTTCTTCTTTTGTTATAGTTATGCTAAAAATTTCTAGTGTAACTTAGTCTGTGTTAGTTTTAACAGGTTGTGTGTTTCTAGAAATTTGTCCACTATTTCTAGGCCTTCAAATTTGTTGGAGTGCAGTTTCTTCTATTAGTCTGTTACCTTTTTAAAATTTTTTATTGGTTCTATTGTGACATCACCCCAATTCATTTCTTATTTGTGCCATTTAATTTTGTCTTTCTTTTCCTGTGTTAAATTAGCCAATGTTTTGTCAATTTGTTCATTTTTTTAAAGAACTCTTCTTTAATTGTTTATTCTTTTGAATGTCTTTCTGTTTTCTGTGTCATTATTTCTGCTCTGATCCTCTAGTTCCCTTTCTTCTGGAGACTGTTGACTTTTTAGCTACTCTTTTTCTTATTGTTGGAGTGTTGGACTAAGGTGCTTATTTTGGTTCTGTTTTTAATGTGCGCCTTTACTGCTATCAATTTACCTCTGAGCACTGATTTGACTATGTTCCAAATGTTTTGTTATATTGGGTTTTCATTTTCATTTGATTCTATGAATTTTTTTATTTCATGTTTTATTTCTTCTATTACTCATTAGTATTTAAGCAGGATTTTGTTCAGTTTCTATGTATTTGATTTTCAACCCTGATCTATTATTACATTCTAATTTTATAATGTTATCTAAGAAGTTGTTTTATAGTATTTTGATGTTTAAAAATTTTATTAAAGCTTACTTTAAAATTTATGTGGCCTAACATATGATCTATTTAGGAGAATCACCAATGTACACTGGAAAAGAATGTGTAATATATATTTTTTCTCCCTCTTTTTTTTTAAGTTTTTATTGTGAATTTTGTGACAGCTTACATGGGAGAACATTAGCTTTACATTCATCCTATCTTACTTCATTTCATTGCAATGATTATAATCCCCTCCATCAAACAACCAAAGGGTACACCCTGCAAGCCTGTCCCCCAGCGGCCAGCACACAGCCCCTCTCCCTCCCTGTGTCCAGAGTACCCAGCAGCTCCATCTCTCCACTTCACTGTCTCTGCCTCCATCTCTGGCATCACTGCTTCTCTGGGTAGGGTCCTGCACTCTGTTCCTCTCCCTTGATGGTCCCAGAGACCTCTGCTCTCAGACTGCAAAATCAAGCACTCCCTTCCTTTTGTTACAAAATGTCTACCTTTACATTTTCAACCCTCACAGTCAGTCCTGATAGCAATTATTCACTATTATACCACAAGAGTCCTATCCCCATCTCCTTTCATCAGCCCCATCCTGACAGATTGGAAACCACTTAGTGGAGATTCTACCTTCCTCTGCACCCTCTGGAACTAGGCTCCCTCTTGAAAGCTTGTAAGCCAATTACTTCTTGTCTTTGTAGTCCCCCACCTTCCTTTTGGGTAGCCAATACGTATTGTGTTTTTGTTCAGCGGAATGTTTATAAAGTCAAGTTTTTTGATTGTGCTTTTTAGAGCTGTATCTTTATTGAGTTACTTTCTAGTTGCCTGTCCTTCATCAAAAGTAGATTGTTATAGAATGAATGTAAAACTAATGTTCTCCCATGTAAACTATCATATAATTCACAGTAAAACACTAAAAAAAAAAAAAGCAGATTGCTAATAAGTCTCCTACTATTATTATGGAGTTGTCTATTTCTCTTTTCAATTCTGTTAAAGTTTTACTTATGTATTTTAGGGCTTTTTCATTGGGTGCATAGTTATTTAGTATTGTTGTGTCCTCTTGCTATCAAGAAAGAAGAGTCAGGAGTGGAGCACATCCTTGGGACCATAAGAACACTATGTGTTGAATCTCCTAGATTCAGGAGACAGAGCTGTGACACCAAAGGTGTGGGAGAGGAGCAGCCACAGCCAAACAGAAAGCCAGAGCACGATACAGAGTGGTGTGTTTCCTGGCCTACAGAGTAAGTAAAGCGAGTACCTTTGGGCCGGGGAAGCTTGTTAGCTGAGTGGAGTTTCTCTAAGCACTTAATTGGGGGAGCTAGATTTGCAGACTCATGGAGCTAGAGCCAAGTGTCTTTGAGATGAGGTTTTTTAGCTGAGTGAAATGTCCTTTGGGTATTTATCAGAAGTCCTAAAAGAGATTTGAACATTGCCTGAGCAGAGCAGAAGCCAGACCAAGGAGCTGAAGGTCAGAGAGAGACCTGCTGAGGGCATGACTCGGGAGAGGGCGTCTGGTCTGGAAGAACTGCGCTCTGAGCACTTCTGCCCCTGATAAACCTTTTAACTTCCCTAATTAGCCCCACAATTGTGAGTATTGTGTCTTTGTGGTCATTGCAATAAATTATTGAAATTAGCATGAGTAGAGAGTGCTGTAGGAAGGTTGATTGGTGTTATTTTTTGCATATAAATATAAAGACCAAAGTTTATTAGTAGTTACCAGGGTGGAGAGAGAAGGGGAAGGATCATTGTTTACAGAGCACTGAGTTTTGGTTTACAGTGACGGAAAAATCACATTGATTAAAGGTAGGGTTACACAACCAATTAAGTACAATTGCTGTCAATAAGCTGTACACTTGAATAAAGATGAATTGTCAAAAGTTGTGTGATATATATATATTTACCACAACCACAAAAAAAGAACAACTACGTAAGTTCAATCAAATACTTTATGTGGTTTGGTTTCGTGGTCTGGAGATTTAGGGTCATGATTTCATGAGCTAGTCCACTTAATCACTCTAATATTGTGTTCAGTGCTTCTGTTTTATCACTTAGTTTGTTATGCAGAACCTGGGGTTTCAAAAGCACTCATCCAAGGTACAACAATAGAGAAAGAATGCAGACTAGGAGGGAAAAGATGGAATGTGTGGCTAACTGCCTTTATGAACAATTGTTTCTTTTGCCATGAGACCAAAAACCGGATGGTGAATTTCCCCTGAAGTCTTCAATCAAGACAGACTTTATTTACTAATTAAGCTAAACTATTGTTTGCTTTCAGAAGACTATGTGGGATCAAATTGACAATAGCCACTTGAAAGATTAGATAGAAAACTAAGGGTGCACTGAGTTTGCTAGTGGAGGAAGAACAATTTAGTAAAGGAGGGTGAGGATGGTTGCAAATCTGAAAGAATGATATTAATGACACTGCATTGTACATGTAGGAATTGGTATGTATTCTCTTTGCTGTGCATATTCTCATCAACACAAAATAAAAATTTTAAAGTGTAGACAGTCTTGGAAAATAGCTCTTTTAGATCTCTTTAAGAGCCATACATGAAAATATTACTAGGTTTCGTTTTAAATAAAGGTTATGTTGAGTTTAGCTACATGTGGATGTCATCAAGGACAAAGAATTTCTGACTGTTTGTACCCCTGGTGCCTAAATGCTGAATGCAGTAGATACTTCAGTATTGTTCTGATTTCAATAAACATTGTCCTGTCAAGTAGAATTTTCACCCAGCTCTCTAATGAGGACATGCAATAAGTGTTATAGATTGAAATATGTCTCCAAAAATACTGTTGTTATTGTTAAGTGCCATTGAATCAGTTCTGACTCATAGCAACCAGGTATAGAGTTTGGTTTCTAAGGAGTAGTTTGTTGGTTTTGAACCACTGAACTTGCAGTTAGCAGTCCAGTGCTTATCCTACAGTCATACCTTAAATGCTATTTGTTGTATTGCTGTTAGGTGTTGAGTCAGTTCTGACTTAGAGCAACCCTATGCACAACAGAATGAAACACTGCCAAGTCTTGCACCATCCCCACAATTGTTAAGCTTGAGCCCATTGTGGAAAAAAAAAAGTATTATAATCCTGTTTATTTTATTCAGGTAACCTCTCTTTTTCTTTAATAACTTCCTGAAGTGAGTAAAGACTTTACCATCTCTTTTTCTTTTCCTAAAATAGGAATGCACACCTTTGAAATTTGAACAAGCCAACCAGGTAAGGGAAAAGATTGTGTGGTCAAAACCCTAGCCAATGGGGTGAGACACAGCCTTGAGAGTTGTGTTAGGGATTAAAAACCGGAGTGGCCTGCCCACTCAGTGTGCTCGCTGGCCTGTTCCTGTATGTACGGCTATGTGCACACACCCTCCTGCAGGAGTACATTTTGCTTTGACAAGGTAATTTAGTCTCACTGAGTGTCTTTTACGTGACATGGGGCTTCATTTCTAACACCATTACTGCTGTCACTGTGCCAATCCATCTCCTTGGGAGTCTTCCTCTTTTACCAAGCATGATGTCTTTTTCCAGGAAACCTCTATACCAATGGTTGTAATTCCATTGGGGAATGGGCTCCTTGTTATGTTAATAAGGCAGTATAGTGTTGTTAAGTGATGTGGAGTCAGCTCAAAGTGACCCTGTAGAGTGTAGTATAGTGTAGGGTGTGTAGGAGCTCTGGTAGCATAATGGTTTACCTATTGGACTGCTAATCACAAGGTCAGCAGTTTGAATCCACCAGTAGCTCTGTGGGACAAAGAAGGTTTTCTGTTCTCATAAAGATTTACAGCCTCAGAAACCCTATACAGGGTCACTATGAGTCCTGTGAGGTTGTGAAGGCACAATGCGGTTCCAGAATTTGCTTAGAGCCACTCAGATAAGAAAGAGTCCATCTGGGGTGCCAATCCTAAACTGCTTATACCAAACCCCATTCTATTTCTACTGATGCTGTTGACAGTCAACTTTACACACTTTCTGATGTTACTTATATTGTTTTCTTTAAATCAACTTTTATTTTTACTTGAATTTATTTTAAAAGATAAATTGTTGTTGTTGTTAAGTGCCGTCCAGTCAATTCTGACTCATAGCAACCCTGTCTAGGGTTTTCAAGGAGCTGCTGGTGTGTTTGAACCGTTGACCTTGTGGTCCAAACTGACCTTGCAGTCCAATGAATTAACATGCAATGCCAAAGGTAAATAGTAGTAGCTAACAAAAAAATAAAGATGGCAGAGGAGAAAGCTAGGAAGGACAACAGCTTCAGAAAGAAAGAACTGCCCCAGGGTTGCAGGGCAGAGACAAGAGTCCAGGCGAAAAGCAGCAGGCAGGAAGGTAATATGGAAGCTTTCAGACCTGGGGTATCTGACAGGTACCTACAGGAAAGGAGGTTCTACCCTGGAAGGGAGAGTTATCAGAAATGAATCTGAGGCTGGGGTTCTGAGACAGACACATCGGTGAGGGAAATTGAGAGACTGCAGTAGAGGGAAGGCAGCATATGAAGACAGAGTTTCAGGAGGTCAAGAGATTAGGGGTATTGAGAAGTAAGCAACTTCTTGGGAATAAAGCTGGATGGCAGTTAAGGGAAGAGACTCCCAAGGGGACAAGAACAAAGTAGGTGTTGAGTGCAGATAGGCACTGTTGTGGTTAAGTGTCGTCTCTGACCCATAGTGTTTCCGAGGAGCACCTGGTGAGCTTGAACCACTGACCTATATATAGCATCACTATGGGTCAGAGCCGACACAACAACACTTAACCACAGCCCCATGCAGAACTCCAGATAGACACTGTTGTTGTTGTTGTTAAGTGATGTTGAGTCAGTTCCGACCCATAGAGACCCTGTACAGGGTTTCCGAGGGTGTAAATCTTTACAGGAGTAGAAAGTCTCATCTTTCTCCCGCGGAGCAGCTGGTAGTTTCGAACTGCTGACCTTAAGGTTCGCAGCCCGATTCGTAAACTATGCTACCAGAGCTCCTTCCAGATAGACACTAGAAAGGCTAAATTGGAGGTGTGGAAGTGGGACAAGAACATAGGGATGGATGGGGGTAAGAACTATTTACTAGTCAAAGCTTGCTGACTCCTACTCTAGATTCACCTTGTGAGCTCACACGGGTAGTTCACAATTCAATCTGAGGAACATAATGTGGTGCTTGCTAGAAATGTAGGATCTCAGGCTTCACGCCAGGCCTCTGGAATCAGTCTGCATTTAATAAAACCCCCAGATAATTCACATGAACATTAAGGTTTGAGAAGCAGAAAGAAAAAAAAGAAAAAAGAAAAAAATCCAACAACAACAGTGAGCAAACATGCTGCTTTGCTCTGGTTGCACAACCTACAGCTAACACCGGTCTTCCTGCAACTCTGTTGTTTGTACATGCATGCCACTGGGATTGTCTGGATGTGGAGTCGTCCTGGATAGGTGTGGGAGAGTACTGTCTGGTGAAAAAAGCCTAAACACTACCTGTGGCAGCACAGACTGCATTCAAGTGCACACATAGTTATAATCCATGAATGACCTAGAGGATTGTCAAGAGTCCTCGAATGAGTTTCAGGGCAAGAGTCTTGTCTTATGTATTAGTTTCCTAGAACTTGTGGCAGGAATTTATGATCTAACAGTTCTAATGCCTATTATGTCTGAGATTAGGGTGTGAGCTTGTTGATTCCTTCTGAGGCTTTGAAGGAGAACCTGTTCCATCTCTCTCTCTCTAAGCTTCTGTTAGCTTCAGGCATCACATGACAGCCCTCCTCTATTTCTTGGTCTTTATGAATCATCTTCTCTTTTACAAGGACACTAGCCATATTGGGCTAGGACCTACTACTTCAGTAAGAGCTCAGGTTAACTGAAAACATCATCTTCAAACATCTTATTTCCAAAAAGATTTATATTCACAGGTAGAAGGGTTATCTGGTAGTGTAGTGGTTACGAGTTGGGCTGCTAACCTCAGAGTCAGCAGTTCGAAACTACCAGCAGCTTCGCAGGAGAAAGATGAGGCTTTCTGATCCCGTAAAGATTTACAGACTTGGAAACCCTGTACAGGGTCACTATGGGTCGAAACCAACTTGATGGCACTTAACAACAAATAGGGGTTAAGATTTCTAAATATCTTTTGGGACACAATTCAACCCATAACGTTCTGTTGTTGTTGTTAAGTGCCGTCAAGTTGGTTTTGACTCGTAGGGTTTCCTGTATAGGGTTTCTGAGGAGTGGCTGGGGGGTCTGAACCACTGACCTTGCCATTAGCAGTCCAGTGATAATCCAACAGCGCCACACCAGGACTCCATAATATTCTGAACATGGTGGCACAGAGAGCTGCATGCTCAGAGGAACATAGAACGGGACCAGGGGAGAGTTCCAGTTAGAGTGCTCTGTTTCTGTCTCATCACTCTTACTGAACAATCTGCTTTACAGAAGTTTTGTTCCTTATAATTTATCTTCTGCAAAAACATTTATCTCTCAGTCCAATGTACTGAGTATTTAACTATAAATCAACAATTACTTTAGTACTTTACTTCTTTATTATCTATGTTTCTGAATTGTCTCCAAAATTAGTATTTCTTTGATAAAAAAATGACATTATTGAGCATAATGTATATGTTTGGAATATTATCTCTGAAGGATAAGCACTGAATTGCTAACCACAAGGTTGGTGGTTTGAATCTATCAGCTCTTTCACAGGAGAAAGATAAGTTTTATGCTCCTGCAAAGATTTATAACCTCAGAAACCCTATACAAGGTTACTATGAGTTGGAACTGACTTGACAGCACTTAACAACAACATCCCCCAAAAGTGATTGTTGTTGTTGTTGTTGTTGTTAAGTGCCATTGAGTCAGTTCCTACCCATAGCGACCCTATATAGGGTTTCCGAGGAGCAGCTGGTAAGCTTGAAGCGTCGATTAGGACATACATAATAGGAAACTCTGATGTTAGTATTCACATAGTTAAGAGTAATGCCCATTCTGACTCCTGGCAAACTACGGCCTTGACTAGTATTACCCAACAAATTCCACAAATGAGGTTTTAAAATTTTTAATCATTTATTTTATTTAATTTAAATAACTTTAGTTTATTAAAAGGGAACAAGGAAGAGAACCCATTTATCTTCCAGTTATGCTACCAAACAAGCTCTTCTTCCTGCTGCAAATATCTCAGCTTCTGCTAAGACCAGGTCACTGCAGAGCTGTGTACTCATCCACATTCCCATGGGAAGGGTTGCCATTGCAGGCTGGGGGAACAGTAGTCATGCTGGTCTTGTCTGCAGGAGCTATGTACATCTGTGCACTAGAGGTTCAGACACTTTAGTACCAACATATTGCCTGCTTTTAAGACAACGGAACTGCAGAGTGTTGTTTCTTTCCAGTATCCATTAGCGGGCCTTTAATGGCTGATGGAGTGCAGCCGGCTTCCTGCAGGCACGCCACTGCCCTATCATCAGAGGGAAAAACAGACATGGCCTTGGATTCCAGCCACTAAACACCAAAACAAGACTTTCTGGTAACCCACCTCTTCCTTTGTTTTGCACAAATCTCTTCTGCTGTCAGGCATCTTTTAATGATGTAAAGAAGATATATTTCAAAAAAATCAAAATTGAACCCTTCCCTTCCTCAGTTCCCAACGATCAATTGCTGCTGTCTCAGTTTAAATTGTGGAAATATTTCTTCTAGTTAATTATACAACTCAGATACAACAACCTAATTATATTAATGTTTTGCTTTGAGGGTATAAAGTATACACAGAGGTACTCAATAAATGGTATCCACATCCTCCCCCCAAATAACTTTCTTTCCTATCTATATGTAACTCGTTAGCAAGTTTTGTTAATTTACCTTCAAAATCTATCTAAAAACTGACTACTTCTCATCACCTCCAGTGCTCCCATCCTATTCCAGGCCATCACTAGTTATACAAATAACAAATTGCCAGAATCAAGTCCACAGGCCTTTTAGTGCCATAGAAGTACCTCCATGACCTGGCCACTGGCCCACACCTTATTCCTTGAACAGACCAGCTTCAAATAGACTTCAGAGCATTTGTACTTCTTTTCCCTCTACCAGAAATGCTCTTCCCCTAAGTATTTACCTGGGTCTCTTGTTTATCTCCTTCAAATCTCAGCTCAAGTGTTTGCCTTCCCAGTGAAACCTTCCTTGTCATGTTTAAAGTTGCAACTGCTCAGCAGTCCCGATCCTCATAGCGACCTTGTATAAGGTTTCCAAGGAGTGGCTGGTAAGCTTGAACCCCTCACCTTGCGGTTCAAAGCAACCTTGCAGTCCATTACATTAATCAGCAGTGCCAAGCCAAGGCTCCTGATCCTTGGTCGATACCCTTTAACTGGTGGCAAGGGTGGAGTGTGGTAGAGGTGCTAAATGGTGGGTCCCGGAAAAGAGAAACTTACAGAAAAGGTAGCAAAATTAAAGGTCTCCATTTATTTTTATGATTCTGTTTGGGGACTGCAGTAAGCATAGGCTCTGTTAAAATGCCAATGTTCTTGAAAAGGATAACACAGGAAACTGTGCTTATATCTAAATGTAAACTGGGGTGTTAAGAAAAACGTGGAGTCCCTAGCTGGTGCAAAAAGTTCAAGAACATGCTGCTGCTTTGGGTTGAAAAACCAAATTTTGAAGTTATTCTAGAAATTCATCATCTACTTTCCCAAATGAACATTTGGTTGTTAATTAACATCAAAACAGAACTGATGCACTTAGTAACACCACACAAGGGAAAGGAAAAGGCTGGCAGGAGACAGCAGAGCAGACCCAGCTAGAGGTCCCCCTTTATTTTATTGCAGAGGTTACTCATTTACCCTGTCCACCCCATACATGGGACCTCACACAGCCACAGAGCTTCTCTATATGCGAGACCAGCAAGCCTGGTTCCCTGATGCCCAAACAGGAGAGTGTTTGCCCTGAGAAAACATCACTAGCCTGAAAGAGTAAAGTAGAGAATGCTACACATTCTCCATTGGGTATACAAGTATGTTAGGCTGACTAGATCTCTGTACAATTTATATTTCAAAGTTGTCCAAGTTCGTTGTTGTTGATGTTAAGTGCCATCAAGTCACTTCTGACTCATAGAGACCCTGTATAGGATTTCCGAGGAGCAGCCGGTAGGTTTGAACCTCTGACCTTTTGGTTCAAACTGACTTTTTGGTCCAGAGTGTTTATCTGATAGCACCACACCTGGACTCCAGTTCTATGTAACACTTATTAAAGAGTTGATGTTCAGTATGTTGCCACATTAAAAAAATAATTCTAAAATAATTTCAGAGATGTAAATTATGTAATGGTACAGGAATGGGGAGGAGGGAGATTTTAACAGTTGCTCTCCTCCATTTTACTGCTTCTTTTCAACACATACACGGAATGTTTTTGTGTAATAACAAATATCTCTCTGTATTTTCTCAAAAAGAGGAACACTCCCTCATGGCCCTAAGGAGTGACATGCACAAAAGCCAGAGCATGCCTGAATGGGGCTCTGACCACTATTGTCTCCAAGCAGATGCCAACTTTGATGCAGTCATGGAAGATGTGCTGCGTGTTTTGTTTGTTATTGGCTATTAGTTTGACTCGACGGCACTTAACAACAACAACAACATTAGTTTGTTATTGTTTGTTATTGTCTATGAACCTTAACATGCTGTTGTTGTCAGTTGCCATCAAGTCAGTTCTGATTCATAGCAACGCTCTGTACAACAGAATGAAACACTGTTCAGTCCTGCACCATCCTCTCAATTCTTGCTGGGTTTGAGTGCAATGTGGGAGCCACTGTTTCAATCCATCTTATTGAGGGTCTTCCACTTTTTCCCCTCAAAATGGAAAAAAAAAACCCAAAACAACTTGTTTAATTTTTATTGTTGGGAAGTGCCATGGAGTCAATTCTGACTCATAGCAACCCTGTGGAGAACAAGTGGTGGTCTGAGGCTCTGACCTTGCAGTTCAAACCAAACTTGAGGTCCAGTGCTTATTCTCCAGTGCCATACCAGGCCAAAGACATTTTGCACATTTTGCCTTTGTGTGAGGAGTCTCTTTCTATGTAAGACCTGGATGTCTAGGGCTTAATCAATCTCTCCTGGGATGGCACCTTGTTCCTGCTTCCCTTCTTTTCCAGGTGAGTGTTCACTCCTACACTGTGCCATTCACCAGGGGTGTCATTTTAGGCTGTTTATCTTAGTGTCTTGGCTTTGTCTTCGTCTTCTCAACAAGGCTGTAGATTCCTTGAGAACATCCTTTTATACTAGCACTAATTACACCTGGTCCCTTACAGATTCAACACCTGCTTACTATAATACATCAGTGAATTGCCTATAGCCAAGACCTGACATTCTTCTGAACACACAGCTATTACCAAATCAATTAGCTGACTGACTCATGACTTTGGAACACTCTAGTTTAGGCCATGTTCTAGGCTCCTTACCAGGAGGAGCGTAGCTTACGACTTGTCCACACTGGCTCTGGGGTAATCTGCCCTTTTGGCCTCCAGAACACTCCTAGGGATCAGAACCCCTTCCTCATTCTGTCAGATTCACCCCTGGGTCTGCATCCATCTGCTAAGTCCTTGTCTGCCAACTCAATATGGCGAACTTTGTACCCACAGGTTTCTATGTTGTTGTGTGCCTTCAAGTTGGTCCCTATATCAGGTTTCTGAGACTGTAAACCTTTCAGGAGCAGAAAGTCTCATCTTTCTTCTGTGAAGCAGCTGGTGGAGTCCAACTGCTGACCTTGCAGTTAACAGCTTAATGTATAACCCACTACCCTCCAGCCCTGGCTTAATTCCAGTTAACGTTTTCCTGAGAAGAAGAAATACATCTTGGGTTTACATAAACATGTATTTTGTAATTCTGATCCCATCTTGAAGCCTCAATAAGCCGAGATGCCTATGTAGTTAGAAAGGCATTTCTGCTCTAGGCTGAGTCTCCCCAAAGCACACTACTTGGATGTTTCTAGAAATCCCTGTAAGAGGCAACTGCTTCAAAGAAGAACAAACAAGATGGCAGATAGGGTGGATGTGTACTAAAGAGCTCCGCCAACAACACAGAATACCCGACCAAGCAGGCTCAGAGGATGGTCCCAGAACTCTGAACAACATATAAAGGAATACTTAGAAGGTTGGAAGGCTCACAGCTGGGGGAAATTGTGGCAGAAGCAAGAAATCCATTGCTTTCTAGTCCAGGACGCTCGGCTGCTCCAGGAGCCACCATCTTGAGTGAGACCAAGCGGGGGAAGGAGCGGAGCGGCCACAGACGCCTGGCAGACCCCCAGAGATGAAGGTGTGGACATTCTTTTCTTTTGGTATCTGTTCATTGGTCCCTTACTGTCTGTGCACCTCCATTCTGGTGACTATAGGGGTGCTGAGCTAGTGGTCACCCCAGCCCCAACCTCGGAGGGTTCTACTACGCATGTGCACAGATCTCCTCGAAATTTAAAGAGACAGTTTCCAATTAAAACCAAACGGCCACAGCCAGCCCTGAACTGTCTCCAACTAGAAAAAAGGACTGAACGGGGATTGTGGAGTGGGACAAGCAGACAAAAGAGGAAATAGGATGAAAATTAAATCCTAAGTTATGACAAAATGACCAACAGTGGTATCTTGAAACTTCTCAGGAAGAAGAGTGAAAAGGGAAGCCCATTTCCTGATCAC
>NW_006408640.1:3333845-3351917 GCF_000296735.1 Chrysochloris asiatica | reverse complement strand
CGAACCACTGACCTTAAGGTTCGCAGCCCAATTCGTAACCACTACGCTACCAGAGCTCCTTCATTATTCCTTACTTCTTTTCCCAAATTTCAACTAGAATTTTGAACAGTTTCCAAAACAGCAACAGATGAGAGAATGGGAGAGGAAGTAGAACCAGAAAGAAAAAAATGAGTGAGCCACAGTCATAAGTATATCCCCAATCTTTGAGAGAAGAATTCATAAAATGGTGTGTATTCTGATGCACACCTTACCAGCAGTAGTTGACACTGCTGAGTACATTTTCAGAGCCAACCCTTATTATCTGTATATACAAATGGGTTACAAGTCAAAGGATGCTTCTTTCACAAAGTGCTCTGAACTTCCGGTGATTTTACAGGTCAAAACCAACATAAATCCTGGGATGAAATACAGAGATACCGCTGTAGTTTATAGTTTACACAGTAGAATGATACAGAAGCTCTAAATAAAATGCAATAAGTTCATTGAATCTTCTGCAAAGGATGTGAGGAAGTATGCTTTTTTTTTCTGATATGTCATTGCAAAAGATTTTTTCCCATTCTGTGGGCTCCTTTTTTACTCTTTTGGTGAAGTCTTTTGATGCACGTAAGTTTCTAATTTTTAGTATGTTCCAATCATCTATTTTTGTCTTCTTTTGTCTGTATAAGCTTCACAATGTTTGGTAGTCTGTGTGTGCCCTGTATTAGAGTCCTTAAATTTGTCCCTATTTTTTCATTGATGACCTTTATCATTCTGGGATTCACATTTAGGTCTTTAATCATACTGAGTTGGTTTTTGTATATGGTGTGAGGTAAAGGTCTTGTTTCAATCTTTTGCATATCGATTTCCAGTTCTGCAGCACCATCTGTTGAAGAGACTATGTCCTCCCCATTCAATGTACTTTGGCCCTTTGATTAATTGACTGTGAATGGGTTAATTTCTGGATTCTCAATTCTGTTCCATTGATTTAGCTTCATTGTACGAGTTTGGACCACTGAAGCCATGTAGTAAATGTTGAAATCAGGAAGTGAAACACTTCCAACTTTGTTATTCTTCTTAAGCAGTGCTTTATCCTGGCTCTCTTTCCTTTTAGATTTTCTTCCAATTATTTAATGACTATTATTTAATAATTCTCTGCTCAATACATTAAGAGCCCTTCCTGGTGATGCAATTACAAAATAAGGTTTATAATTGCTTTTTCCATCTTGCATTATATATAAGTACAGATTGCTTTGGAAGCATTGACATTTTCACAATGTTAAGTCTGAGGAAGTAAGCTTTTTTGAGTGAGTTTTATAAAGTTAAGGTAGAGTCAAAGTATTTTGGATTTCTATTGATTTTAAAAGTGACAGGTGGCACTGAAGGCTGACACAAAAATGAAAACAGAAATTGATGTGCTTCAGATGTACACACTGCTTAAGATGACTACACTCAGAAATTCTGGTCTTTTCTAGCTCATTCTATAAATTACCATTAATTAGTAAAATAAAAAGTCATTTATTTAAAAAAAAGTGATCTAAATCTCATAGTGGGGAATGCAGATTCCTTTTTTCATATGTAATTGTATCATGTACTTCTTAACAGAAACAAAAGATATAGTTCAAGTTCATAATAGCATTTTGATTTGTATTAATAGTCACATACAAAAGAATAACTATCCAGTTTCATAAAGATATTGATTCCTTCTTGAAAGATATAGTGCTGGCAGGGAAATACCAAATACAGAAAAATATAACAGAAAATAATTAAATAAAAGAATAAACATGAATCTTGCCTGCGGTTGACTACTTAAAATTTTAGTAATTTGGAAAGAGAATATTAGCGAATGAATAATTAGGTGGTACACAATGTCTTTCCCCCTATACAAATGTATTGGGCCAAACCTAAATCCAACCCACAGCCATCGGATCAATTCTGACTCATAATGACCCTAGAGGACAGAGAAGTTCTCCCCTAGTTTCTGATGCTGTCAGTGTTTACGGAAGCAAACCATCTCATCTTTCTCTTGTGGAGCATCTGGAGGGTTCAAACTGTGAATATTTCCATGAGCAGTCCAATATTTAACCCACTGCACCACCAGGGTTCTTAATATATTGAGCAGAGAATTTAAATAACAGGCAACAAAAGATTGGAAGAAAATCTATTATATCTACTATTTTACAAGTCCATTAATTCAGTGGCAGAAAAATTCACTTGAAGAATGTTGACGTGATTACTTTGATCCCATAGCCCAGATAATTGGTGCAGGTCTAGGGTCACCACATGTACCAGGTCTCATATGTAAGTGACATCTAAAGAGATGTACATGTAGCAGGTAAATAATTGGGGGTCTGTGGATTTCATCAGGCACACAAATTGTGTTTAATGTCATGTTCTTAAGTTGTCTTGACACAGTTATGAAAAAGTCCCACACTGGAGATCAGTCCGTTTCCCTTGCCGCATAACTGATTAAGTCCACTTTCCAATCACTCCCTTTATCAGCTTCTCATACTACTGGACCACTATGAACCTGTTCCAATCATCCTGGGACCAGATACCTAATGAAGGACAATCCCTAGGCTCCCTGAGCTTCTCCTACAATTCAGCTTTTCGTTACTTTGTTCCTGGGTATAACCCCATGCGGCCCTGCATCCTGTCATGCTGTACTTCTTGTCTTTGAGAAATGTATGTATAATAAACCTGGTACTTCTCATGGCTTCCCTGACTCTTCTCTTCGTAATGTCATCCCTCACTTATCTTATTGTGAATTTTCTAGAGCACTATGTTTTATTAATTTGTGTCAATGTTTAAAACTAAGTAGATTTCAGATGAAAAGTGGGATTTCTACCTTATTCTGGAAATTTGGAAAACTTGGCAATACTTCTCACAAAGTATCTATGGGGTGGAACTAGGTTGCAACATCACTTCCTCAGCTTTCCTTGACCTCCCCGATTAGATCAGAGCTCTGTTACACATTTTCATGTTTTTTAAAGTTGAGTTTCACATTCATTTATTACTATCAGATATCCATGAAATCAAGGGTCTTATCTTTGCTTCCAATTATGTCTCTAACACTTTGCACAATGTAGTGTCTGACACAGCAGTCATATCCATGGGGAAGGAGAAATGGGACAAAACATACAGAATCTATGTTCTAACTTTTCTGGACTCTTGGTGTTGTCCACCTCAGATAAATTAACCTCCAACTTTTTCATCTGTTGGTTCATTTTGCCTTTGTTTATACAAGGATAAGTAAAAAAGTATTGCAACTTGGATTCTAGTTCCTACATACATGGTTTATTCCAAACAATATGTTTAAACATGTCTCTATGATCAATGGATTGCTGCAGACAAGTTCTCTCAATAATCTCAAGTTGTCTTCATCTCATTAGGGTACATTCCATAAACAAATCTAATCAAAGTAGGGGCTTTTGAGAGGATCTGCTAAGTCAGTTAAATTCAAGGTTAGCTCAGAAGGTTATAAAACTGCTTTTTGGGATCCTAAAGGAGTAATCATCCAATTGATAAGTTTTCTCAAAGGACACAGACAATCATGAAAAAGTTATAAGAAAATTATAAGAAATTATAAGAAAACTGGAAACTACATTGGTGAGAAAAAGGTCAGGAAAGTTGCTCCACGGAATTTTTTTCCATTATAGCAATACACCTGCTCATTCTTCAAGTTAGCAAGGTCTGTCCTATGAGAATTCAGTTGGAAAACTTTATCCCATCCACCCTACGGTCCTGATCTTGCCTTTGCAGACTTCTTTTTGTTCCCCAAACTCATAGACCATTTGAAAGAGATGCAATTTGAGTCTCTCAAAGATGCCAAAACTGCTGTTTTAATGTGTGGTAAATTGAAGAGTGACGAAATCTTTGGGGGAAGGGTTGTTGTTATTGTTAAATGCCGTTGAGTCAGTTCCAACTCATAGCAACCCTGTGCAGGGTTTCCGAGGAGTGGATGGTGACCTTGAACCACCAACCTTTCGGTTCAAATGGACCCTGTAGTCCAGTGCATTAACCCACAGCACCACATCAGAACTCCTGGGAAGGGTTAGAGAGATGGAAAAAATGCCTTCAGAAGTGTGTAGACATAAATGGAGGTTATGTCAACAATAGCCTCACATTTTCATACTTTTGTTTAATAAAGATTTCTATGAAATCCTGGTGTGGCTCTGTGGGTTAATGCGCTGGACTGCAAGGTTGGTGTGAACCATAAGGTTGGTGGTTCAATCTCATCAGCCATTCCTCAGAAACCCTATACAGGGTCACTATGAGTCGGAACTGACTCTATAGCACTTAACACCAACAACAATGATTTTATAACAGTACTTTTGACTTTCCCTCATATTTGAGTGTTCTCCCTTTACACTGTATTTCCCTTGGCTACTAACTAATGTATCATTCTTTCCCTTCTTAGCCAAGCTTATGGACAGTGCAATTATATTCTTTGTCTCTTTTTCTATTTTACCTTCCCTTTACTCCTTCACACTTAGCATCTGGTTTTTGTATTACCATGCATTAAATTAGCTTTGGGAGGGGCAGTGGTGGTTCTGTGGTAAATTTTCATTTTCCAATAGAGAAACCCAGGTTCAATTATCGGCTAATGCACCTCATGTGTAGCTCTCTCAGAATAGGTTTGTATATTAGTATGATGCTGAAAAAGTTTCAATAGAGCTTCCAGACTAAGATGGACAAGGAAGATATGGAAATCAGCCACTGATATGATCTACAGCTGATCATGGGGATAGTGAAGGGCTGGGGAGCATTTTGTTCTGTTGTGCATGGGGTCACAGATGAGTTGGGGGGTCTCCATATCAATTAACAGCAACACAGCTTTGCAAAAGTCACTAATGAATTCCCCACAGCCTCCATGTATAGCTCTAAAGGACACTTTCAAAACTATCTTAATTAACCTTGCTGCTGCTTTTGATTATGTGAAAAGCACCCTCCTTTAGGTGGGCCTCCACAAACTACTTCTGCATTGAGTGCCTGGAACATAGGTAACACTGAGGCCAATAGGAACTCCATCAAGGATTAGGAACTCTGCTGTCACATCCCTTCTACAACCAACTTGTGAGCTCTTTGAATTTCAGGAGCTCCCTCCTTCCTCCAGAAATGTCTCCCCTCTGGGTCAAACAACTGCAATGTTTTGTGTTGGCAAATACAACAACCCCACAATGCTCTGGATACAATAGATAATTTTAGCTCACATGAAGAATCAAAAGAAAATGGCTCAAACCAATGATCAAGATGCACAGCCAGAAAATGATTCTGAGGGAGAAAAGGTAATGGAATGAACTGAAAAGGAATTCAAAAGAATGATACTTAGGTACCTTCAAAGGATTGGCAGAAAGATCGAGGAAAGCAAGAAGAACACAATAAAAACTTTGGAAGAATTCAGGAAAACACTACAAGAACAAATAGACAAAAGAAACGCAAATTTTGAAACAATATAAACTTGCAATTAGAAATCCAGAAGATTAATACCAAGGTCTCAGAAATGGACAATACATTGAAAGGACAAAGGAGCAGATGCAAAGCAATGGAAGCCTGAATGAGTGGGCTTGAAAATAAATCTCTCAATATTAGTATGCTAGAAGAACAAGTGAAAAATGAATGAAAAATCTGAAGCGTTATGTGGGATGATATGAAAAGGAACAATTTATGGGTGATCAGAATTACAGAACACAGAAAGACAAACACAGGGAAAAATTTCAAAGGGTTGTTGGAAGAAAACGTCCCTACCATCCTGAAAGCGAAGAAGAAAAGCATACAAGAAGCTGAATAAACCCCAAACAGGATAGATCCCAAAAGAAAATAACTAACTTTATAAAATCAAAGACAAGGAAAAAATTCTGAGAGCAGCTCGGGAAAAAAGAAAAGTTACCCATAAAGGAGAACCAATAAGACTCAGCTCAGATTTTTCAGCAGCAACCATGGAGACAAGAAGACAATGGAATGACATATACAGAACTCTGAAAGAAAAATATTGCCAACCAAGAATCATATACCCAGCAAAGTTGTCCCGCAAATGTGATGGAAAAATTAGGGCATTTCCTGATTAACAGAAATTAAAGGATTTTGTAATGATCAGACCAACTTTACAAAAAATGCTAAAGGGGGGAAGTGGGAACAGAGGATCCCAGGATCAAGTAAGAAGAACCATGAGCAAAGTATAAGATTCCTTCCTACCTGGAAAAGTGGCAGCAGGAGAATGGCTTGCAGACTGTGCCCTTTGAGCATCTATAGATTGGCTAAAGGAACTTTAAAACTCTAGCCTGAGCAGGGCAAAACCTGAGGAACCACATGGCTGAGAGGCCAAAGATGAAAAGGAAACATGTCTGCAGTATAAAAGAGAAGAGGCATTCCTGGCTGGAGAACTCCTGCATCCTGAATTGTTTCTGATCGTAAGTTGTAGAGTTCACTTCCCTAATAAACTCCAAAATTGCGTGTTATCCATAAGCAACTGGACAGCAGGGTCGCTATTCTGCAAAAATCCCTTTTTTAAAGTTTTTGGAGTCTCGTATTCATTCATGTCCAACACAAAGTCAACCTGATGACCAAGATTATCTTTTAAATCACTGAGACTGTGGCAAGACACAGAAAGGGGACATGGATCCAAGAACTACTTTGTGTTTTTTTGTTTTGTTTTGTGTTTTCCTGTTGGCATGTAGCCTAGCTAAAAAGAGTTGTTGTGATGCTGGAAGCTATGCACTGGTATTTTAAATACCAACAAGGTCTTCCACGGTGGACAGGTTCTAGCAAAGCTTCCAGAGTGGAAGAAGGAGAGGCAGACCACTTCTGAATGGTAAGCCACCAAAACCTGAGAATTTTCAGACAACATTGTCTGATATTGCGCCAGAAGATGAAACCCTCAAGTTGAATGACACTCAAAATATAACTAGGGAAGAGCTGCCTCCACAAAGTAGATTTGACCATAATAACTTGATGGAGCAAAGTTTTCAGGGCCTTCATTTGCTGATGGGGCACAACTCAAAATGAAAAGAAACAGCTGTAAACAGTTGTTAATAATTGGAATGTGAAATGTATGAAGAATGGATCTAGCAAAATTGGAAGTTGTCAAAAATGGAATGGAATTCATAAAGATCAGTATCCTAGGCATTGTTGTTGTTAAATGCTGTCGAGTCACTTTCAACTCATAGTCACTCTGTGTAGGATTTCAGAGGAGCGGTTGGTAGGTTTGAATTCTGACCTTGTGCCTACCAGTCCAGTACTTGCCCTGTGGCACCACAACAGGACTCCAGTCCGACGCATCAGTGAGATGGCGGAAAAGCTCAACACCATCAGCCAAAATAAAGCAAGGGGCTGATTATGGAATGGACCATTGCTCTTATGCAAATTCAGGCTGAAGCTGAGGAAAATAAAAAACAACTCATTGAGAGCCAAAATATGACCATGAATACATCCCATCCAAGATTAGAGACCATCTCATGAACTAATTTGATACACTAGACACCAATGACCAAAGAATTGTTGGGATGACATCAAGGACATCATACAGGAAGAAAGCAAATGGTCATTAAAAAGAAATGAAAGAAAGAAAAGACAAAAATGGATGTCAAAAGAGGCTCTGAAAGTTGCTCTTGGGAATAGAGAGAAGCTAAGACGAATGGAAGAAATGAGGAAGTAAAAGAGGTGAACAGAAAATTTCAAAGGGCAGCTCAAGAAAACAAAGTAAAGTATTATGATGACATATCTATACAAGTTCTTTGCCCATTTTATGGTTGAGCTATTTGTATTTTGGCGAGGGAGGAGTCCTGCTGTGGCATTGTAGGGTAAGTGCAGGACCGCAAGGTCGGTTTGAACCACAGGGTTAGTGGTTCAAACACACCAGTCGCTCCTTGGAAACCCTATACTGGATTGCTATGGGTCAGAACCAACTTGACAACACTTAACAACGTTTGTATTTTTGTTATTAGGTTATCAAAATTTCATATATGTTATAGTTATACCAGAAGGATGTTTACCTGTGTTTTATTGACTACGCAAAGGCTTTCAATTGTGTGGATCATGACAAGCTATGGACAACATTGAGAAGTATGAGTATTCCAGAACACTTAATTGTACTTCTGAGAAATCTGTACCTAGACCAAGAAGCAGTTGTTCGAACAGAACATGGGAACACTGAATGTTTTAAAATGGGGAAAGGTGTGAGACAGGGTTGTATTCTTTCACCATACTTATTCAACCTGTATGCTGAGCAAATAATACGAGAAGCTGGGTTCTATGAAGAAAAATGTGGCATCAGGATTGGAGGAAGACTCATTAACAACCTGCGATATGCAGATGATACAACCTTGCTTGCTGAAAGTGAAGAGGACTTGAAACATTTACTTATGAAGATCAAAGAGTACACTCTTTGATATGGATTACATCTCAATGTCAAGAAAACAAAAATCCTCACCACTGGACCAATAAACAACATTCTTATTGATGGAGAAAAGATTGAAGTTGTCAAGGACTTCATTCTTCTTGGATCAACTATCAACACTAGCGGAAGCAGCAGTCAAGAGATCAGACGACATATTGCATTGTGCAAATCTGCTGCACAGGAACTTTTTAAAGTATTGAAGAGCAGAGATGTCAGCTTGAGGACTAAGGTGCACCTGACCCAGGCCATGGTGTTTTCAATAGCCTCATATGGATGCAAAAGCTGGACAGTGAATAAGGAAGATAGTAGAAGAATAGATGCCTTTGAGTTGTGGTGTTGGAGGAGAATACTGAAAGTGCCATGGACTGCCAAAAGAACCAATAGATCTGTTTTGGAAGAAGTATAGCCAGAGTGCTCCTTGGAGGCCAGGATGGCTAAGCTTCGTCTCTCATACTTTGGACATATTGTCCGGAGGAAACAGTTGCTGGAGAAGGATGTCATGCTGAGTAAAGTGGAGGGTCAGAGAAAAAGAGGAAGATCCCTAACGATGGCCAGGTGGCATCATTGATGGCGTCAAGTGTGGCAGCGGTAGTGAGGTTGGCCCAGGATCGGACATTGTTTCGTTCTGCTGTGCATGGGGTCGCTATGAGTCGGTTCCGACTCAATGGCAACTGACAACAACAACAATAGTTATTGGATTCCTGTCAAATAAATGATTTCCAATGATGTTCTCTCAAAAAAAAAAAAAATGCTAAAGGGTGCTCTTTGGATTGGGAACCAACAAAAGCAGACAACAACCTGAGATTACTATACATGACGGTAACCCCCAGAACTCAATCCAGATATACAAGTGTTAAAGTAAAACAAACTGACAAGACTGAAAATAGGGTACCAGTGATATCAATGTATAATGAAGTCAACTACAAAGATACAGAACTTCCAAATGGCAAGGGGGTCAAGTAGATTTCAAGATAAAATAGACTTATTAAGCAGGGTAAATTTTAATAAATTACAGGGTAACCGCTCAAAGAAAAATAATCTATCTGCACATCAAAATAAAAAAGGAAAATCCATACCCCTATAATATATAATGAAGTCACATTAACACAACAGACGTGAAAAAAAGAAAAACCCACAAACAAAATGACCTCAGCATAGAAAATTACATGGAACAAAGAACCTAGCAGCATCACAAAAAACACACACAAAAAAAACTAACAACAATGAATTGATACCTATTAATAATTACACTGAATGTAAATGGATTAAATATACCAGTCAAGAGACATAAAGAGCAGAGTGGATAAGAAAATAGGATCCCTCAATATGCTGTCTACAAGTGACATATAAAAATGATGGAGACAGCCTAAATTCACATCAACAGAAAAATGGTTAAACTTTGGTACAAACATAAAATGGAATAGTACAAAACGTTGAAGAATAATGCTTATATGAGGTCATTATTGTTAACACTTAAGAAAGGGTTTTCATACTAAAAGAAACATTCTTTTATGGTTACCGGGGTGGGAGGGAAGTTGTTGTCGTCGTTAGGTACCATCGTGTCAGTACCGACTCATAAGGACCCTATGCACAACAGAATGAAACACTGCCCAGTCCGGGGCCAACCTCACAATTGTTGCCATGCTTGAGCCCATTGATGATGCCATATTGCCAATCCATCTCACTGGTGGTCTTCCTCTTTTGCTCTGACCCGCCACCTTACCAAACATGATATCTTTCTCCAGTGACTGGTCCCTCCTGACAATGTCCAAAGTATGAGAGACGACGTTTGGCCATCCTGGCCTCCAAGGAACACTCTGGCTGCACTTCTTCCAACACAGATCTGTTTGTTCTTTCGGCATCCCATGGCACTTTCAATATTCTCCTTAAACACCATAACTCAAAAGCATCAATTCTTCTACCATCTTCCTTATCCACTCTTCAGCTCTTACATGCATATGAGGTTATAAAAAATACCATGGCTTGGGTCATGCGCACCTTAGTCCTCAAGCTGACGTCTTTGCTCTTCAACACTTCAAAAGAGGGAAGAAAGAGTAATAATTCACTATCTAGTGGGTAGACACATGTTAGCCCAGGTGATGGGGAGGGCAATATATAAGAAGAAGGAGGGTTGCAGAAGAATGATAAAGATATGTGAAAACACAGGGAGGTGTGCATGAGCTAAAGTGGATGGAGGTAAATATATCAAGTTGAAACAACAATGTCAATCCTCACAACTGGACCAATAAATAACATTATGATAAATGAAGAAAAGCTTGAAGTTGTCAAATACTTCATTTTGCTTGGAGCTACAATCATTGCTCATGAAAGCAGCAGTCAAGAAATCAATCGATATATTGCATTAGACAAATCTGCTACACAAGACCTCTTGAAAATCTTCAAGAGCAAAGATGTCAGCTTGAGGACTAAGATGACCTGGCTCAAGCAACGGTATTTTCAATAACTTCATATGCATGTGAAAGTTGGATAACAAATAAGGAAGACTGGAGAAGAATGGGTAGGCTTGAATTATGGAGTTGGATAAGAATATTAAAAGCACCATGGACTACCAGAACAAACAGATCTGTCTTGGAACAAGTGCAGTCAGAATGCTCCTTGGAAGCTAGGATAACGAGACTTCATCTCCCATACTTTGGACATGTAATCAGGAAGGGCCAGTCACTGGAGGTCATTATGCTGATAAAATGGAGGGTTGGTGAAAAGAGGAAGACCCTAGATGTGAAAGATAGACACAGCTGCAACAGAAACAGGCTCAAATGTAACAGTTGTGATGATTGTGCAGGATTGGGCAGTGTTTCGTTCTGTTGTGCATAGACTTGGCATTAATCGGAATCAACTAGATGCCACCTACTGACAGCAATAACTATATATTCTTGGACTATCTCATTTTCATTGTTTTGCTTAACACCCTTTTGTTATTATTTTCACATCTTATCTCTAGTTGTGGCAACAATTGTGAGGTTGGCCCAGGATCGGGCAGTGTTTTGTTCTGTTGTGCATAGGGTCACTATGAGTTGGTACCGACTCGATGGCACCTAACAACAACAACATCTCTAGTTGTAAATGCTTCTTTAAGCTTTAGGTGTGTAAAACCAACTTCCTGCTGGACAGGATTACTTAAATGTTACACAAGCAGTTTTCACTAAACATAATCTAAGATGAGCTCTTGTCACATGTGCCTGCTCCCCCTACTTTCTTGCTCAGCCTGCTCTCCCATCTTCTGAAATTTATACAACTGTCTACCCAAGCATCAAATATTGATGTGAGAGACTGAGAGTTATTTAATAATTCCTTCCCACTTACACCTTCTGCATCCTCTCATCTAACTACTTCTCCAGGTCCAGTGCTCCTCTGATATGCCACTACATTTCTACTACATTGCTCTAGTTCAGACTTTAGTATTTCTTACCTGAACTGCTGCCTTCTAACTGGAACTTCCATTTTATTTCCATCCCACTCCTGCACCTCCTTAAAACCCAGCCATCCCTTGCCTAAAAGAATGTTCTAAATAAAATGAAAATGAGACTACATCACTCTTGTGTAAGGCTTCATTGTCATAGTGGTTCTAGACTCGTGCTTTTGCCTGACAATTGGCTGGGATGCTGAGTCCTGTGCAGTAGATCAAGATGAGGTCATCAGGAGCAAACCTGGAAGATCACATAAAGGTGTCTAGAAAGTAAAATGCAGGTCATATCAAAGAAAGGAACAAATGGCGGTCGATATCAATACAAGGGAGTTAAAGGTTTATTCCTCCTACTGGTAGACTCTGGGAAAGTGTCATAGAGGAGACATGATCATGGGAGACAGGGGAAGAAACAAGAGTACTGAAGTGAGTGTTCTTCAGTAGCCTGTGAGCTTGCTGTCCCCTAGCACTGGGCTCGCAATGCTATTTCCAAATATATATATATATTTAAGTGAATGGAGTCAAATGAGTCAAAAATAAATTGTTATTAAACATATATGTTTAATAATGTTTTAAGAATGCAAGCATTTTAAGAATGTTAATGTTTCTGGACCACTGGGCTACCAGACCTCTGGTAGCGTAGTGGTTATGAATTGGGCTGTAAACCTCAAGGTCAGCAGTTTGAAACTACCAGCTGTTCTGCATGAGAAAGATGGGGCTTTCTGCTCCCATATAGATTTACAGCCTCGGAAACCCTGTTCAGGGTCACTATGAGTCGGAACCGACTCCACGGCACACAACAACAACAACAACGTTTCTGATTTTAAAATTTCCAGCAAATTGATGTCTTCTATTTTAACAAACCTGAGAACCTTTCTGTGTTTAATTCAAATCTCTATAAAGTCTGATAAATAATGTCAATGTGGCATAACAATATGTTTTATTGTTGATATTATTAAGTGGAGAGGGACTTTGAGTCAATGTTATTTCAGATATGATGCTGATAAACAAGCTGTATTGGGTTATGAGACAATTTCTTTAAAGAGTTATTGCTGTTAAGTGCCATTGAGTGAGTTCCAAACTCATAGAGACCCTGTATAGAGTTTCTGATAAGCGGCTGGTGAGTTTGAACCGTGGACCTTGTGGCAAGCAGTTCAGGGCTTTTCTTACATTACCACACCAGGAATTTACTTATTATTATTATTTTTTATTTCTATACAGCACCTTTAGTTCCTCATTTCTATTGCCACACCAGGACTTTAAATAGTACAGGCATTCAAATTGCGTTACAAGAACCAAGAAGCTTGCCTCTAGCCATTCTAGCCTCCTAACCTCATCCCATAGGTCCTCTGCACTTCTTACCACAGAATCTCAACTTTAGTCACTTTTTTATTATTCATAAAATATTTTTGGCTTCACATCTCTCTTTATTATTATTATTTTTTTACATTCCTCTTCATTAAACATTACAATGAACACTAGACATTTTTAAATTTTAGTATCCATTTTTTGTTTTTACTTTGATGCATTATTTGGCTGGAATTACTTTTAGTTAATTTCTCTACAGAAAAATACGTTGGTGTTTTTTGTTGTTGTTGTTGAGCATTTGTATTTCAGAAGATTTTACTCTCATGTACAAACAATGGTTTATGTATGTCTATAATTCTAGGTCTACAATCTCTATCTGCAGGCCTCTGAAATACTGCTCTGCCATATTATTGTTGGTTGCCATCAAGTTGATTCTGACTCATGGTGAACCCTTGTGTGCAGACCACAGACCACAACTGCACTCTGTAGATCAATAGGCCTCTCTTCTGAGAAGCCTCTGAGTGAGTTCAAATCACCAACTTTTCAGCTAGTAATCTAGTACTTAACCAAGGACTGGCTGCTCTAATATAGACTATAGTTGAGCACTGTGAAAATTCTGCTCCTGATCGGATCCTCTCCCTTTTTTAGGTAACCTGCATATATACTTTTTGTTGTTGTCATTGTTTTGTTTCTCTTTATCTTAAGATCAAGTATTTCTTCCTGATATAGCAGCCAGATTTATGCTGTTTAATTATTCATGTTTGCTGTGGATGAATCCTTTCAAACTGAAGACTTGATTATTCTCTGTTGTTGTTGTTGTTGTTAAGTGCCGTTGAGTTGGTTCCGACCCATAGTGACCCTGTACAGGGTTTCCGAGGGTGTAAATCCTTACGGGAGTAGGAAGCCTCACCTTTCTCCCGCGGAGCGGCTGGTAGTTTCGAACCGCTGACCTTAAGGTTCGCAGCCCGATTCGTAACCACTACGCTACCAGAGCTAGACCTCAATAAATGCCTCATTCATTCATAAGGAAGTGTCTTTCTCAGGTCCTGCCCCTTACACATAGCAGTGCACAGCACTTGACAATCATTCTTCCTTGTATCTCACATAAATTGTGATCAAAAGCCCACATCTTAAGTTGTGTTTTTGGGGTTTTTTTGCTGTTAAATTTAAAAGCTGACAAGCAGCATCAGGACCTCAGAATTTTTTTGTCCCTTTTTTTCTACAACACATTGTATAGACTTGCAGAAAAAATCTTGTGCTTGCTACAGAGAAAATAATAGTAAAGCATATAGCTGATTACTTTTAAATGAAGATCATTTTGTACTAGCTTTCATATGTGCAGTTAGCACAAAAACAGTTCTTGGGGACCTGCCACCACTATTCTTTTAGTTCTAAATGTGTAGAAAACATTCCGACAGCACCAGGGTTGAATTTGCTGTTGGTAAGCACCATGGAATTAGTTCCTACTCATAACAACCTTTTACAGGATTTCCGAGGAGCAGCTGGTGGGTTTGAACTGCCAACCCTGTGGTTTAAAGTCCAGTGCTGATCCTACAGCAAGCACCACACCAGGAGCTGAGTAAGTGCTATATATTCAGGTGCTGAAATTACTTCTCAAAAGGCAACAAGCCACATCTACAGACAGCTCTGTAATACTTTTATTAGCATAAAAGCTTTGTGGTCAAGCTAAAAGGTCTTATAAATCTCTCATTTGTGTTCTTAAAACGAACTGCAAAAAGTTGCTTGAGGCAGGAAATGAGATGCTGGAATTAGACATCCCTGTGGATAACATACCATAGAAGTGAGTGAACGGAAGGGAGAAATTCCCAGAGAGGTTCATTTATTGGTTATCAGTGAGCGACTGGCCATATGACACTAAGTGCAGAGCATAATGGATGTATTCTAGGCCCAATCATTAGACCAAACCCTGGGATAAAGATCGCTTCACCAAGTATTTACAGGTTCAGAGACAGACCTGAATACTGCCCAAGAACACTCAGATCCATTCCCATTCCCAGGATTTAAGGACGGCAGCCTCGGAAACCCTGTACAGGGTCGTTGTGAGTCGGAACAGACTCCACGGCACATAACAACAACTCCCTCCACTCTCTGAGTCCTCAACTCTGAGCTCTGAGGTCCTTGACAACAACCCCACCCCCCCCACCCCCCCATAGAGAGGCAGGTGGGAGCTCTTTTAGCAGCCTGGGGGACACCACGGAGCGGGGCAGCACACTCACAAAGCGCTCGGGAGTTGGCCCTGAGACCTGCCAAGCAGCATCCATGACGGGGTGCGCCCCAGGCGCAGGGTGCAGCAGGACCTACCGAGCAGCAGCAGTCGGTGCGTCTGCCGGAAGTCACGCTTCTGCTCCCGGAGCATGCGGTCAATGCTTCTGCTGACTTTCTTCGCCTCCTTCTCCGCCTCACGCTCCTCGGCGCGCAGCTGGTCCAGGGGGCTCTGCTCCTCCCTGGGCCGACGGGGCACTGGCAATAGCTGCAGCGGCCACCTCCTGGGAGGTGCGGACGCCGGACTCCCGCCACGAGTGCCACCAGCCCCGGCCGCCTCCCCATCAAAGGACATATCTCGTACAACCCCGCCCATCGCCTCCAAGACGCTGGCCGAGAACTGGGCAGGCATTGGGACATCCAGGGACCGCTCTGGGTCTTCCGGGCCAAAGACCAGCGGTCGCAGACTATAGCACAGCCCCATTCCCCTCTGAGCCGGGTTCAGGCAGCTTCGGTCGTCGGCGCGGGGTCCCCAGGGACCGTCTTCTACCCGTGGACTGCACTGCTACCCGCCAGCTCCGGGTCCAGGGTTCGGTGAGCTCGGGGCGGGGACCTGCGCCTCTTATGGTCCCCAAGGGCCATGTTGCATCTTCCACTCAGGGCAGTGGGCGGCGGCCACTTGTCTGTGGATCACCGCGAAAGAGCTGATCACATCGACGGCCTTCTAGCCTGGCCACTTTACAGTAAAGACTGCCGCCAAACTGGCTCCATTACCGTAAAGACCGCTGCTGGGTGGACTCTGATTACCATAAAAACCTTTGCGTGCCTAGTTCTATTACCGTAAATGCTGCCCCTCAGCCCGCTTCTATTACCGTAAATATGTCCGACAGGCCGGTACCACTACCATAAACATCACCACCACTGCTGGCGCGCAGCTGTGGACAGTGCCACAGTCGAGGTGACTGTCACAACCTAGAATAGTTGCTGCCACACTTAAAGCATTACTGTGGTTTTAACCATGCATGGACTATGGTAAACAAGAATGCAAAGCCAGTACAAGGATAGAGACGCTACCTTTAAGACCTTAAACTTCCTAAACTATATCGTAGTGTGGTGCTGTAGGATAATGACTGGACTGATAACCCACCAGCTGCTCCTCGAAAACCCTATACAGGATTGCTATGAGTAGGCAATGACTCTGGCACATAACAAGAAAACAGTATACAAAACTGCAAATTTTATTTCCTCTCCTGGAAGCATTTCATGGTACAAATGATTAACAAGCTTAGGTTTGTAAATTCAGTCCCACCCAGAGGCATCTTGGAAGAAAGACCTGGAAATCGACTTCAAAAATGTCAGCTATTCAAAGAGTTTCCGAGTCTGGGGCTCAGACCATCGACTCAGGGGACATCATGGTCAATTGGCATAACCTAGTCCACAAAGACAATGTTCTACAGCCTACTTTGGTGAGTAGCATCTGGGATCTTAAAAGCTCATGAGCCGGCAAGGTGCAACTGTTGGTCTCTCCATGTGTGGAAGTAAGAAGAGTGATGAGAATTGAAGATGTTTGGAATCAAGTAGTCCAACAGATTGATGGAATATTTAAGCATTAGTATCCACGACTCTGAGATCAGAAGAACTAGATGATGCCAGGCTACCACTACCAGCTGCTCTGAAAGGGATCACATTAGAAAGTCCCAGATAGAGTGAGAAAATGTGGAAGAAAACTCAAAATTGTTAAAAAAAAAAAAGACTGGGCTTATTGGTCAGAGTCTGGAGAAACCAGAAACTATGGCCCTTAAATAGCCATTAGGTTTGGAAAGGAACTCACTTGCAGAGCCCAATGTTGTTGTTGTTGTTAAGTGCCGTTGAGTCGGTTCTGACCCATAGCGACCCTTTACAGGGTTTCCAAGGCTGTAAATCTTTATGGGAGCAGATAGCCTCATCTTTCTCCTGCGGAACAGCTGGTAGTTTCGAACTGCTGTCCTTAAGGTTCACAGCCCGATTTGTAACCACTAGGGGCGGGGGATGGGAGGGAGGTGAGAGACAACAACACTACTAAGGTATGCTCATCATGGAATGATCATTCAAAATCAAAAGGGCAGCATTTACCTAAGGACAAAGTTGTTAGAAAATAAGTAAAACGGAAATAGAAACTACACAGAGGAAATGGGATAACTGGTTCGTGGAGGAGATTGCATTCATTAAGATGAAACACTTTGTTTCATCTTTGAAACAAAGTGTTTCATCTCAAAGATCTTGTCTGTAACCTTCACTCAATTAACAATAAAAGTTTATATACATTCAGCTCTGGTAGCGTAGTGCTTACGAATCAGGCTGTGAACCGCAAAGTCAGCAGTTCGAAACTACCAGCTGTTCCCCGGAAGAAACATGAGGTTTTCTGTTATCATAAAGATTTACAGGCTCAGAAACCCTGTACAGGGTTGCTATGGGTTGGAACCGACTCCACAGCACATAACCACCAAGTACTGTTGGGTCGATTCTAACCTATGACTACGCTGTATACATAGGGCTTCTGAGGAGTGGTTGGTGAGCTTGAACTGCCAACCTGACCTTCCAATCCAGCACATTAACCCAAGACTCTCTCTCTCATATATATATATGAAGCTCTGGTAGCGTAGTGGTTACGAATTAGGCTGCTAACCTCAGGGTCAGCAGTTTGAAACTACCAGCTGTTTTGCTGGAGAAAGATGAGGCTTTCTGCTCCCTTAAAGATTTACAGCCT
>NW_006408640.1:3330387-3333308 GCF_000296735.1 Chrysochloris asiatica | reverse complement strand
TATATATAGAGAGAGAGAGAGAGAGAGAGAGCTCTGGTAGTGTAGTGATTACGAGTCAGGCTGCCAACCTCAAGGTCAGCAGTTTGAAACTACCAGCAGTTCTGCGGGAGAAAGATGAGGCGTTCTGCTCCTGCAAAGATTTATAATCTTGGAACCTTGTGCAGGATCACTATGAGTCAGAACCAACTCCACAGTACTTAACAACAGCATATATATATTGAGCCATTAAAAACCCTATGACACACATGCAGTCAGCCTTCTCCATTAAAAACCCTATGACACACATGGAGTCAGCCTTCTCCAAAGCAACCGATTTTTGGTTTTGATTTTAATTTTCTTTCCTAACCCACAATTTGGAGTTCTGGTGTGGTGCTGTAGGATAAGCACTGGACTGCTAACTGCAAAGTTGATGGTTCATATCCACCAGCTACTCCTTGGAAACTCTTTATGGGTCACTATTAGTCAAAATCAACTCCCAGGCACTTAATAACAACAAACCCACAATCCAGCATAGAGATCTCAGGGACAAGGACAGAACAAGAACAGAGTCCCATATACCCCCTTTGGTGCCTACTTAGTATACAGGCTCACCCCAAAGTTTTCACTTTTTTGGTTGTTGCCCACTTAATGAAGGAGCTCTGTAGTGGTTACAAAGTTGAGTTGCTAATCTCAAGGTCAGCAGTTCGAAACTACCAGTGGTTCTGTGGGAGAAAGATGAGGCTTTCTGCTTCTGTAAAGATTTACAGTCTTGGAAACCCTATATTGGGTAACTATGAATCGGAACCGACTCCACAGCATACAACCACCAGCACCACCACTACCCTCTTAATGTCCACCATATTATAGAGTTTCTAGAACTGGTGAAAGTTTCAATATAACTTTTAAGAAAACAACTATAACATGTGTTTTTTATTTTCAAAGCAAATGGCATTGAATACAACTGATACTTAAATATACCTAATATTGTTGTTATGTGCTGTTGAGTCAGTTCTGACTCATGTGACCCTGAGCAGGATTTCTGAGGAGCAGCTGTTGAGTTTGAACCCATGACTATAGCACACTCACTGCTTATCTATCAGTTTGTCATACTGTGGTGACTTGTGTATTGCTGTGCTGCTGGAAGCTATGCCATGGCAGTTTAAATATCAGTAGGTTCACCCATGATGGACAGGTTTCAGCAGAGCTTCCAAACACAGAGTAGGAAGGAGAGGTTCACTATTTCTGAATGCTTAGCCACTGAACACTTTATGAATAGCAGTAGATCATTGTCTTCCATAGTGCCAGGATATGAGTCCCTCAGATTGGAAGGCACTTCAGTACAACTGGGGAAGAACTGCGTCCTAAAAGTACTATGCCAGGAATGACAAACTGAAAAAGAATGGCATTGCATTCATCATTAAAAAGAGCATTTCAAGATATATCTTAAAGTACAATGTTGTCTATGATAGAACAATTTTTGTCCATACAAAAAATGGACAAACCCCCCTCCAAGACTGAAACTCAAAGGGAACGCATGAGCAAGCATGTAAGTTTGCTGGCAACCATGTTGGTATACTCGTGAGTGGAAGAGGGGAAAAGGCAGCAATGAAGAAATGGGCTGAGTTCAACCATGACTAGAGCAAGATAAAAAAAGGAATTTTTTATAAAGGAAGTGAGTGTAAATTGCTACAATATGATGAACTTGATTTGTACTTATGGATGTAGTAACTCAAAATCCCAACTGAGAGGGAAGAAGTCTTCACATGAGTATCAATCCTATCCCCTCTGTATACAGGGTATATAAGGATGGGCAACTTACGCATAGGCTACCTAAAATGAAAGGGCGATAAAGGCACGAAGTGACTGGCTTGCAAGTTTTCAAGAGGGAGTTTAGTTTAAGAGTATGCGAGGAAAGATAGAGTCCCCACTGAATAGTTTTCATCTTGTCTAGAGGGATCTGGTGAACAAAGATGGGGATAAGATTCTTATGATTCAAAAGTAAGAAATTGTTATCGTGACTAATTGTGACTGTCACAATTGTAAAGGTAGAAGTTCTGTAACACAAATGGGGGAGAAGTTAATCTTATAGTACAGAAACAGAGGACCCTAGCACCATCAAGAGAGAAGAGCACAAGCAGAATGCAGCAACAGCAGAGATGGAGCTAGAGATGAGGACATGGAGAGAGGAAGCAGCTGAGGACTATAGACTCATGGAAAGAGAAGCACTGAGTGCTGGCAGCCAGGAGGCAGGCTTGCAGATTGTGTCCTTTTGTTGTATAAATTATTTATATTCCTGAGTGTTTCTGTGTATATCCCCCAGAACAAACAAACAAACACAGGGAATGGAAGCAAATACTGTTGAATGATGATGCACAGAGGACATTGTAATCGTTGCAATGAAATGATGGTGTAAAGCTGATGTCCTCCCATGTAAACTATCATTCAGTTCACAATAAAAACTTAAAAATAAAAGAAGAAGATATGTTAAGTGCTGTTGAATTATAGTGCCACTGTGTAGGGTTTCTGAGGAGGGACTGGTGGGTTTGAGCCACCAACATTGCTATTAGCAATCTAGGGCGTATCCAACCACACCATACCAGGACACTTAATAGAGCATGGTTTATTTGGTAAAAGAATAGCTTTTATGTGCACTAGAAAACCTAGTGATATTTCCTTTATTGCAGTGGACTAGAACCAAACTCATAATATCTTTGAGGTATGCCTGTACTACTTCACAATTCAGTAGATATATCATATTGTTGTTGTTGTCAGGTGCCATTGAGTCAGAACCGACTCATAGCGATCCCATGCACAGCAGAACTAAACAATGTCTGATCCTGGGACAACCTCACTACCGCCGCCACACTTGATGCCATCAATGATGCCACCTGGCTGATCCATCTCATTGGGGGTCTTCCTCTTTTTCTCTGACCCTCCACCTT
>NW_006408640.1:3322615-3327553 GCF_000296735.1 Chrysochloris asiatica | reverse complement strand
CCCAGTCGCATTCTGAGTGCCTTCCTACCTTCTGGTCCTGTATCTGACAGTGTTTCTCTGCTATTCATAGAGTTTTCAGTGACTAGTGAATCGGAAGTAGTTTGTCACTCTTTCTTCCTAGTCTGTCTTTGTTTGGAAGCTCATCTGAAATCTGTCCACCATAGTAAACTATATTTCCTTGTAATAAGGAGAGCTGCTAGCATTGTGGGCTAGGTGCTGGATTGCTAACCACAAGGTCAGGAGTTCAAACCCACCAGCCCCTCCCTGGAAGAAGGATGAGGCTGTTTGCTCCCTTAAATACTTAGAACCCTATAGAGGGCTGTTATGTTGTTATGAGTTGGATTAACTGGATGTCAGATGGTTTGACTTTGGATTCTGGGCCCTTATAATATTACCGACATACATTTCATTTATCTATAAGCCATAATAATCCAGTATGTTGTTGCTGTTGCTATTTTAAGTAAACATTTATTTGTTAGATCAGTTAGAAATAAGGAAAATAAAATATTTTGTCTTCATTTATGCTTTCACTTCGTTTATGTTCTTTAAAAAAAATGTAGATATGAGTTTTTACCTATCTCATTTTTATTCTCCTTAAAGAACTTCTTTTAGCATTTCTTACAAGGCAGGTCTAGTCACAGCACATTCCTTTTATTTTTGTTTATCTGGAAGTTTCTCCTGCATATTTGAAGGATTATTTCACTGGGTACACCACTTGTCTGTCATTTTGTTGAATTGTGGTGTCTTGTGATGCTGGAAGCTATGCCACCAGTATTTTAACTACTAGTATGATCACCCATGGTAAGCAGGTTTCAGCTGAGCTTCCAGACTAAGACTGACTATGAAGAAGGCAGGCAGACTACTTCTGAATGGTTAACCATTGAAAACCTTATGAATAGCAGCAGAACATTATCGGATATAGTGCTGGAAGATAAGCCCTTCAGATTGGAAAACACTCAAAATATTACTGGGGAAAAGCTGCCTCCTCAAAGAAGAGTTTCTCTTAATGATGTGGCTGGAGTACAGCTTTTAGGACCTCATTTTCTGATGGGTCACAACTCAAAATGAGAAGAAGCAGCTGCAAATCCATTAGAAATTAGAACATAGAATGTACAAAGTATGAAGCTAAGAAAATTGGAAGTTGTCAAAAATGAAATGGAAAGCATAAAGATCAATATTATAGATATTAGTGAGCTGAAATGGACAGCTTTTGGCCATTTTGAATCGGGCAATCATATGGTTTATTATGCTGGGAATGACACATCGAAATGGAACGGCATCACATTCATCATCAAAAAGCATTTCAAGATCTATCTTGAAGTACAATTTTGTCTGTGATAGGATAATATCCATACGCATACAAGGAAGATGACTTAGTACTATTATTTAAATTTACACACAAATCACTAAAACCAGGATGATGAAAATGAAGAATTGTATCAACTTCTTCTGGAAATTGATCAAACATACAACCAAGATGCATTGACAATTATTGGTGATAGGAGTATGAAAGTGGAAACAAAAATGAAGGATCAGTAGTTGAATAATGTGGCCTTGTGATAGAAATGATGCAGGAGATTGCATGACAGAATTTTGCAAGATGAGTGACTTCTTCATTGTATGAACCTTTTTTGAACAACATGAAAGAGAAGTAATCACATGGACCTCACCAGATGGCACACACAGGAATCAAATTGACTACAATTGTGGTAAGAGACAGGGAGAAGCTCAATTACATCAGTCAAAGAAGGTTAGGGGCAGACTATGGAAGAGCCCATCAATCGCTCAGATGCAAGTTCAGGCTGAGGCTGAAGAAAATTAAAATAATTCCACAAAAGCCAAAATATGACCTTGAGTATATACCACATGAATTTAGAGACCATCTTACAGAAAATTTCGATGCATTAGACACTAATGAATAAAGACAAGAACAGTTACAGGATGACATAAAGAACATCATGCATGAAGAAAGCAAGAGGTCATTAAAGTGACAGAAAATAAAGAAAAGACCAAAATGGATGTCAGAAGAGACTCTGGAACTTTTACTTGAGTGTAGAGAAGCTAAAGTGACTGGAAGAAATGATGAAGTAAAAGAACTGAACAGAAAATTCTAAAGGACAGCTCGAGAAGACAAAAATCAAACATTATAGTGAAATATGCAAAATCCTGGAGTTACCAAAAGAAAATAACACACTCAACATTTCTCAAATGAAAAAACTGACAAAAATATCAAGCCTCAGATTGCAATACCAAAGAATTATATGGGCAAAATAGTGAATGATGCAGAAAGCATTAAAAGAAGATGGAAGAAACACAGAATTGCTATACCAAAAAGAATTGGTCAATGCTCAGCCATTTCAAGAGGTAGCATATGATCAAGAACTGATGGTATTGAAGGAAGAAGCCCAAGTTGCTCTGAAGGTACTGGCAAAAAAGCAAGGCTCCAGGAAATCTTTCAACAAACTAGTGGTGCTGTAGGCAATCACTCATTTAGACCAAGAAATTTAGAAGACAGTTACCTGGCCAACCAGTTGGGATAAGATCCATATTAGTGCCCATTCCAAAGAAAGGTGAGCCAATAGAATGTGAAAATCATCAAACAATATGATTAACATCACATGCAAATGAATTTTTTATTTTTAATAATAAATACCATGATTATATAAAAAACATCATTATATATGGACAAAAGCTAAAGAAAGGTTTTCTTGAATGATAGTTATAATAGAATCTGATCTCTAATTTAAAAAAAAAGCTAATCACCCTGAAAATGGGAGAACTAATATATATAAAATTCTGTTAAAGTGAAAACTTAAACATGTGAAAAAGCAAATAAAAATTCTAATCAGATTTATATAGTAGCAGGTTTAGAAGGATATACAAATGATTAACAATGATTACATTTGAGAACACGGTCAGGACATTAAGTTTTATTTGACATATGTCCAAATCTTTTGCTTTATGGTAACTATGTAACATTTTTTTCTCATTCAAAAAGCCAATTCTATACTCTTATTTACTTTTATTTCTTTTTTAAGTTTTTATTGTGAAGTGAGTGATAGTTTACATGGGAGAACATCAGCTTTACACTCATCTTATCATATTTTGTTTCATTGCAATGACTACAATCCCCTCCATGCATCATCATTCAACAGTATTTGCTTCCATTCCCTGTTTTTTTTTTTTTGTTGTTGTTGTTTTTTAATGTACACCAAAGCACTCAGGAATATATAACCATTCAAACAACCAAAGGGCATACCCTGCAAGCCTGCCTCCGGCCGCCAGCACACAGCCCCTCTCCTTCCGTGAGTCTAGAGCTCCTAGCCACTCCATCTCTCCATTTCATCGTCTCTGCCTCCATCTCTGGTGTCACTGCTTTTCTGGATAGGGTCCCACACTCAGCTATTCTCCCCTGATGGTCCCAGGGTCCTCTGCTCCTAGACTGCAAGATCAACCTCTCCCCTCTTTTTGTTACAAAACGTCTACCTTATATTTGGAACAATCGCAATCAATCCTGATAGCAATTATTCACTACTGAACCACAAGAGTCTTATCCCCATGTCCTTTCACCATCCCTGTCTAGACTGGTTGGAAACCACTCAGTGCAGATTCAATCTTCCCCCACATCCTCTGAAACTAAGCTCCCTCTTGAAAACTTGTAAGCAACTCACTTTGTGCCTTTGTAGCAACCCCCCTCCCATTTTGGGTAGCCAATGTCTAAGTTGCCCATCCCTGTCAATCCTGTGTACAGAGGGGGTGAGAATGATCCTTGCTGCGAAGATTCATTCCTTCTTTTAAGCTACTACATCCATAAGTACAGGTCAAGTTCATCATATTGTAGTAGATTATACTTTTTTCCTCTTCTTTCTTTCTCTAATCGAGTTCTGATCATCCAGCCATTGAAGCTAGGTCAAATGGGTACTATCTGCAAGTATGGGCGTTCTTGTGCATTTCCCTTCACTTTATATCAGCTGGACACTTCACTCTCCTCTATAGTCATCTGTGGCTGGCTATTCCCTGTCCATGGCTCAGGAGTCTCCAGGTCTTGCCAGAGTGCTGGCCAACCAGGTATCACTCTAGGTTGACAGGAGTCTATTGAAAATGATTGGACTCAGTCCACATCTTCATTGTTGCTTTCCCCCCACTTCATCTAATGGGTAGATGACAGATCAACATAGTTGCCAGCAAGATTACATACCTGCTCATATATTCCCTTTGAGTTTCAATCTTGGAAGGAATTTGTCCTGAAGGGACTTGATTGCTTGCCTTGATGGCTCCCCAGTGAACAACTTGTTTGTTCTTGTGGTAGTCAATGAGACTGTCATTTTTTGTTTATGAATTTTCCTGCTGGTCTATCTGTTGTTCCAGGCTGGTCTTCTTGTCTTTTCAAGTGGAAATTTCCCACCTCAGAAGATTCTGGATGGGGATCAGGATTCCACCTAAGGTCTTATACACTGCACAGACTCCACAGGAAGCCTTCTTTACTGAACAGGTTCTAGCCTCCCTTTTAGATATTTCAATCAGTTATAGGCTGAAGACAGATTTACAAGCTTTCTATAGTAATGTTTCTGGCTATTCCTTTCTTTCCCCTTTAAGTGTCTATTTTACAATAGTAGGCAAAGGAAACCAAGATTCATAAGACAGTTAAGCATCTTACATTATTTCCCCTCTTTTACCCGTTCTATGCCTCAATTGCTTCCAAGGTTGAGCATACATCACTATGTACCTCTATTCCATTTAGCCCATGCAAACCTGGCTGAATGTTCTCCTATCTACCTTGTTCTTCAATTCCCCTCCCCCTTCTTGTGTATTCCCCTGGCTCAACACCCGAACTATCCTGTGTCTATTCCCTACCCTGTGCTCTACCTTCTTCTCCTTCCCCTCACCCCTCCACCAACCCCTTGTAACCAACAATTTTTTTTCCCTTTTGTTGTTGTT
>NW_006408640.1:3309833-3321810 GCF_000296735.1 Chrysochloris asiatica | reverse complement strand
TTTATTTTATCAGAGATTAGTACTGCCATTCCTGTTTTTTTTTTTTTTTTTTTAAATTGTTATTAGCTTGCATATTTTTTCCCATCCTTTGACTTTTAATCTGTTTTTTGTCTTTGTGTGTAAGATATGTCTCTTGCAGACAGCATATTGAAGGATCTTCTTTTCTTTTCTTATCCATTCTGCCATCCTCTTTATCCCAACTGGTGCATTTAATCTGTTTACATTCAGTGTAATTATCAATAGGTATGGATTAATTGCTGCATTATGTTTGCTTTGTTTTTGTGGTGTTGCTGCTTTCTTTGTTCACTGTGTCTTCCTGTGCTGACATCATGGTTTTTGTGTTCTTCCTTTTGAGTTTCCTCATAGTTTTAATGTTTCCATGTTCTTCTTGGATTTTCATTTTCTTGGTATGCTGTGAAGTGTTAATTTTCTTTGAGGCTACCTTATATTCTGTTAACTTTCCCCTCCATTTTGTGCAGTCTATTTTATCCTGTAATCTACCTAACCTTATCACCATGTGGATCTCTGTTCCTATGTGTTTACCTTATTTTACATTGTAATTGTTTTGTTTATAGACAGACCTCCCAGATTCTCTGAGTTTGTTCTTTTAGTTTTGTTCTATTGTTGATACTTCCATCTGTCAATTTAGTTCTGGGAGGTGCTGCCACATATGTCAATCTCTGGTTGTTGTCTGTTCTTGTTGGTTTTCGGTCCACAGAAATCCCTTTTGGATGTTTTGTAGCACAGGGTTATTTTGGCAAAATCCCTTAGCTTCTGTTTATCCTGGAATGTTTTGATTACACCGTCATATTTGATTGATAGCTTTGCTGGATAAAAGATTCTTGGTTGACAGTTTTTTTTCTTTCAGGGTTTTATATACGTTTCCCCATTGCCTTCTTGCTTGCATGGTTTGTGCTGAGAGATCCAAGCTTAATCTGACTTGCTTGCTTTTGTATGTAATGCTTCTCTTTTCCCTAGCTGCTTTCAGGAGTGTCTCCTTATCTTTGATTTTGGAGAGCTTGATTATTATATATCTTGCTGATTTTCTTTTGGGGTCTATTCTTCTTGGGGTTCATTGAGCTTCTTGAATGTTTATCTTTTCACTTTTCAGGTTGTTAGATAAATTTTCTTCCAGCAGTTCTTTAACTATTTCCTCTGTGGACTTGTGTGATTTTTCCTCTTATGGAATGCTGATAATTCTTAAGTTTTTCCTCTTCATGTTGTCCAACATGAATCTTAGACCTTCTTCAGGTTTTAAAAATTCTTTTTTCTGCTTGCTCTTCTATCTTAGTGGTATTGAGAAATTTGTCTTCCAGCTCTTGTTCTGCCTTCCATCTCTTCTATTCTACTCCTTGGCCCTCTCAGTGTATTGTTTATTTCTGATATTCTATTATTTATCATTTGGACCTCTTTTTGTAGGTTTTGAATTGTTTCCAATGCTGTATCTATATTATTTTATTGTTTCTGTAGTGCTTTCCTGACTTCTTCCTTATTTTTCTCAACTCCATTGTGAAGTGTTTTGAAACATTTTATAATCATTTTTCTGAATTCCTTCTCACGCATTTCCAAGGCCTGCCCTCCTTCCAGAATGTAGTTCAGGTCTACCACTAGGTCATTTATCTCATTTTATCTTGGTCTTGGACATGGTCATCTGTTTTTGCTTCTTTGACATGTTTAGTGTTTATCTGTGGCCTTAACATTTAATTGAGTATGTGTTTTGGTATTTTTTTATGCTTTCTGATTGCCTTCTGGTATATGTGATCAGGATTTGGGCTTCCCTTTTCACTCTTCTTACTGCTTAAATCAGAGTAACTTTCACAGGTGTTGTCTGCCTCCCTGGTATATGGCAGTTGGTATTGGTTCTTGCCTGGAGTTTGGTGTTTTATAGAGTGTGTTTGTAGCTTGACTATATGACAGCAGTTGCTGTATATAGGGAGAGAAAGAGTCTCACAAAGGTAAAAGGGGGAACAAAAAAACAGCAACAGCAAAAAAAAAAAAAAGAAAAAACAAACAAAACAACAGCAACAACAACAACAACAACAAAAACTAGGTTGGATACTATAATCTATAATCCCACAAAATAGAGAGGAGGGAGAGAAGAAAAAGAAAAAATATGTAGCCTAATATGAGTATGATTCAATGTCCTCTTTCAACTTCTTGCCCTCAAGACTGCCCGATAAATTTCAAGATGCAACTGTTGATTGTTATGCTGTACCTCAAGATTTTTAGCCTGTTTTGTTTTTGAATTCTCTTTCCCTCTTCACACCCTTTGTTCTGGCCTTTTCCCTATTAAAAAACAGTTCAGAGCCAGCTTTTGAGCTGCTGCTCTCTTTAAATGCTGAGAATATCTGTGTGCATGCATGGTCGAAGAACCCACCAGTGGTGGGAGTGGGGGTGTCCACTAGCTCAGGCACCTCCTTTAGTCATCAGAATGGAAGTGCGCAAACAGTAGGGGTCAATGAACAGATATTAAAAAAAAAAACAAACAAAAAATCAGAACAAAGCAATACCAACAAAATGTATTGTCCACTTTTGCTCTGAGATTCCTGCTGTTATTACGTGGTGGGTCTGCACCCCGCTTGGTCTTGCCATTTGGTCTCGCCCAAGTTGTCGGCTCTTGGCCTCTGAGCCAGATAGATTCTAAAGCATGAGATTTCTTACTTCCATTGTAAGTTCCACTAGCTATAAGCCTTCAAACTTTAAAAATATTCCTAGATATGTGGTTCAGAGTTTTGGAGCTCTGCCCTGAACCTGCTTAGCCTAGTATTCTGTGGTATGGCTGACCTGAGAACTTCACTGCACCTCTACCCTATCTACCATCAAGCCCCACTCCAATATTTTCTTTTTGATTATGAATGGGACTCCATTCCTCTTCAATTTGTCATTCCAGCCTGGTAAACCATGTGATTGTTAGATTAAAAATGGCCAATATCAGTCCATTTCAACTTACTAATGCCTAGGATATTGATGTTTATGCATTCCATTCCATTTTTAACAATTTCCAATTTTCCTAAATTCATACTTCATACATTCTATGTTCTGATTATTAATGGATGTTTACAGGTGTTTTTCTTCATTTTGAGTTGTGCTACATCAGCAAATGAAAGTCCTGAGAGATTTACTCCATTCACATCATCATGGTCAACTCTATTTTGAGGAGGCAGCTCTTCTCCGGTTGCAGTTTGAGTACCTTTCAACTTGAAGGTGTCATCTTCCAGCACTATATCTGACAGTGTTCTACTTCTAGTCACAAGGTTTTCTGTGACTAAGTATTGGGAAGTAGTCCATTCTCCCTGTTCCTAGTCTGTCTTCATCTGAAACCTCATCTGAAACCTGTCCACCATGGGTGACCCTGCTGGTATTCAAAACACTCATGACATAGCTTCCAGAATCACAGCAACACACAAGCCACCACAGTACAACAAACTGACAGACGAGTGGTGGAATAGTGTAAATCTAGAACTTTAAAATATCAAGTACTTTTCAAGATACAATGGATTACTTTCAATGGGAAAAAATTTAATAAATTATTATTGGATAAACTCAAAGAAAATGAATACACCTTCATATCCAAATAAATAAGAAGAAAATCAGAAATATTTACTAAACATTACAACAATAGCAGTGAAGAAAATGACAAGAAAACACACAAACAAAATGAACTCGGCAAATTTATAGGAAACAAAGAAACTAGCAACACCACAAATTAACACACAACAAAATGACAGCAAGCAGTTCACACCTATAGATAATTACACTGAATGTAAGTGGATTAAATGCAAGAAACAGTAACAGAATGGATAGACAATATGATCATTCAATCTGTTGTCTATAAGAGACACACCTTACACACAAAGGCAAAAATGGACTAAAAAAATCAAAGGATGGAAAAGTATACATCAAGCTAATGGTAATAAAAAATGAGCAGGAGTGGCAATATTAATCTTTGATAAAATAGAGTGTCAGGTCAAAACCAGCATAAGGAAAACATCATATCATGATTAAAGGGTCAATTAAAGAAGAGGACATAACAATAATAAATATGTATGCTCCCAAAGAGTCTCAAAATACACAAATCAGACTCTAATAGACCTGAAGAATAACATAGACAACTCTACAATAATAGTTGTTGTTGTTGTTAAGTACCATCAAGTCAGTTCCTACTCATAGTGATTTGTATAGGGTTTCCAAGGGGACACTGATGAAGAATGCCAATGAAGGATGCTTCATTGGTACTGTGACATGTATGGTGCTGAAACCTGGGAACCATTCACACACTTCCATAACTCCCAGGTAAATTCCCCTCACTCCCCTTACTGCTAGGATGACTGCTGTTTTAGATTACGGTCTGTTACTCTGTCTCTGTAAACCAGGAGCACTCATACTTCATCTGAAACCTAAGTGCAACTGATATCTCTAAGTTGATGTTGCTTTCCTGAGTTCTACTCTTTCCTCTGGTTTCATATTTCTGTTCTCAATTCCACCTTAAGGCAGATAGACATCATTTATATGAGTCTCTGGGCAGGTACTGTAGTCCAAAGATGTTCCCACATGAGTGGTAAGCTAGCCAAGGTGTTGCTGTGTCATCACAATGACGTGTAGACACCTCAGGAAGATTTATTCTTTCAGAACACACTGTGAAAAAGCGAGACTTTGCCACAAGTTGCCACATAAGGTATGGTCCACCAATGCACTCTTGAGTCCTCCTGAGCAGCCCCACAGGGCATCCAGGAAGAACCAAGACATGAAAGAGGGTGGGAATGCATATGAGAGTGACTTCACCTAGGAGTCCCTACCCATAATCACCTTTCCTGAACTGAAACAAAAAAGTCTGAGACCCTCAGCCTTAAAGATGCAGATCTGTGACTCTGTTATTTTGGACCACATGTCTGCTTCCTTGGCCACTGCTGCTCTAAACTGCTGCTTTTTTTCAAACCTTGTCCGCTATTTTTAGGGCTGCTTGGACAGACACTCTGGGAGGGAAATGAATTCAGTTTCTACTGCAGGATTCCTTTGTTTTGGAGAGCTTTACTCAGGGGCTTTGGGAGGACTGTTTTTTTAATGCTTTATTGTGAATTATGTGATAGTTTACATGGGAGGACATCAGCTTCATGTTGATCCTGTCGTATATCGTTTCCTTGCCATGGTTACAATCCCTTCCATGCATCATCGATCAACCAAAGGGTATACCTCGCAAGCCTGCCCCTGTTGTCCACAAACCACCCCTCTCTCTCTCCATGTCCAAAGTCTCCAGCAGCTCCATCTCCCCATGTCATCATCCCTGCCTCCATCCTTGGCATCACTGCTTCTCTGGGTAGGGTTCCGTTCTTTGCTCTTCTCCATTGATGGTCTCAGGGACTTCCGCTCCTAGACTGCAAGGTTAATCACTCCCGTCCCTTTGCCCCAAAACATTCACCTTTACATTTCCAACCCTTACAACCAGTCCTGATAACAATTATTTGCTATTGTATTGCAAGGGACCTATCTGCATCTCCTTTTATCAACCCTGTCTAGGGAGAATGGATACTACTCAGTGGAGATTCTACCTTGCTCCATGCTCTGGATCTATGTTCCCTCTTGAAAGCTTGTAAGCCAGTCACTTCTTGCCTCTGTAGCACCCCCCCGCCACCCCATTCTGGGTAGTCAATGTCCAAGCTACCCATCCCTATCCCCTCCGTGTGCGGTGGAGGTGGAAATGATCATCGCTGTGAAGATTTGCTCACTCTTTTGAGCTATTGCTTCCATAGGTGTTCATCAAATTGAGTCAGATTATTCTTTTTTCCCTCTTCTTTCTTCTTCTGGTTGAGCTCTGATCCTCTAGCCATTAAAGCCAGGTCAAGTGGGTATTATCTGCAAGTTTGGGTGTACTTATGCATGTGCCCTCTCTTCTTATCAGCTGGATGCTTCACTCTCCACTCTATTCATCTGTGGCTATGTGGCTGACTCTGGGTCCAAGAGTCCCCTGGTCTTGGCACATTGCTGGCCAACCAGGTCTCCATCTGGGTTCACAGGAGTCTATTGACCATTGTAGGGCTTAGTCTGTAGCCTTATTGCTGTTTTTCTCTCACTTCCCATTGTCGGTGATGTAGTGGTCATCAATCAGAGCATGCATTCCCATTGAGCCTTAGTCTTAGAAGGGGCTTTGACTTGAGGGAGACCCGACCACTTCACTTGATGGCTCCTGGGCAGTCCACTTGTTTGTTCTTGTAGTAATCAGTTGGCCTGCCTATATTGTTTTGTGTTTTTCTTGTCAGTCTTTCTTTCAGGATATATTTTCTGTTCTTCTGGCCACTCCAGACTGGTCTGCTTGTCCTTTCAAATGGACCATTCCCCTCAGAAGATTCTGGATGCTGTTCAGGATTCCATCTGTGGTCTTGTGTAATGCAGAGGCTCCACAGGAAGCCTCCTTTGCTGGGCACGTTGTATGCCCCTTTTAGGTATTCCAATCAATTAATAGCAGAAGACAGGCTTACAAGCTTTCTATGGTGGTATTTCTGGCTATTCCTTTCTTTCCTCCTCCAGTGTTTATTTTATAGTGGTATGCCAGGGAAACCAAGATTCAACAGACAGTCAAGTATCTTAACATTATTTCCCCCCTTTTATCCATTCAAACCATGTTTCAATCTCTGTATCCCAGAGCCCTGTTGTACCAAGGTTTTGCATGCCTCATTATTTGCCTCTGTCCCACTTCAGTTTCACATTCATCCTATCATGTTTCACTTCATTGCAGTGATTAAAATCCCCTCCATGCCTCATCAAATAACCAAAGGATACACCCCACAGGTCCGCCCCTTGGGGGGACTTTTTGAGACATCTTTGTCTGTGTTTCTAAGTTCAAACTGAATTTGAAGTTCAGTTTAGCCATGACTGGACATTTTGTAAAGTTTGATATTCAGAGAATTTAGCCCAAACATTATATTACAAAATCAGAACAGACATGGGAACACTGACTGGTAGATCTCATTTTGCTATATTGTTTCCTACTCATTGCTGGTGATGGTCTGTATCAACTACTGGAGACACTCAGGGACCCCCAGAAAGGGCACCCTGGCTGGAGACCAAGATTGAAAATTGGTCCTTGGGAAAATAGAGATATAACATCTTTTGGGGGAAGTCCCAGAGGATGCCATAGCTACCGTTAGTTCTGTGAAAGGGAATGCCCTGCCCAGAAACTCTTACTCTCCATAGGTAATGTGGGACAAACACCATCTATTCCGGAAAAACCCCCTTTAGGGTACCTATTAAAAAACTGGAAAAGACTTAATTTTGACACCCTGCTAAAAATAAAAGTCAATATTTTTCTATAAAACTGCTTGGTCTCAATATACCCTGGGGAGCCAAGAGCAGTGGTCAATAAATGGGAGCTTAAATTGCAACAACCTTTTGCAATTAGACCTATTTTGTAGAAGGGAATGAAAGTGGTCAGAGGTCCCCATTGTTCAAGCCTTTATGGCCTTCAGAGAAGACACAGAAAGGTGCTAGGGTTTTGTAGAAATGAGTCTCCTAAAAAAGCCACTGACAATTGTAGTTAAATTAAAAGACATGAGAAGCCAAAATCAAGCCCCAGCATCTATCCCTAGACTACTCACCTCTATCTAGTCTCTTAGCCTTTGCAAGAGGTTTCATGGGCCAGTGGGCAGCTTGTCAAGGTTCATGTACCATTCTCTATGGCAGATTTGAAACCATGCAAGAAGTTAGGGAACTTTTTAGAAAAGCCTACTAAGTTTATTGAAGAGTTTGGACAATTAGTTTTCACTTTTGAACTAACTTGGAAAGACATCCTAGTGGTCCTCTCTAGGTGTTTCATGGTCGATGAGCAAAACCATATCTAGAAGGCTGCCCAAGTATATGGAGATAATTTACACGTTCATCAGTAGACATTACCAGTTGGGAATGTAGCAGTCTTTAGTGCTGATCCCCTGTGGAATTACCAACAGAGACAAACAGGAATAGCTACAAGGAACCATATGTTACTCTGCCTCCTGAAAGGAATGAAACAGATCCAAATTAAGCATGCTGATTTTTCTAAATTGACAAAGTCATTCAAGGGAAAGATGAAAACCCAGCTTTCTTCAGAGAATGTCTGGTTGAGGCTGTCACTAGATATACTAATCTAGACCCAGTTGATCCAAAGTTGTCATAGTTATAAATATTGTTTTATCTGTTGATTGAATCCTGACATCTGTAGAAAATTACAAGAATTACCATAGTTGTCCCCAATCAGGATATGGAGGTGACAGGGAGGGATAATTTTAGCAGCTCAGAACCGAACCACCTCCTCTGACCTGGGCAAGTAGATAGACAACAATTGATTCCATTGTGGAAAGCCTGGACATTATCTCAGGGAGTGTCAAACCCCAATGGAAAAGCAACTGGTCCCTAAAACACCATGCCCTTGATTGGTTAAGTCTGGGCATTAGCCACATAACTGTCCAACATTCCCCAGGAAGAACTGTGAAAATCACAAGATGCTCTTGACTACTAAATAACCTGAGGGTTGATGGGGCCCAGGGTTTATGGTTCCTATACCATCAAGATATCTCATGAGGAGCTGGTAAGTTTATTCAATTCCTTGTTGATACGTAAGTCATTTATTTGTTCTTTAAAACATTTAGCGGTTCTCTCTCCACTTCATCCTGTATGGTTGTTGGCATTAATGAGATTCCTATGAAAAGAAGTAAAACCATGCCCTTGACTTATAATTGGGATGGTATACTCATAACTCACCAATTTCTAATAATTTTCAGAATCCCTATTCCACTCCTAGGCCAAGACTATTAAAACAAATAAACAAACAAACTGTGGGTAGTATTACAATTATACTCAAACAAGGTTATATAGTTAATCCACCTTCCAGCTGGTCCAGATGGGGATGATTCTCCCCTAGACTACAATCAGTAGAACCAGAAGTATGGGCAGGAAATATACCCCAACAGGCCTGAGGAGTAGACCCAATACTCATTAAACATAAGACTGTGGTGGCATTCCCCATGAGAGTCCAATACCCATTATTTCCCAAAGGCATACAGAGATTGAACCAAAGACTTTCAACACAACTTTTCATGCCTTATGAATAACTCCTCATATTACATCAGAAATGAAAGCACGTCAGGATCAGATTATGATTCTTGGTATAATTAGATACAGGGTCTTAACTCTAAAAAATCATCCTTATGTAAGTTCTCTGGCAGGTAGTCACCAATGCCTGGGGTCTACATATCAAAACTAGTCTTAATATTGTACTATCTCACTTTCTAGGCATTCTGATTTTGTTGTTGTTGTTATGTGCTGTGGAATTGGTTCCGACTCATAGCGATCCTGTACAGGGTTTCTAAGGCTGTAAATCTTTACAGGAACAAAAAGCCTCATCTTTCTCCTGCAGAACAGCTGGTAGTTTCGAACTGCTAACCATGAGATTAGCAGCCCGATTCACTACCAGAGCACTCTGCTTTAGATCCTGATAATTCCAGGAATTGGGGCAATTCCTCCTTTTTGTTATGTTTGGAAGGGGGATTATGATTTCTCTACCAAGGTAAGAACAACAGAATTTGGGAATCCTTGTGCCTAAACACAATCCAACTGTGGGGAACCTGTACTCTAGGATTTGTGACCTCTATAATCAGGGAATTCCAAATAGTCCAAGATCTGCGGCCTGTCCTTTCTTCAACTTCATCTGATATACCTTCCCAAAGAAGAAAAAGGGAACTTCTCAATTTCCTAAACCTGGGCATAATCACTCTACATGTGAATAACCATGCAACCATCCAAAATGTTTCATCAATGGTGAAGGAACTGCGGGGAGGATTCTGGATTATCGCTGAGAACCATTTTAAAATTATCAGATTCACTGGCCAATATGGTCATGGACCATCACATAGCCCTGGGCTATCTACTGGCCAAAGAGAGAGGGACTGGCCAAAGAGAAAGTCTGTACACTTGTTAATACAACCTGCTGCACCTACATAAATATATCAGGAGAAGTTGAACTTAAAGTAAAGTACATCCTAGAAAACAGCAAGCAGCTATAAGAACAGAGAAAAGTCCTCACCAAAGATTTATGGTCACAAATAAAAAACCTATCTCCCCCGGTAACCTGGATAAGTCTACTGCTGGGATCCTTAGCTACTATATTACTTCTGTTTATATCTGGGTCCTGTATACTAATTTTATTACCTTCTTTTGTTACCAAAGGGTCTGAAGCTTTTCAAAGACAAATGCTGCTAATCCAAGGGTATGTTCCTAGTCCCCTTATTACAATAGATCAGGCCGGACAAACCTTCTGACAACAGCCTGTGTTGCTGTTGTAGTGCCTTGGGCATCAACAATCAATGTCTCCAGACTGCATCTGCAGCAATATTAACATATAGATAGGAGGTACTAGAAACCCTGCCACCCAATGATGTCCCTTTACATCAGGAAGCAGCTAAGAATGAATTATCATCCATATTCCTGAAACATCAGGGTTTCCTTTCTCTCAGAGGGGAATGTTAGGCAGTTGTTGTTGTTGTGTGCTGTGGAGTCGGTTCCGACTCATAGCGACCCTGCACAGGGTTTCTGAGGCTGTAATTCTTTACAGGAGCAGAAAGCCTCATCTTTCTCCCATGGAACAGCTGGTAGTTTCGAACTGCTGACCTTGCGGTTCACAGCCAGTTAGGCAGTTAGAACAGGGAAAAGGGGCTAACCACAGATCAACCACAGAGAATGCAGGAAACGACCTGACCTGTTAGGAGAATCTAATAAAAGGACAGATTTAAAAGGGAACTTTCCCCAAAATGAGTTGATGTAATGGGAAGGAGTACATCTACCCAGGAAGAAATTAATTATAATTGAAGGGAGTCCTGGTGTGGCACTGTGGGCTAATGCATCAAACTGCAAAGTTATTTGAACTGCAAGGTTGGTGGTTCAAGCTCACCAGCTGCTCCTTGGAAACCCTATTCAGGGTCACTATGGGTTAAAATAGACTCAATGGCACTTAACAACAACAACATTTATAATCGAAAAGTTCAGGGATCCAGAGACAACCATTAGAAGACCTGGAAGCTTCCATAGAGGAAAAACAGTATAGAAAGTATTTAACACTCCTCTCCTTCAGGAGGTGAAAGCCTGTTCTCTTCTGTGAGAACATCTATGATTTAATAAATCTTGCTCAATTAAACCTCTGTCTCTCTGGCTTTTGTTATGTGTGTATTGTGCCTACACCCTGCCTATTCTTTTTGGGGATAACGGGACTGGACCAGGACGCTTAATCTGCATGGTAACACTTAGACTACCTGCCCACGTGGCTGTGACTGTTATCTCCTCTTAAGTCATGTATACCAGCACCCCAAATTTTAGATAACATACATCTGTCAGACATTAAAGGCATGCTTAGGCAAGTTCCCTAAGGACAAGACTGCCCCTCCCTGGTTGATGAGGGGAGTTATAATCTACTTCCAAACAATCTGAGAGAAAAGCCACCACATTGCTGATTAGTGGTCAGAATGAACTCAAAGGGAAGATGAACTAATGCCAAGACTCAAAATGGAGTTAAGGTTCCCACTATAAACAACAGCTTTCCACAAACCAATGTTTTGTTATAGCCTAATAAAGTAACTAAGACAACCACCTTTACCTAACTGATATTTGTGGAATGAAAAATGACATTTCCAACCAATACTTAGATGAACATTTATAGATTTAATTTCATACACTAGAAAAGCAGAAAGGTTTAAACTCATTGATCTTACTTTTTACATTATGAATTTAGAAAAATATAAAGCATTATAGCCAAAATAAGTAGAAAGAATATAAAGATAAGGACAGTAATCAATGAAATAGAAAACAAAGAAGAAATGAAGGCAAAAATCATACTTTGGAAAGTTTTATAAAATTGATAAATCATCCTAAAATATTTTCATATTTATAAATAAGCTTATTTATAAATATTTTCATATTTATAAATAAGCTTATTTATAAATATTTTAATATTTTAGGATGA
>NW_006408640.1:3299104-3306338 GCF_000296735.1 Chrysochloris asiatica | reverse complement strand
GGTGGCCAGGAGCAGACTTGCAGAATGTGCCCTTTGGAGATGTAATTTATTATATATGCCTGAGTGGGTTTTTTTGTTTGTGTGTTTTTTTTTAAAAAGCTAAAGTGGATAAAGAGAAATACTTTTAGCTGATGGTATATGGAGGGCGTTATAATCAATGTAATGAAACAAGTTACATGAATTGTTGAATGTGAAACTGATGATGTGTCCTGTAAACTTTCGCTCAATCCACAATAAAAACCTTAAATTTTAAAAAAAAAAAAAAGGAGGTTCGAGATGGAGGCTCAAATTAATCTCCCTGATGTTGGTGATTCCAGGGTTGGCATAGGGTTCAGAATAAGGACGTTATGTGTAATTCAAATGGGTTCTGAGAATAGGTGGGCAATTCTAGGACCTAATTAACATATAAGTGGAGATGCAGTGTCAAGACATGTTTTTTCAGGGGTGACACCTGAAGCTCACCTAAGGATACCTTTGAAGCTTATTGTGCAAGTCTAAAGGGAGGAGGAGCAGCTGCACTGGGGACCTTATTAGGAACACACAGACCCAGAGCCTGATGGGTCAATAAAGAACAGTAACTGTCAGTTACATTTCTTCGTCTAGTTTTAAGGATCTTCAGTCTTGAAGCTAGATCTTTATGAAAGTCGTGGCTCAGAGCATTGGAGCTTACTGCTAATGAAAGCATGTGCATTGTGGAATTTAAAGCTTGGGGAGCTGAGAGAGACACAGTTGGGTGTCTGAAGCATCAAGATGTTTACAGTTTCTGGGCTATTTATTTGAATGTACCTAGTAAGACATTTTAATAGCCAGAGCAAAACCAGATAGATTAATAATAGAATTATCAATGGAATAACAAGGGACCAGAATCAATGGAAACAGGGAAACAGGAACGTTATCCATGACCACCAATAAGATGAGATTTCTCCAATAGTAGGTGGATGAAGAGGATGACTTATGCTAACAATCTTTTCCAATTTGTGAAGGTTAACTTCCAACTCATGACTAGTGTTTATCCAAATATAACAGGAGGTGTTAGGCACAGATGGCCCCCTTATTTGACTAAAATATAATCAAGAACAGTGTAATGGCCCACGACAACTGCAGCTAGGGAATTTAAGGATGTTTTGTGTGCTTTTATAGCTTGGCTGGAAGTCTTAGAAAGGATGTGAATAGTGTCTTACAATTTTAAAACAGCACCTTGAAGAGTTGCAAGCTAATGGGAAATTCTAAGTATTAAAATGCTAAAGCAAACAGTGTGGTTTCAGTTATGGCAATATTCCTGGTTCCAGATGAATCCCATCCAATTTTATCAGGGTCATCTAAGGAATCAGTTTTAGTATTAGTAAATAAGTATGTGGAATTAGTAGGTGGTCTCAATAGCAGAATGAAGTTATAAGGGATATTAAGGAATTTTTGTGTCTTTACCTCAGTGGGAACCATAATTTTACATTGCTTCTGAATGTTTTTGTTATTATTCAAGGACGTAAAAGCCTCAACATACATCTCATCCCATTTACCTTTCTGAGTGCAAAACAGTTTATATTATGGCCACACAACTTAACAGAGAAATTTCATCTTGCTCTCTTTTCTTCATAGGATCATAACCTATGAATTCCAATTAGTCAGGTTGCATTCTAGTGGACTGTATTTTGATATATCTTATGCGTTCCCTATGTTTGAATTTAGACTGAAAAAAACAAAACAAAAAACCAGTCCCTAGGCTAAAAACCAAAAAACAATAGAAGTACTTAGACCCACAATGACCAGGGCACAGCAGGGATTTCTTATGATCAGAGTAGTATAGCCTTAAACTAGTCAGACTCCTACGAAAATGGCAGTTCTTTTGGATTTGCACTTGTGCCCCCTCAACTGCCCAGATTCTGATGGAAACAACAGTGTTTTGGTGTGGGGTTGAGCACTGAAACTTAAATCACAACCCCTCAGAAGCGCTCAGACACTTGTGTTACCATTTGCACAGCACTCACTGGATCAGATCCTTAGCTAGAGTCTGTTTCTCAGTCTGAAAGACCATGGATCTGGGTGCAGCTCTGGCCATGAAGGTCAGTTCTGTATTCAACTTCTAGAGAATATAACTGATGCTCATTGAAGTGAGGTGGTTGTGCTACTGGCAAGTGGTGATGCTGTTACCTGAAACATGGGGTTTGTGCTCTGGAGTGACTCAGCCCTTGTAAAAGTTAACAGCAATGTCTACACATTCTATTTCCAAGGAAAGGGTTATTTTGAACTTTGAGAGGAACAAAGAAAGCTATAAGGTTTTTTGTTTAATTAGTCTTTTTATCTAACAAAAGTTCTTACAGTAGCTGCAAATTTAATCTTTAACCCAGGGAAGGAGACACTAGTTCCAGGAGACTTTAGTTCTTCATCAAGGCTAACTTCTTTTAGAATGTTATGTTAGAATTTAGCTTTCTCAGCTCTTGGGGTTGGGGATTTTATCTTAATAATAATTTTATATACTGAGTCATCAGCTGAACTATTAATTCCCCAGTAGTTTGTTTTAAATCATACAATTTTCTGGCCATACTTTGAGGTGAGGGTAAGGAGTAGGATCAACCTGGAGAACTACTGTTAAAAAAAGCAGTTTCTAAAACTTGACATAAATTTCAGACGCATGTCAAGACCCTAAGATGGAGTTTAGACTCTGCTTTTACATGTATCAAGTGCCTTTGAGTTTAGACCCCCATACATTTGATTATAGATTGTATTTAAAATCCTTTTGATCACACTTAGATTGATGTGCTTTCCTCTGAGTGGGTTGGCAGATGGCTCCTTTCAGGTGGCTGCTTATTTTATGATAAGCCTTTCTTAAGACCTCAGACACCATACTTTTGATAATGGCACCATCTAATTTATTCATCACACTTTTCTATAGCACCCAATTTTCAGTGATCCATTTAGGAAAAGTTAGTATGGAATGGGGCCACATTAGAGAAACTGCTTTGTTGTTATGCAACAAGGCAACCTTTAAAAGTTGAGGCTCAAGTCCATTGAGTATTGGCAATGCCGCTAGTCATTTCTTCTCTAGTGGTAGATACATTTTTAATTGCATGCACTCAATTAACGACTCTGTATCAATGAGAAAAATGTATTTTTAAACAGCAAAGATTAGTTTAGACTAGGTGGGACCTAGAGTCCTGGTGTGTGATGCGGGTTAATGCGCTAGACAGCAAGGTTAGTTTGAACTGCAAGGTTGGAGGTTCAAGCTCGTCAGTTACTCCTTGGAAATCCTATACAAGATTGCTATGAGTCAGAACCGACTAGACAGCACTTAACAATGACAACAAAGGGTGGTGAGTCCTAGCTCTATCAGTACTCTCTTCCCAGGTCGTGGCTTAAATTCAGTGCATGGTTTAAATCCCACCTACACATTGATGACTCCCAGATTTTTCTCTCCAGTCCTCATCTCTTGCCCTGAATCCTACACTTCTAAATATAATTAACTACTTGAAATCTCCATTTGGATGTCTAATAGTCATCTCATTATAACACATGAAAATGGAAATCATATTCCTCCCACCAAATCCATTCCTTCTATTTGCAGCTCAGATAAGGAAAACACACATAGCCCACCCACTGCTCACACCAAAATATGGAGTCCTCCTGCTCCACATCATATCAGTGGCCAACTTTTTTCACATTATATACATATCTATATATCTATCTATATGTTGTTGTTCTTGTTAAGTGTTGTCAAATTGTTTCCAACTCATAGAGACCCTGTATAGGGTTTCTGAGAAGTCACTGGTGAGTTTGAACCAACAACCTTGTGAGTCAAACTGACCTGCAGACCAGTGCATTCTCCTACAGTGCCACACCAGGACTCCATCTATCTATATATCTATATCTAATTGTTGTTGTTGCTATGTGTCGTGGAGTTGGTTCGACTCATAGCGACCCTGTACAGAGTTTCTGAGGCTGTAAATCTTAACTGGAGCAGAAATCCTCATCTTTCTCCTGTAGAACAGCTGGTACTTTTGAACTGCTGGCAGTCTCAGAAACCCTGTACAGGGCCGCTATGAGTCAGAACCCACTCCATGGCACATAACCACCCCCTACTAAGCGAATGACCCTCAGGCTCTGGGCAGCAGCAGCTGCAACCAGGACAAGGAGGGAGGTGAAATAAAGGAGTCCTGGTTAATGCACTGGACTACAAATGTTGGCGGTTCAAGCTCACCAGTCATTCCTTGAAAACTCTGTACAGGGTCGCTATGGGTTGGACCCAACTCTACAGCACTTAACAACAACAACAAGTGGGGCACTGTAGGATATGCACTGGACTGCGAACCACAAGGTCAGCAGTTCAAACCCACCAACTGCTTCTCAGAAACCCTATACAGGGTTGTTATGAGTCAGAACAGACTCAACAACTTAACAACAATATACATATACTTCTACTGTGCCCACTACCTCAGCCCAAGTTCAAATTGCTATTCTTTCTCTTGGAGTATGCAGTTTTGTTATTGTTATTGTTAAGTACGATTGAGTCAGTTCCGATTCATAGTGACCCTGTATAGGATTTCCAAGGAGCATACCACTGATCTTGTGATGAGCAGTCTAGTGCTTGTCACACAGCTCCACACCTGAAGTGTGCAGTGTTGGTGTGCTGTGGAGTTGGTTCCGACTCATAGTGACCCTGTTAGTACCAGAGCAGAAAGCCTCATCTTTCTCCCATGGACTGGCTGATAGTTTCAAACTGCTGACCTTGAGGTTAACACACCAACTTGTAATCACTACCAGAGCTCCTTGGCAGTATGCAGTATCCTAATCTAAATGGTGGTTCAAGTTTACCAGCTGCTACTCCGAAACCCTATACAGGGTCGCTATGGGTCAGAATCCACTTGATGGCACTTAACAACAGCAATAATCTAAATGATACACAAAGTGGCTGGGATAACTTTTTTTTTTTTTTTAACCTTTTGTTGTTGTTGTTGTTAGGTGCCATCAAGTGGGTTCTGACTCATAGCAACCCTATGCACAACAGAACAAAACACTGCCCAATCCTGTGCCATCCCCACAATTGTTGATATGCTTGACCCACTGCTGCTGCCACTGTGCCAATCCGTCTTGTTGGAGGTCTTCCCCTTTTATGCTGACTCTCCACTTTACCAAGTATGATGTCCTTCTCCAGGGATTGGTCCCCTCTGATAATATGTCTGAAGTATCACTGCTTGATAAAAAAAAAAAAAAGGGGGGGGGAGAGGGTGTTAGTGGAACTTTATAATACAATACAATCTTACAGCTAGACTTATTTTGCAGAAGAGTGCCGAAATGGATGAAATTTCTCACATACAATTCTTTAAGTGTTTATATGAAAATATGCACCCCATTGGCAAGGTTCTTTTCCAAGATAAGGCCAGAAAAGGAAGTCCTTCAAGACTTGTCCTCCAAAGATCCAATCTTGGACAACTGGGGCTTGCGCCCAGTTGCCTTGACTCCCCCTCCCCCATATGTGGGAGGTTCAGCTAAAGACAAGGAAAACCAGAATGCTGAGCCATCAACCTGGAACAACAGGGGACCCACTTCAACAGGGCCTTCCTCTGTCCTGAATCAGCAAGGGACTGTTTTCAGGGAGGGAGTCACTGGATCCTGAGCAGGACCAAACCAATTGATACAGATCCAAACAAGTTTGGATGAACATGGTTAATTGTGAGGACAATGTTGATGCACTACTCTTTTGGTCTCTGACTTTTATAAGTTGGAAACTAAAATAAGCTTACCATAGTGCAAAAATGGTGCAGAGATCATGTCTGACTGCCTCTGGCTTCACAAGGGTGAAGGATGATCTCTATATTCAGGTGGCATAGCTTTTAGAATCACCACAATACACAAGCCACCTCAGTACAACAAACTTACAGACAAGTGGTGGTTTGTTGCATTGTTGTTGTTGTTGTTATGTGCCGTCGAGTTGGGTCCAACCCATATCTACCCTATATAGAGTTCCTGAGGAGCATCTGGTGAGCTTTAACCACCAACCTTGCAGTTCAAACAGCTTTGTAGTCTAGTGCATTAACCCACAGTGCCAGAAGGTCCCGGTCATCTATATTGTCTTCTACTATTCATTAGTTTTTATTACTGTTTGACAGTGTATTTATGCCATGCATCAAAGCTCTAAGTTTGTAGTTATATTTTCTTTGATGACCTTTAAATAGTTCTAAGTTTTTAATCCATATTGATTTTGTTTTTGTATATGGTGGGAGATGTGGGTCTTGTTTTATTCTTCTGCAAAAGGATTTCACCAGAACCATTTGTTGAAGACACTATCTCTTCCTCGTTTAATATGCTTTTGTCTTTTGTCAAAGACCAGTTGACTGTATATGGATGGATTTACTTCTGGATTCTCAACTCTGTCCCATTGATCTATATTTCTTTAATTGTATCAGTACCAGGGTGTTTTGACCACTGTAATTGTGTACTAAATTTTGAAATCAGGAAGCAACGGACCTCCACCTTTGTTCTTTTTCTTACGCAATGCTTTACTTATCTGAGGTCTCCTTTCTTTCCGTATAAAGTTAGTAATCAGTGTTCCATCTCTTGAAAGAATGATGATGAAATCTGGATTGGTATTGTGATATTTCTGTAGATTGTTATGGGAAGTGTTGACATTTTCACAATGTTAAGTCTTTATCTATGAGCAAGGTATATTCTTCCATTTTTGTATAATTCTCTTTTGGTTTCTTATGGTAGTGTTTTGCAATTTTCTTTGTATAGGTCTTTTGTTTCTCTGTTTAGATTTATTCCTAAATATTTCATCTTTTGAGTGGCTATTGTAAATGGTATTATTTTCCAAATTTCCTTTCAGAGCTGTCTTTGTTATTATAGAGGAATCAAACTGATTTTTGTATAATGACTTTTCTTTTAAAGCTTTTATTGTGAATTGAGTGATAGTTTACATGGGAAAATATCAGTGCTGCACTCAACATATCATATTTTGTTTCACTGCAATGATTGTAAGCTGGTGCGCAGGAGGCTGGCTTGCATAATGTGCCCTTTGGTTGTTTAAATGATTATATATTCCTCTGTGTTTGTATGTACATTAAAACAAAACAAAACAACTTAGGGAATAGAAGCAAATACTGTTAATCAATAATGCATGGAGGAGATTGTAATCAATTTTTATTCCATCAATTCCTGGTGCCTTGTTCTTTGCCACTTCTTTCAATGCACTTTGGACTTCCTCTCTGAGTATCATTGGCTCTTGTTCATATGGTATCTCTTG
>NW_006408640.1:3298453-3299004 GCF_000296735.1 Chrysochloris asiatica | reverse complement strand
CCAAAAAAATCTTGCTAAAGAAGGCCAAAGCCAGAGGACTTACACTCCCTGTCCTCAAGACTCACTATAAAGTCATAGTAACAAAGACAGTATAGTACCTAAATGGAGTCAGATAAATCAATGAAAAGGAATAGATCAAGGAAACAGAAATAGTCCCATATTTACATGGATTACTGAGTTTCAACAAATGTTCCAAAGTAATTTAATGGGAGAAAATCTTCTTAATAAAAAAAGTGATGGAAAGTATATATCTATGTGAGAAAAAAAACGTATGGTGCTCTTTACCTCACACCAAACACAAATGCAATTGGAGACTGAAGACATAACCCAATGAGAGTGGGTTCCAACTGGTGTGACACCTCACATCAATTAAGAGACACAAGCCCTTTAAAAAAGAAAAAGTAAACTTGGAAGCTGGTCAAGAAGGAGGTTTGAAAGATGGCTGATCGGGTGGACATATAGCAGAGAGCCCCGCCCACTACAACACAGAATACCCGAACAAGCAGGCTCAGGGGATGGTCCCAGAACTCTGAACCACATATAAAGGAATA
>NW_006408640.1:3293250-3296386 GCF_000296735.1 Chrysochloris asiatica | reverse complement strand
GAGATGGATCAGCCAGGTGGCATCATTGATGGACTCAGGTGTGGCAGCGGTAGTGAGGTTGGCCCAGGATCGAACATTGTTTCGTTCTGCTGTGCATAGGGTCGCTATGAGTCGGTTCCGACTCGATGGCACCTGACAACAACAACAACAACAACGTCTATAAGTATAGATCAAGTTCATCAAATTGTAGCAATTATACTTGCTTCCTTTATCAAATAGCTTTATCTTCCTCTTGTTGAATTCTGATCATCAAGCCATCAAAGCTAGGTCAAATAGCTAGGTCAAATGGGTATTCTCTCTAAGTTTTGGCATTCTTGTGCATCTCCCCCCACTTCTTATCATCTGGATGCTTCACTCTCAGCTCTAGCCCTCCATGGCAAAGTTAGTGTCCATGGGCTCAGGAGTTCCCAAGTCCCCCCAAACTTCAGACCAATGAGCCCTTTATCTTCTCTCTCCCATCTCAAGGTCAACAGGTATGGAATGTGGTCAAACTCAGCCCACATCTTCATTGCTTCCCTTCCTCCACTTCTGCTTGCATGTAGACCAACACAGTCACCAGCAAGCTTACATGCCTGCTTGTGTGTGTCCTTTGAATTTCAGTCTTGGAGGGGGGTTTGTCCTGAAGGGACTTGATTGCTTGCCTTGATGGCTCCCCAGTGAACAACTTGCTTGTTCTTGTAGTAACCAATCATACTGCCAATTTTGTTTTTGATTTTTCCTGCTGGTCTTTCTTTCAAGAAGTATGTTCTGTTCCTCTAGGTGTTCCAGGCTGGTCTGCATGTCCTTTCAAGTGAGAATGTCTTGGATGGGGCTCAGAAGTTTCTGGATGAGGTTCAGGATTCCACCTCAGGTCTTATACACTACAAAATCTACACAAGAAGCCTATTTCACTGGGCAAGTTCTAGAATCTCTTTTAGGTATCCCAATGAGTTATATGCTGAAGATGGGTTTACAAGCTTTCTGTAATCATGTTTCCCAATATTTCTATATCACTCGTGTCTATTTTACAATAGTAGGCAATGGAAACCAATATCCACAAGATAGTCAAGTTTCTTAACATTATTTCCTCTCTTTACCCCTTCAAACTATACCTCGATCCCTGTATCACAGATTCCTGTTGTTCCAAGGTTAAGCATGCATCACTATTTGCCTCTGTTCCATTTAGCCCATGCAAACATGCTTGAGTGTCCCCCTGTCTACCATGTTCATTCACCCCTCCCCTTCTTGTGTGTTGCCCACCCTTCCTTGTATATTGCCCTCCCCAACACGTGAGCTATGGTGTTATGGTGTGACTATACCCTAACCTAACCTGTGATTTACCATCCCCTCCCTACCACCCCTGGAAGCCAACAAAGTTTTTTTTGTTTTTTTGTTTTTTTTCCCCTTTTAGTATGGGTATATTTTCTTAAGCTTTTACCATAATGGTCTTGTGCAATATTTGTCCTTTTGTATAATGATCTTGTACTTTATTACTTTGCTGAATCTTTCAGTGAATTCCAATAATTTTCTTGCATAGTCTTTGGGATTTTCTATATATAGAATAATATCATCTGCAAATAGAAAGAGTTTTACTTCTTTGCCAATTTAGATGCATTTAACTTCCCTTTCTTGTTTTATTGCTTTGGTTAAGACTTCTAACACATTATGAAATAGGAGTGATGATAAAGAACGTTCTTGTCTGGTTCTTGTTCACAAAGGAATGCTTTCATTACTCCATTGAGAGTAATGTTTATGTTTGGATTTGTATATATGATCTTAATTATGTTGAGTAATTTCCCTTTTATTCCTACTTTGTCAAATGCTTTTATTAGGAATGTATGGTCAATTTTGTGAAATGCCTTTTTTTGTATGAATCAATACGATCATGTGGTTTTCCCCCTTTGCTTTGTTTATGCTCTGGATTTTGTTGATTTTTTTTCCCTAAATATTTTACCATCCTTGTATATCTGGTATGAAACCCATTGGTATTCATGTATTATTATTTTTTTATGTGTACTTGAATTTTATTTGCTAGGATCTTGTTGAGAATTTATGCATTTGTGTTTATGAAGGATATTCATCTGTAGTTCTCTTTTTTAGTGAAGTTTTTGCCTGGTTTTGGTATGAGGGTTTTGTTTGCTTCATAAAATGGATTTAGAAATTTTCCATTTTGTCACACATTCTGGAATAATTTGAGTAAAGTTGGTGTTAGCTTTTCTCTGAATGTTTTGTAGAGTGCACCAGTAAATTCATCTGGGTCTGGACATTTTTGTTTAGAGTTTTTGTGTTAATGTGTTAATTTTGGTTCTTTCTTCTTTTTGAATGTGTTCATTTATTGCTATAAATTGCCCTCTAAGCATTGCTTTTGCATGTCCCAAAGGTTTTTGTATGTTGAGTTTGATTATGATATGTCCTGGTGTGATTTTCTTTGAGGTTTATCCTTTTTGGGTTGTGTTTAGCTTATTGAATTATTATCTTCTCATCTTTCATGATGTTAGGGAAATTTTCTTTCCAACAACACTTTGACTATCTTTTCTGTGGTTTTCTTTGTCTCTTCGTGTTCTGGAATTCCAATCACCTGTACGTTATTACTCTTCGTGTTTTCCTACATGAATCTTAGACTTCTGATTTTTTCTTTCTTTTTTTCTGATTGTTCTTCTAGCTTACTAGTATTGAGAGACTTATCTTCAAGCTCATCATTTGGGCTTCCACTGATTCAACTCTATCCTTTGCCCTTTCAATGAATTGTCCATTTCTGAAATCTTAGATTTCAGATTCTGAAATCATCTGGATTTCTATTTACAGATTTTGTATTGTCTCCAATCCTATGTCTATTTGGTTTGATTGCCCCTGTAGTGCTTCCCTGAATTCTTCCTTATTCTCCTTGACCTATCTGTCAATCATTTGGAGGTACTTAAATATCATTCATGAGGAATCTGTACCTGGACCAAGAAGCAGTTGTTTGAACAGAACATGGGAACACTGAATGGCTTAAAATTAAGAAAGGTGTGCGACAAGGGTGTATTCTTTCACCATACTTATTCAACCTGTATGCTGAGAAAATAATATGAGAAGCTGGGTTCTATGAAGAAAAATGTGGCATCAGGATTGGAGGAAGACTCATTTATTACCTGTGATATGCAGATGATACAACCTT
>NW_006408640.1:3291568-3292805 GCF_000296735.1 Chrysochloris asiatica | reverse complement strand
TGGGCTGCCAAAAGAATCAATAGATCCGTTTTGGAAGAAGTGCAGCCAGAGTGCTCCTTAGAGGCCAAGATGGCCAAACTTCGTCTCTCATACTTTGAACATACTGTCAGGAGGGAATAGTGTTTGGAGAAGGATATCATGCTTGGTAAGATGGAGGGTCAGAGAAAAAGAGGAAGACCCCAGGTGGCAGCATTGATGGACTCAAATGTGGCAACAGTAGTGAGGTTGGCCCGGGATCGGACATTGTTTCATTCTGCTATGCATAGGGTTGCTATGAGTCGATTCCAACACGATGGCACCTAACAACAACAACAACAAATATCATTCTCTTGAATTGGTTTTCAGGTTTTTCCAATACCATTATTTCCTCAAAAATGTTTTCTAGCTGTGCCTTGTGGCCATTTATATGAACCATTCTGTCTTGTTTCTTTGTGAACTGAAGTTGCCTGCTGCTTTTAAGACCTTGTGTTGTTGTATTTGTGTTAAGTTGATGATTGTATATTGGTATATTCTGAGGCACTCTCAAACTGTCTTCTGGTTGGTGTGATCAGGAGATGAGGTTGTACACCATTCTCTGGTCACTGTTTGTACAGTTCAGTTCATCATAGATTTATCTGATGTTGGTTGTTTCTGTTGATGCACTGTATAGCAGCTGGTACTGGTTCTTTCCCGATGGCTGGTGTTGTAGAGGGTAGTGTTATGGCTGGGCTGAATGGATTCAATTGCTGTCTCCTGTTGGATTAGTCGAGAAAAGAAAACACACACACAAGGGATAAAGAAAACAAACAAGCAAACAAACAACTGCAATAAAAGAAATTAGTAAAGAAAAAAAAGCAGCAACAGCTGAAAACATAAATACAAAAACCTAGGAGAATATACGAAGTATGAATCTAGGAAAATTGGAAGTAGTCAAAACTGAAATACGGTGGGAGAAGACAAGATGTTGGACTAAGCCAAAAGACTGTATGAACACTCTACAACAAAGATATAGAAAACTAAATGAAACAGATGCAGAAGATAGTTCTGGATCTCAGCTTCAAATGAAGGGATAAAAAAGTGGATTGAATGCTTACTAGGAGAGATAATTGAGCAGACACAGCAAAAAATCAGAGGTTAGTGACATGTGCTGGCCTACAAGATGTGAGGAAGCCATCTTGAGGTTTTGTGAGTGGCTTCATAGACAAGAAAGCATATTGGCATTGCAGAAACATAACTGTGGCTCATGGAGATAAAAGTG
>NW_006408640.1:3274867-3291233 GCF_000296735.1 Chrysochloris asiatica | reverse complement strand
CACTTTTATCTCCATGAGCCACAGTTATGTTTCTGCAATGCCAATATGCTTTCTTGTCTATGAAGCCACTCACAAAACCTCAAGATGGCTTCCTCACATCTTGTAGGCCAGCACATGTCACTAACCTCTGATTTTTTGCTGTGTCTGCTCAATTATCTCTCCTAGTAAGCATTCAATCCACTTTTTTATCCCTTCATTTGAAGCTGAGATCCAGGACTATCTTCTGCATCTGTTTCATTTAGTTTTCTGTATCTTTGTTGTAAAGGGTCCATACAGTCTTTTGGCTTATTCCAACATCTTGTCTCCTCCCACTGTATTTCAGTTTTGACTACTTCCAATTTTCCTAGATTCATACTTTGAATATTCCATATTCCAATTATGAATAGATGTTTTTTTAAACATTTTTTTCTCTCATTTTGAGTTGTGCTATATCAACAAATGAAGGTCCTGAAAGCTTAACACCATCAAACTCTGCTTTGAGGAGGCAGCTCTTCCCCAGTCATATTTTGATTACCTTCTAAGCTGAGAAGTTCATCTTCTATAACTAGATCTAACAATGTTCCACTGCTATTCATAAGGTTTTCAGTGGCTAACCATTCATAAGTGGTCCACCTCCCTTCTTCCAAGTATGTCTTTGCCTGAAAGCTTTGCTAAAACCTGTTAACCATGAATGACCCTACTGATATTTAAAATACTGGTGACGTAACTTCCAGCATCATAGCAACATGCCAGCCATCACAATACAACAAACTGACAGGCAAATGGTGGGGATTGCTTAATAGGAGAGCTAGAAACCTGGTCCTCTAAACCTAAGTGCCCACAGAAGGAGAGAAGTCATATATGGGGGAAAAAATAAGACCCTTCAACCTTCTTAGAATTAGTTGTTAAACCCAGAGGACTACAGCAATGCCTGGTTGATCAACATGACTTTTCTCTCTCAGCGTGCACCTGATATAAGGAAAAAGCTGCATAAAGTTGAGGGGGTCTATGAGTCAATTGCTGGAAGTCATCTTTAAGATGTGTAACAACTGTGACCAAGTGGCTGATCAGAGAGAGAAGCAGAAAATGAGACAGAAAGCAGTCTTTTTAGCAGTGGCACTTGCCCCTACTGAATCAATGAAAGGACAGGCAGGGAAGGATGTGTGGGACCAAACCTTAAGGATGCCACCCCGGAGGTTGCTGTCTCTGGGACCACCCTGTCACTGACAGGGTCCCAACCTGTGTGAGAAATGTGACAAAAGGATCACTGGGAGAGGGAGTATCTGGAGCTAGGTCCAAACTGGGGATGCCTACCTCAATTAAAAACATTGTCCCTGAAAGAGTGGCTAGCTGCTGTCCTACCCAGAAACCTCCAGACATTCCTAGAAGAGAGACTTGAGTAACACTGAAGGTGGGGTGTATTCTCATTGATTTTGTTCTGGACATGGGCCCCACACACATGGTCTGAATACAGCAGATCTTCTCTGGATGATACCCATTATGAGAGTATCAGGTCAGGGCTCTATCCGTTCATTCCTCCAGTCCATCAACTGTGAAGTGGGAAAAGATCTGCTTTACTATGAATTTTTGTATACGCTAGAATGCCTAGTCTCTCTCCTGGGCTGCAACCTGTTTCCAAATTGCTGGGCCCAAGTAAATTTTGGACCATCTAAAATCCTAGTTCAGATTCCCCTGAAGTAGGCCTGCACTTTACAAGCTGCATTAACATTCGATGTTGGGGTGCCACCTAGTGACATTTTCCAGGACATATTTTGCAGTAAATATCAAAGTGCTACCCACCCTGCAACCAGACGAAAACACAAACAGCTGAATTGGTAAGAATCACCATGAAACTTGAGGCCCCTGTGATTAACAAAAAATAATACCCTATCAGCGGGAAGCTTTAAGGGCATTGTTCCACTGGTTTATTAGTACCTAGACTGCTTGCCCCATGTGATTCACCACAGAACACTTCAACCTTGCTATTTGAAGACTGGCACTAAAGATCTGTGCAAGATCGTCAGAAAATTAACCAAACTGTGGAAGGTAATAACATTCAGTTGTAGTTAATCCATATACCTCCTAATAACCATACCCAGACATTTTGCTTGGTTTTCAGTTCTGGATTTAAGGATGCTTTCTTTAGTACCTCCTATCATGATTCTCAGACTTTCTTTGTCTTGAGTCGACTGACCGTAAAACCAGGGTCAAGAGACATTTAACATGGTGTGTCCTTGTATAGAGTTTAAAAAACAACAACAACAACTGCAACTGTATTCAGAGAAATCCTAGCTAAAAACTTATGAGCCCTGACTATAGTTGAGGGGTTATTCTGCAATTGTTGGTGATTATGTGCCATGGAATAGGTTCCAACTCATAGTGATCCTGTGTAGGGTTTCTGAGGCTGCAAATCTTTATGGGAACAGAAAGCCTCATCTTTCTTCCATGAAATGGCTATCATTTCAAACTGCTCACCTTGAGGTTAGCAGTCCAACTCATAACTACTACTCTACCAGAGCTTCTTTATTCTGCAATATGTGGACAATAGTCTCATCCTAGCCAAACCCAGGAGGATTCAGATCATAGCACTGTCCCAGCTCTAAACCATCTTGATGAATGTAGGCATTGAATTTCTAAAAAGAAAGCTCAAAGTTCCAAAGTGCATGAGGTTTCAGATCTCCCAGGGCCAATGGAAGAGTGCAGGATAGGTGACAAGACATAAGAAAAGTGACCCGCCAGGTCTCCAAGGGGCAGCTTTGAGGTTACTTAGGCATGGCTGGAGACACACCCCCTAGAATGGGCCCCCGAGTGCTAATTGGATTTTTTTTTTTTTAGAATATGATACAATTTATTTAAAATTAAATGCACATAAAATAATATTGTGTTTATGGATTCTTAAATTCTTAATGAAGATGTAAATAAAATAAGCAGAAAACGAAACTTGTTGCCACTGAGTAGATTCTGACTCATATTGACCCTGTGGGTTACAGAGTAGAACTTCTCAGTAGGGTTTTCTTGTCTATAGCCTTTAAAGAAGTAGATTGCCAGGCCTTTGTTCTGAAGCATCACTGGGTGGGTTTGAACCACCAATCTTTAGTTTAGTTGTTGTTGTCGCTGTTGTTGAGTGCCGTTGAGTCAATTCCAACCCATAGTGACCCTATAGGGTTTTTGAGGAGCAGCTGGTGAGCTTGTACCACCGACCTTGCAGTTCAAACAGCTTTGAAGTCTGGTGCATTAACCCACAGCGCCACACCTGATTGCAAGCCACTTAAGTCACCCAGAGACTAAATTGCACACAGGGAAGGAAAGACACCAATTAACAGAAGTAATTATCTTCAGGGAGTGAAAGACAACAATGTAATTGCTAGAGGGGCTCTGTTGCTTATGTTCTGACAACGAAAAACCATATATATCAGAAGCAAATTTGTCAAAAGGTGAATTTTTAAAGCAATCATCCATATCAGTGTGGAGTGAGGGAGAAAGAAGGGAGTGGCAGAGAGACGTAGGACTTCTTGTAATGGAAGGCATGCTGAAATTGGAAAGGTGTTTTGTTTTGTTTTGTTTTTTTGAGAGAGAATATGGATTTGAACAGGTACAAAAGACTTTCAAAAAGTTTGTGGGGAAATGGAATTAAAAGAAAATGGAATTTTTCCAAATCTTTGTATGTCCCAAGAGTCCTGATGTGGTGCTGTAGGATAAGCACTGGACTGCTTGCTTGGCAGTTCAAATCCACCAGATGCTCCTCAGAATCCCTACACAGGGTTGCTATGAATTGGAACAGACCCGATGGTACCTATCAACAACAATAATATATGTTGTTGGACTCTGGTGGTAGGATTGATGAGGACTACTTCTTCAGATTCACATTTATATAAGTCCCTACCAGGCGGTAGCATATACAACTACACTAGCAACTTCCCAAGAAACCTGGAAAAAGTAAAAAAGGTAATTAAGAGGACAAGGATGAAAGAAAAGACCAAAGTGGGTGTCAGAAGAGAGTCTGAAACTTGCTCTTCAGCGTAGAGATGCTAGAACAAATGGAAGAAATGAGGAGGTAAAAGATATGAGCAGAAAATCAATGGGCAGCTTGAGAAGACAAAGTCAAATATTATAATGAAATGTGCAAAGATCTGGAGTCAGAAAACCAAGAGAAAAGAACACGCTCAACATTTATCAAGCTGAAAGAACTTAGAAAACCATTCAAGCCTCGACTTGCAATACTGAAGGATACTTTTGGCAAAATGTTGAATGATGCAGAAAGCATCAAAGAAAATGGAAATCATATGCAGACTCGTACCAAAAAGAAATGGTCGATGTTCAACCATTTCAAGAGGTAGCATATGATCAAGTGCCAATGGTACTGAAGGAAGTCCAAGGTGAATTGAAAACATTGCAAAGAACAAGACTCCAGGAATTGATGGAATACAAACTGAAATCTTTCAACAAACTAATGCAGCACTGGAGGCACTCACTCACCTATGCCAAGAAATCTGGAAGAGAGCTACCTGGCTAACTGATTGGAAGAAATCCAGATGTGTGCCCATTCCAAAGAGAGGAGGCCTTAAGGAATGTGGAAATTAATGGACAATATCATTAATATCACATACAAGTAAAATTTCACTAAAGATAATTTTTAAATGGCTGCAGCAGTACATTGATAGGGAATTGCTAGAGGTTCAATCTGAATTAAGACGAGGACGTGGAATGAGGGATATCATTCCTGATGTCAGATGGATCCTGGCCAAAAGCATAGAATACCAGAGAGATGTTTGCCTCTGGTTTATTGACTACGGACTCTTTCAACCTTGTGGATCATGACAAGCTATGCACAACATTGTGAAGAATGAGTGTTGTTGTTGTTAGGTGCCATTGAGTCAGTACTGACTCATAATGACCCTATGCACAACAGAATGAAAAACTGTCCAGTATGGTTCAACTTCACATTGTTGCCACTCTTGAGTTCATTGATGCTGCCATTTTGCCAATCTGTCTTGCTGGGGGTCTCCCTCTTTTTCTCTGACCTTCCACCTTACCAAACATGATATTCTTCTCCAGTGATTGGTCTCTCCTGATAATAAGTCCGAAGTATGAGAGAAAAAGTTTGGCCATCCTGTACTCCAAGGAGCACTCTGGCTGCACTTCTTCCAACACAGATCTGTTGGTTCTTTTGGCAGCCCATTTTGGCACTAACAATATTCTCCTCCAACACCATAACTCAAAAGCATCAATTCTTCTATGGTCTTCCTTATTCACTGCCCAGCTTTCGCATGCATATGAGGTTATTGAAAATACCATGGCTTGGGTCAGGTGCACCTTAGTCCTCAAGCTAACATCTTTGTTCTTCAACACTTTAAAAAGGTCTTGTGCAGCAGATTTGCCTAATGCAATATGTTATTTGATTTCTTGACTGCTGCTTCCATGAGTGTTGATAGCTGATCCCAGAAGAATGAAGTCCTTGACAACTTCAATCTTTTTCCCATTGAAAAGAATGTTGTTTATTGGTCCAGCGGTGAGGATTTTTGTTTTCTTGACATTGAGATGCAATTCATACCGAAGGCTGTGCTCTTTCATATTAATCAGTAAGTATTTTAAGTCCTCATCACATTCAGCAAGCAAGGTTGTATCATCTGCATATCACAGGTTGTTAATGAGTCTTCCTCCAATCTTGATGCCATGTTTTTCTTCACAGAACCCAGCTTCTAGGATTATTTGCTCAGCATACAGTTTGACTAAATATGGTGAAAGAAATACAACCCCGTCGCACACTTTTCTTAATTTTAAACCATTCAGTGTTCCCATGTTCTGTTCGAACGACTGCCTCTTGGTCCAGGTACAGATTCCTTATGATCACCATTAAATATTCAGGAATACTCATAGTTTGTAATGTTGTCCATAGCTTGTCATAAGCCACACAATCGAAAGCCTTTGCATAGTCAATAGGTAAACATATTTCTGGTGTTCTCTGCTTTCAGCCAAGATCCATCTGACACCGGCAATGATATTCCTTGTTCCACGTCTTCTTCTGAATCCAGCTTGAACCTCTGCAAGTTCTCTGTCAATGTATGCTTGCAGCCATTTCTGTATTACCTGTAGTAAAACTTTACTTGCAATGGATATCAGAGATATTGTCTGATGATTTCTGCATCCTGTTGGGTCACCTTTCTTTGGAATGGACACAAATATGTATCTCTTCCAATCAGTTGGCCAGATAGTTGTCTTGCACATTTCTTTGCATAGATGAGTGAGTGCCTCCTGTGCTGCCTCACTTTCTTGAAAGATTTCTATTCTTATTCCATCAATTCCTGCTGCCTTGTTCTTTGCCAGTTCCTTCAATGCGCCTTGGACTTTCTTCTTCAGTATCATTGGCTCTTGATCATATGCTACCTCTTGAAATTGTTTAACACCAGCCATTTCCTTTTGGTAGAGTGATTCTGTGTATTCCTTTCATCTCCTTTTGATGCTTTCTGCATCATTTAGTAATTTTTCCAAAGAATCTTTCAATAACAAAAGTCGAGGTTTTAATTTTTTCTTTGGTTCCCCTGACTTGAGGAATGCTGTGCGTGTTCTACCCTTTTGGTTTTCTGACTCCAGAGCTTTGTGCATTTCGTTGTAATACTTGAATTTTCTTCTTGAGCGGACCTCTGAAATTTTCTGTTCAGCTCTGGTACCTCCTCATTTCTTCCATTTCTTTAGCATTTCTACACTGGAGAGCAAGTTTCAGTGTCTCTTCAGTGACATCCATTTTGATCTTTCCCTTCATTCTTGTCTTCTTATGCTGTTTAAAAAGGTATTTGCAATGAAGAATTAATTGGTCTTGCAAAATTCTATCATGCAATCTCTAGCATCGTTTCTATCACCAAGACCATATTTTCCAGCTACTAATTTCCTTCCTATGTGTTTCCCAACCTTTGCATTCCAGTCACCAGTGATTATCAATACATCTTGTTTGCATATTTGCTCAATTCCAGACTGAAGAAGTTGGTAGAATTCTTCAGTGTCATCATCACTGGCTTTAGTGGTTGGTGCATAAATTTGAATAATAGTGGTATTAACTGGTCTTCTCTGTTGTTGTTGTTATGTGTCGTGGAGTTGGTTTCAACTCATAGCAACCTTGTACAGGGTTTCCGAGGCTGTAAATCATTATGGAAACTGAAAGCCTTATCTTTCTCCCACAGAACAGCTGGTAGTTTTGAACTGCTGACCTTGAGGTTCACAGCCTGATTTGTAACCACTACGCTACCAGAGCTCCTTGGTCTTCTCTGTAGGCACATCTGTATTATTCTATCACAGACAGTGTTGTAACTCATGACTGCTCTTGATATGTTCTTTTTGACAATTAATGCAACACTATTCTTCAATTTGTCATTCCTGGCATAGTAAACCATGAGATTGTCAGACTCAAAATGGCTGATATCAGTCCATTTCAGCTCACTAATACCAGGAACTCAGGTAGTGTAATGGTTACGAATCTGGTTGCGAACCACAAGGTCAGCAGTTTGAAACTACCAGCTGCTCCGCGGGAGAAAGACAAGGCTTTCTGCTCCAGTAAAGATTTACAGCCTCGGAAACCCTGTTCAGGATCACTATGGGTTGGAACCAACTCGACGGCACTTAACAACAACAATGCCTAGGATATTTGTGTTTATACATTCCATTTCATTTTTGATAATTTCCAACTTTTCTAGATTCATATTTCTTATATTCCATGTTCTGATTTTTAGTTGTGCCCCATCAGCAAATGAAGGTCCCAAGAGCTTTACTCCCATGGGCTTTACTCTATTTGCATCATCACGGTCAAATGTACTTTGAGGAGGCAGCTCTTTCCCAATTTGAGTGCCTTCATCCCTGAGGGGCTCATTTTGCGGCACTATTTCAGACAGTGTTTCTCTACTATTCATAAGGTTTTCAGTGACTAAATATTCAGAAGTAGTTCATCACACCTTCTTCCTAGTCTGTCTTCATCTGGAAGTTCATCTGAAGCCTTTCCACCATGGGTGACCCTACTGGCATTTAAAATACTGGTGGCATAGCTTCCAGAATCACAGCAACTAACAATCCACCACAATATGACAAATTCGCAGGCAAGTGGTGGGAATGAGTATTACTGAACACTTAATTGTGCTCATGAGGAACCTGTACAGAGACCAAGAGGCAATCATTTGAACAGAAAAAGGGGGCATTGAATGGTTTAAAATCTGGAAATGTGTGTGCCAGGAATGTATTCTCTTTCACCATATTTATTCAATCTGTGTACTCAACAAATAATCCAAGAAGATGGATTTTATGAAGAGGAACATGGCATCAGGATTAGAGAGAGACTCATTAACAACCTGCCACATGGAAATGATATACCTTTGCTTACTGAAAGCAAAGAGGATTTAAAATATTTACTGATAATTGTTAGCAGGATTAATTGTGATTGTCACAACTGTAATTGTAGAAGATGTATAACTAAAAGTGGGGACTAGTTTATTTTTCATTGCAGGAACAGAGGATCCCAGGACCATCAAGAAGGAAGAGCATGAGTGGAGTGTGAAATCCTACCTAGAAAGGTGACAGCAGAGATGGTGGTAGAGGCGATGGCATGGAGCATCAGCAGTTAAGGACTTTAGGCCCATAGACTGAGAAAGGCTGCATGCAGGAGGCTGGCTTGCAAAATGTGCCCTTTGGAAATTTAGATGACTATGTATTTTTTGTTTTGTATGTGTATATCAAATATTTTTGCATTGTTGATTTGTGAAAAATAAGATGTTAAAGGGAAACCACATATAAATTGTAATCATTTATATGAAACAACATATATAATTGGTTGTAAAAATAAAATACAATTAAAAAGGAAAAAATAAAAGTGGATTTGCCACTTCCCAAAGCTGACCCTCCCAGGAACTTTCCTGGGCATACTCCTTAATGGTCACCTGGCTGTGATGTCATACATACCTTGAGAGCTTCAGATAGTTTGTAATCTTTCCTATCTGCAAATAGTCCCCTCCCAGCTCCTGGTATGGTGCTGTGGGTTAATGCACTGGACTGTAAAGTCAGTTTGAACCCCAAGAACGGTGGTTCAAGCTCAACAGCCACTCCTCAGAAACCCTAAACAGAGTTGCTATGGGTTGGAACTGACTTGAAGGCATTTAACATAACAGCTTCTATAGGTCCGACATTCTTACTTGAAGACTTATGCAACACATTGCTGTTGTCAGTTGTGGTTTGGGGAGGATGCTCCTTTTTTCTCTGTGTCCCATAAAAGGTCACCATGTAGAAGTAGAACTTTGGAAATTCGTTATGGTCTCTATGATTTCCTTCATCTTCAAACAGAATTTTACATCTTTTTTGGTTTGTTGTTGTTGTTATGTGCCGTGGAGTCGGTTCCGACTCATAGCGACCCTGTACAGGAGCAGAAAGCCTCATCTTTCTCCTGCGGAACAACTGGTAGTTTCGAACTTCTGACCTTGTGGTTCGCAGCCCTATTTGTAACCACTACACTACCAGAATTCCTTTAATTTCTCTTTCTTGTCTTATTGTTCTGGCTAAGATTTTCTCTGGCTAAGATGATAAAGGATATCATTGTCTGGTTCTCTTTCAAAAGGGAAATGTGTCCAGTTTCTTTTCATGGAGAGTTGTTTCCAAATATATACCTTTAATTATGTTGAGGAATTTCCCTTCTATTCCTATTTTGTTGAATATTCTTATGAAGAATGGATGTTGAACTTTGTCAAATGTCTTTTCTGCACCAATCAATATGATTGTGTGGTTCTTTCCCTTTGTTTTATTTATGTGGTTGATTACACTAATTGTTTTTCAAATATTGAATCATCTTTGCATACCTGGTTTGAATCCCACTTGGTCATGATGTGTTATTATTTTGATATGTTATTGAATTCTATTGGATTTTGTTGAGATTTTTTGCATCTATGTCAGTGAGGGATGTTGTTGTTGACAAGTACCCTGAGGTGGTTTCAACTCATAGTGACCCTGTATAGGCTTTCAAAGGGGCATCTGGTGGGCTTGAACTGCCAACCTTGCAGTTAGCAGTCTAGTGCTTATCCCACAGAATCACATTAGAAAACCTCATGTAGTCTACTGATCTATAATTTTCTTTTTTTAGTGCTGTCTCTGCCTGGTTTTGGTATGAGTGTTAATGCTTGCTTCATAAAATGTATTCATGAGTTTTCCATCCTTTGTAAGTTCTGGAATAATATGAGTAGAATTGGTATCAGCTTTTCGCAGAATGTTTGGTAGAATTCACTAGTAAAGCCATCTGGGCTTTACTTTTTTTCTTTTCTGTTTTAAAGTTTTCATTGTGTATTGAGTGAACGTTTACAGGGCAGATTATCAATTTACAGTCAACAAATCATACTTCATTTCATTACAATGATTATAATCCCCTCCATGTACAATCAGCTGGCATTATTTATCTCTATATTCCACACACACCCCATTTTTTGATGTACATATATAAAATAAAAATATATATATTCATTTTAATGCCCAGATGGCACAATTTGCAAGCCAGCTCCTGCCCACAGGCCCAAAGCCTTTCTAAGTTCATGGCCTAAAGTTCTCAGCTGCTCTATATCTCTATCCCATCAAGTCTGTCACTGTCACTGCTGTTGCCACTTTTCTGGTTAGGAGCTTATGCTCCATTCATGTTATTCCATCTTGATGTTCCTAGGGTCTTCTGTTTCTGAAATGAGAGATTAACTACTCCCCCCTTTTATAGTTATACATTTTCTACATTTATAGTCGTGGCAATAGCACTTAGTCCTGATAACAATCACAAATGAATTATAAAATCCTATCACATTATCCACTAACCCTTTCACCAGATCCATCTGAAAAAGAGGAAAACTATTCAGTGGGGATTCTATCTTACCCCCCTCATTCTGAAACCAAGCACACACTCTGTCTCTATCAACCCAGTGTACTGAGGAGAAAAGCTTGACCCTTGATATGAAGAATCCTTCCATTTTGTTTGAAATTTTGAACCATTGCATCCATAAGCAAAGGTCTAGTTCCTCAAATTGTAGCAATTTCACTTGCTTCCTGTATCAACTTCCTTATCTTTATCTGGTCAAATTCTGGTCAGCTAGTCATCCAAGCTATGTCAAATGGGTGCTTTCTGAAAGTTTGGGAGTTCTCAAATACCTGTCTCCACTTCAGACCAGCTGACTGCTTCACTCTCAGCTCTAGCTCCCAGTAGCTAGGTCAGTATCCATGTGCTCAGGAGTTCACATGTCTCCCTAAACTTCAGACCATCCAGCACTTCCTCTTTTTCCTTTCATCTCAAAGTCAGCAAGTGTCAATGGAACATGGCCAAACTCAGCCCATGTCTTCATTGCTGCATTTCCTCCATTTCCACTCATAAGTAGACCAGGGTGGTCACCAGTGAGCATACTAAACTACTTGCAGGTTTCCTTTGAGTTTCAGTCTTAAAAGGGGTTTATCCTGGTGGGCTGACTTTTCTTGCCTTGCTGGCCCCAAGGCAAACAATTTGCTTGATATTCTAACAGCCAAACAGTCTATTTTGTTTTCTGTTGGTCTTTCTTTCAAGAAGTATCTTCTGTTCTTCTAGGTGTTCCAGGTTGTTCTGCCTGAGTTTTGAAGTGGGAATGCCTCATCTCAGAAGGTTCTGGGTGGGGCTCAGGATTCCACCTAAGGCTCCCTACTCCACAAAGACTTGGGAAGAAGCTTATTTCCCTGTGCAATTCTAATTTCCCTTTTAGCTCCAATCAGGTATAGACTGAAGATGGGTTTACAAGCGTTTTTTAATCATAATTCCCAATATTCATTTCTATCACACTTAAAGGTCTATTTTATATTAGTCAGCAAGGAAAACAAATATCCACAAGACATTATTTCCTCTCCTTTATCCATTCAGATAATGTCTTAATTCCTGTATCACAGAGCACTGTTGTTCCAAAGTTGTATATACATCACTATTAACATTTATCCCATTTAGCGATGTATATCAACCTAAGTCTTCCCTAACTTCATTGTTCATCTACCATCCTATCCCTGTGTGTGTTTGCCCTCCCCCTGCTTTTATATTGCCCTACCCATCACCTGAACTATCATGTGTCTACCCCTTAACCTGTGAATTACTGTCCCCTCTGTTCCATCCCTAGTAACCATCAAAGAATTTTACTTTCAAGTATAGAAATCTTTTTTTAAGCATTTACAATAATGGTCTTATGCAATATTTGCCCTTTTGTGACTAACTAATTCCACTCAATATGATGTCTTAAGGCTTACCTGTGTTATGAGGTGTTTTGTAGTTTCATCGTTTTTCTTCAAGGTAGCATAGTATTCCATTGTGAGTATGCACCAAAGTTTGTTTATTCATTGTCCTATTGATGGGAACCTTAGGTTATCTCCATATTTTTGTTATTGTAAATAATGCTGCAATGAACTCTGGTGTACATATATCTAACTATTTATGTCCTGGTTCATGTTTCTTGTGGATTTATATCAAATAGAGGAATTGCTGGGTCATAAGGTATTACTATTTCTAACTTTCCGAGGAAGCTGTTTGTCTTCCAAAATGGTTGAACCATTTTACAGTCCCACCAGCAATGTAGAAGGGCTCCAGTCTCTCCACATCCTTGCCAGCATTTCTTGTTTTCTATTTTTTGGAACTTTGTTGTTAATGCTGCTGTGAGATGATATCTCATTGTTGTTTTGCTTTTTCAACTCTCTAGTGGCTAATGGTGGTTATGTGCTGTAGAGTCGGTTCCGACTCATAGAGACCCTGTATAGGATTATTGAGGCTGTAAATGTTTACGGGAGCAGAAAGCCTCATCCTTCTTCCACGAAACAGCTGGTAGTTTTGAACTGCTGATCTTGTGGTTTGCAGCCCAATTCATAACTACTACGTTACCAGAGCTCCTTTTGGCTCTGTGGATTAATGCGCCAGACTGCAAAGCCATTTGAACTGCGAGGTCGGCAGTTCAACTCACCAGTCACTCCTCGGAAACCCTATACAGGGTTGTTATGGATCAGAACCGACTTGACGGCACTAAACAACAACAACAAATGGCTAATGGAGCTTTTCCATTGTGTCTTACAGATGTAGTCAAGTTGATTTCTGTGTATTCCTTCTGGTGAGGTCCATGTGTATAGTCGTCTGTTATGCTGTCTAAAGAAGGTATTTGAAATGAACAAATAATTGGTTTTGCAGAATTCTATCATGTGATGTCCAGCATAATTTCTATCACCAAGGCCATATTTTCCAATTATTGATCCTTCTTCTTTGTTCCCAACCTTTGTATTCCAATCACCAGTAATGATCAATACATCTTGATTGCATGTTTGATCAATTTCAGATTGAAGAAGTTGGTAGAATTCTTCTATTTCATCCTCACTGGCTTTAGTGGTTGGTGCATAAATTTGAATAATAGTGGTATTAACTGGGCTTTCCTGTAGGCGCATGAATATTATCCTATCACAGACATCATTGTACCTCATGACTGATCTTAATATGTTCTTTTTGACAATTAATGCAACATCATTCCTCTTTAATTTGTCATTCCTGGCATAGTAAACCAAGTGGTTGTCAGATTCAAAATGGCCAATATCAGTCCATTTCAGCTCACCAATGCCTACGATATCGATGTTTATGTGTTCCATTTCATTTTTGACAATTTCCAGTTTTCCTAGATTCACACGTCGTACATTCCATGTTCCGATTATTAATCGATGTTTACAACTGTTTCTCTTCATTTTGAGTTGTGCCCCATCAGCAAATTAAGGTATCATGGGCTTTACTCCCATAGCTTTACTCCATTCGTGTTATCACGGTCAACTCTACTTTGAGGAGGCAGCTCTTCCCCAGCCACATTTTGAGCGCCTTCCAACCTGAGGGGCTTATTTTCTGACACTATATCTGACAGTGCCACAGTATGACAAACTGACCAATAAACAACATTCTTATCAACGGAGAAAAGATTGAAGTTGTCACAGACTTCATTCTTCTTGGATCAACTCTCAACATTCATGGAAGCAACAGTCAAGAAATCATTGTATAGGCAAATCTGCTGCACAAGAACTTTTTTAAAGTGTTGAAGAGCAAAGATGTCAGCTTGAAGACTAAGGTGCACCTGACCCAAGCCATGGTATTTTCAATAACCTCACATGCATGTGAAAGCTAGGGCAGTGAATAAGGAAGGCTGTAGAAGAATTGATGCTTTTGGGTTGTGGTGTTGGATGTTAAAAGTGCCATAATGGGCTGCCAAAAGAACCAACAGATCTGTGTTGGAAGAAGTGTAGCCAGAGTGCTCCTTGGAGTGCAGGATGACCAAACTTTGTCTCTCATACTTCAGACATATTGTCAGGAGGGACAGTCACTGGAGAAGGATATCATGTTTGATAAAGTGGAGGGTCAGAGAAAAAGAGGAAGACCCCAGTGAGATGGATTGGCAAAGTAGCAGCATCAATGGGCTCAAGTATGGCAACAATTGTGAGGTTGGCCCAGGATCGGGCAGTATTTCGTTCTGTTGTGCATTTGGTCTCTATGAGTCAGTACCGACTAGATGGCATCTAACACCAACAACAACAGTAGCTAAAGATCGTGAACATTTCCTCAATGTTCATATCCTGTGCCCATTTTATAATTGGGTTATTTGTCTTTTTCTTGTAGAGATGTTGTAGTTTCCTATAAATTTTAGACATTAGTCATTGCAATGATATGTCATTGAAAACAAAACAAAACAAGTGATTTTTTTGCGTATTGATCTTGTACCCTGCCATTTTGCTATATCTTCCAATGAGTTTCAATATTTTTTTTGCTTTGTCTTTTGGATTTTATCACCTGCAAATAGAGAGAGTTTTACCAATTCTTTGCCAATTTGGATGACTTTAATTTCTCTTTCTTGCCTCATAGCTCTGGTTAAGACTTCAATCACAATAGTGAATAGAAGTGGTGATTAAAAGGCATTTCTTCTGGTTCCTGTTCACCAAGAGAATGCTTTCAGTTTTTCTCTGTTGAGAGTGATAATCACTGTTTATGTTGAATATATGCTCTAAATTATATTGATGAGTTGCCCTTCAATCCTACTTTGCTGAGTGGCTTGTTGAATCTTTCTATTGCTTATCTGTTTTCTAATTCATTTATTTCTCCTCTCATTTTTATTATTCCTTTTATTCTGGTGACTGTAGGTTTACTTTGCTGGTCTGTTTCTAATTGTTGGAGATGTTGTGTTAATGTATTGATTTTGGCTCTTTCTACTTTTTGGATGTGTGCCTTTGTTGCTATAAATTGTCTTCTTAGCACTGCTTTTGCTGTGTCCTAGAAGTTTTGGTATGTTGCATTTTCATTCTCATTTATTTCTAGGATTTTTTTTTTTACTTCATTTTTTATTTGTTCTACTACCCAGTAGCTTTTAAGCAGATTGTTATTCAGTTTCCATGTATTTGACTTTATTTCCTTGATCTTCCTATTGTTGATTTCTAATTTTATAGCATTGTGATCTGAGAAGATGCTTTGTAGTATTTTGATGTTTTAAAATTTATTGAGACTTGGTTTGTGGCCTAATACAAGGTTTTATTTAGGAGAATGTTCTATGTGCACTGGTAAAGGATGTGTAGTATTGTGCTATTATTGGGTTGAATGTTCTGTATAAATCCATGAGGTTAAGTTGATTAAGAATGCTCTGTATAAATCCATGAGGTTAAGTTGATTCATTGTGTTGTTTAGTTCTTCTGCATCTTTGTTGAGGTTCTGTCTGGTTGTCCAGTCCTTTTCTAAATGCAGTGTATTAAACTCTCCCACTATTATTGTAGAGTTGTCTATTTCTTTCTTACATTCTATTAGGGAGCTCTGGTAGCGTAGTGGTTATGAGTCGGGCTGACAACCTCAAGGTCAGCAGTTTGAAATTACAGGAGAAAGATGAGGCATTCTGCTCCTGTAAAGATTTTCAGCCTCAGAAACCCTGTGTAGGGTCACTATGAGTCAGAACTGACTTCACAGTATTTAACAACAACAACATTAGGATATGGTTTACTATTTTGGGCCACTTTCATTGGTAGCAGAGATATTTATTATGGTTATGTCCTCTTGTTCACTTGACCCTTTAATCATGAGATAATGCTCTTCTTTGTCACTTATGCTGGTTTTGCCTTATAATCTATTTTTATCAAATATTAATATTGTCACTCCTGTGTGTTTTTTATTGCAATTAGCTTGGTATATTTTTTCCACCCTTTAATTTTCAATCTATTTTTGTCTTTGCATGTAAGGATCCTGTATTCTCTGTCTCTTGACTGTTGCATTTAATCCATTGACATTTAGTGTAATTATTGATTTGTTGTTGTTAGGTGCCATTGAGTCAGTAACAACTCATAGCGACCTTATGCACTGCCCAATCCTGGGCCAACCTCACTACTGTTGCCA
>NW_006408640.1:3258523-3274170 GCF_000296735.1 Chrysochloris asiatica | reverse complement strand
AATGAGTCTTCCTCCAATCCTGATGCCACATTTTTCTTCATAGAACCCAGCTTCTCAGATTGTTTGCTCAGCATACAGGTTGAATAAGTATGGTGAAAGAATACAATCTTGTCCCACACCTTTCCTAATTTTAAACCATTCAGTGTTCTTATGTTCTGTTCAAACAACTGTCTCCTGGTCCAGGTGCAGATTCATCATGTGCACAATTAAGTGTTCTGGAATACTCATACTTCGCAATGTTGTCCATAGCTTGTCATAATCCACACAATCAAAAGCCTTTGTGTAGTCAATAAAGCACAGCAATGATATCCCTCGTTTTACGTCCTCTTCTGAATCTGGCTTGAACCTCTGGAAGTTCTCTGTCAATGTATGCTTGCAGCCGTTTCTCCTATAACATTTTTCTGACTTATTTTCCTAGACTTTTCTGTGAAACATTTGGATGCACCTCAATGTCATTCTCTGAAATTCTTTTTCAGGTAGTTCCATAGGTTCTTCTCCCTCAAAAGCAATTTCTAGCTCTTCCTCATGGTCGTTAATTTGAGTACTTTGTCTTGTTTCTACATGTGAGCAGAAATTTTCTGCTGTTTTTTAGACATGTGTTGTTGTTGTATGTGCATTATTTAGATGAATGTATGTTGGTGTATTCTTAAGCATTCTACAAATGCCTCCTGATAGGTGTGATCAGGAAATGGGATTCTCTATTCATTTTTCATACATTTCAACTCAGAGTGTTTTTTAGCAGGTGTTGGGTGTAGACACTGCTCTGGTGTATAGCAACTGGTATTGGCTTTTGCCAAATTGGTGGGGTTTTAGGGGGTACAATTTTAGCTTGGCTGTATGGCTACAGTTGCTGTCTCCTGTCAGGTCTTACAAAAAGAGAAAGTTCTCCCACAGTATAGAAGGAGGACCAAAAAAAAGAAAGAAAACAAGACTAAAAGTGAAAGTCATAAAACCTCAGAAAAGCACAATAGGAAGATAATAAAACAGGAAAAAGGAAAAAAAAAAGTAAAATAATAAAACACAGACAGGAAGCAACTGCAAGAATAGGAGTAATTCTTTAGCAGCACCTAATGGACTCTTGCCTTTAAAGCTGCCTGAGAAATTTTACTATGTTCCTGCTGTGCTTCTCTGACCTTTTTTTTTTCTTTCCCTCCAGTCTGTTCAACTGTTTCTCCTAGTGAGAGCCAGCCCAGGGCTTGCCAGCCCAGATTTGAAAGAGTGGTTTCCTCCACATTCAATTCTGTGCCCACTTGCGGGAGCAATGTGGTGCAGAACCTTCCCTGGAGGTGTCTACTCATACAGGTCTCACCTCTGGTCACTAGAGAGGAAATGGTTATAATGAAAAAAGAAAATAAGGAAAAAGCAAAACCAAAATAATGCTATCATCTTTGTCTCTGTAATTTGCCAGCAGGTTTCTACAATGGGAGTGCTCACTTGTCTTTCAGTCCTCTCACTCCCATTCAACATGGTTGTGGTGAGACATGTTGGGCACCCTAAATTAGAAGTCACCTCCTTTCTTGTTTCTGTTCCAAATCTTTCAGCTGGTAAGCACTCAATCCCCTTGTTTATCCTTTATCTTATGCTCAGAGTTCTATGGTTGTCTTGAGATTCTATTTCATCCAGTTTTCCATGTTTTTGCTGAAGAGGGTCTGCACAGCCTTTCTGCATAATCCACCATCAAACCCCATCTCTCCCAATAATCTGTTGGGAGTTTTTATTGGTATGATCTATTTCTTATTTTGTTACAGGTTGATTCAAATTTTGTATTTCAGTTTGTGTTAATTTAGGTAAGTTGTGTGTTTTTAGAAATTTGTCCATTTCTTCTAGATTTTTAATCTTGGGGGGTAAAGTTCTTCATGTTCTTGTTGCTGTTAAGTGCTGTTGAGTCAGTTTTGACCCATAGCAACCTGTATAGGACTTACAAAGAGTGACTGATAGGATTGAACTGCTGATTTAGCAGTTCAAACTGATCTTGTGGTCCAGAGCTTATCCTACAGCACCCCATAGGGACTTTAAAATTCTTCATAGTATTCTGTTATTAGCATTTTCATTTCCATTGATTGTGTTGTGATGTCACCAATATTGTTTCTTATTTGTGTTGTTTACATCTTCTCCTTCTTTTACTTTGTTAGATTTGCCAGTAACTTGTTGATTTTACTAATCTTTCAAAGAACCAGCTTCCTGTCTTATCAATTATATTGTTTTTCTGTTTTCTGTTTCTTTTAATTTTGCTCTAATCCTTACAATGTCTTTTCTTTTAGTGGCAGTAGGCTTATTGCTGCTATTTTTCTAATTGTTGAAGATGTGTTAATGTGTTGATTTTGGTTCTTGATACTTTTTGGATGTGTGAGTTTATTGTCATGAATTGCCTTTTGAGCACAACTTTTTCTGTGTTCCATAGGTTTTGGTATGTTGCGGTTTTGTTCTTATTTGATTCAAAGAATTTTTTAATTTAATTTTTTATTTGTTCTATTACCCAGTAGCTTTTTAAGCAGGGTGTTTTAAAATTACTATGTATTTTTTGTTTGTTTTTTCAATTGAGCTTGCTATTGTTGATTTCTAATATTATTGTGTTTTGATCTGAGAAGATCCTTTGTAGTATTTTGTGTGGCCTAACATATGGAATATTCAGGAGAAAGTTCCATGTGCACTGGAAAGAATGTGTATTTTTCTGTTGTTGGGTTAAGTGCTCTACATGTGTTTGAGGTCAAATTGGTTGATTGTGTTGTTTAATTCTTCTGTGCTTTTGTAGACTTTCTTTCTAGTTGTTCTGTCCTTCAATAAAAGTGGTATATTAAAATCTCCTACTATTATTTTGTTGTTTTTGTTGTTGTTCAGTACCATAGAATAGGTTCAGACTCATAGCAAATCAATATAGGGTTTCCGAGGCTTTAGTGATCTTTTCAGGAACAAAAAGCCTCATCATTCTCCCAAGGAGTGTCTGGCAGGCTCAAACTGTGGACCTTGTAGTTCGCAGTTCATTGTTTATTGTCTGGAACAAACAAGCCAGAATAATGTTTCATAGGATCATATTCTTTTTAAGAAATAATGTTGTGTAATCCTGAGTTGCTTATGTCCTCAAAAGGTTGAAGTTGAGTTCACTTCCATACCTGAAGCATGATTAAGGACCATAGTGTTGAGGGTTTCACCAGTCTCTGACTAGTAAGCCTGGTTTTTATGATTTTTAGTTATATTCCACATTTTTCTCCCACTCTATCCAGGACCTTCTTATGCGATTCTTTTTAGAGCAGTAGTAGTAGCCAGGTACTATTTGGTTCTTTCGGTCTCAGGGTTGTGACTCAGATTTATTCTTCAAAACTTAATTATTATAGGTGAGAAAAGAAGAGTTATGGAATCCTCTCTTATACTCTTTATGGCATACAGGGCCATTTCTGATGTGGCTCCTGCCTCTCTAACTTCCTGTTCCTGGCCCCATGCTTTGTGCTTTCTACCCTGGCCTCCTGCCCAATGCTACAGGCACTTCAGTATTTTTACAGTGGATTCACTGTCTGTCCTGTCTTCTAGAAACCTACCCAAGTCTCTTTGTGGGTTGGTCCTAGGTCTTGGCAAAATATCATGTTCTTGGAGGTCTTCCTACCTAATAGTGCCTTCTTGTTCTCTATGTCTGCATCCTGTTACTGTTTTTGGAGTTCATACCACAAAGAATGCACATGTTCTTGCTGATTGCCTGTTTCCCATGGTGGACTTATTCTCATGGAAGCAATGTTCTAGGTTTCTCTCACCCTGCATTCAGCACTTTCCCTGGTGTATGAAGCATGTACTACACACTGGGTTAATGAACCAGTGAGCTCTAGCTTCTCCTTCTCACAATCTCTCCTGCATTTTGCCATGAGGAAGACTCCACTGGTGTACTGTTCTCTTGCTCATAAATAGACAGCTTTGATATTTATAATCCAATGCTGTAGCATCTAGGTCAGGCTTTAAGTTTCTCAGTACATTTTACTATACTTTCCTGGTAGCATTCATCATTGTCCCTGAAACAAACCAACTCATTGTTTTATTGTCTTCTTTGGCCATGGCATTTTTCACAAGGGACTCCTCACACTCTCCTCTTAAGAAACCTGTTGCTTCCAAATGTTTCATTCTGATTTCTTGTCTTCTGAATTACTTTTATTAATCATTTTGGAGGCACTAAAAGTAACATTTTGTGAAAGTGTATGTCTTGCTGTCCCTTAATTGCTTGAAAGTTTTAAGGGACCAAGAATTTGAATTTTGTACTTCTTGCAGTGCCACATGGTGGTGGTAGAGTGCTGTAGAGTCAGTTCTGATGCATAGTGACACTCAAACAGGTTTCAGAGGCTATACATTTTTTATAGGGTCCGAAAGCCTCATCTTTCTCCCATGGAGAGACTGGTAGATGGAATTGCTAACCTTGTGATTTGCAGTCCAATGCATACCCCACTATGCTACCAGAATGCCACATAATACACCTTAGACAAATCTTTTTAAGTAGAATTTTCTGGAAAAAAAGAACAAAACAAAATACATAATTCTCAATAGAATATAAGCTTTACGAGGACAGTTTTTGTTTTTGTTTTTTGGTTTGTTTTTGGTTTTGTTTGTTTGTTTTTTGTTTTACTCTTTCATCTTATGTGCTTGGTGCCTTGAATTAGTAATCTCTAGCCCATCAGTCAATATATGTTTAAGGAATTTGTCTTTTAGAACATGATGGGGAAAATCTACATGAAACTTTCAGAGTTTTTAATTTAGAAAAATACAACATAGAAGTAATGATCCTAACTTGTCCTAGTCAGTAGTTTTGAATTGTTTTGAATGTTATAATTTATCTGATACATTGCATTCTAACAATCTGCTCAAAAATTGATTTACAATTTAATCACAGAAGTAAATGGGAAAATAGTAATTGGATTACAGAAATTTATTTTATAGTCAAACATTTTGGGAAAGAAATACAGAGTGGCAGGTTGTTCAAACATACATGAAAGAGGGGTCATAAGACCTGAGAAAGAGCTCTGAGTCCTGAATTAGGAGGTTAAAGTTTGCAGTCAGTGTTGTGTGTGAGTCACTGACTGTGTAACTTAAGACCAAGAACTTCTCTGGTATTCTCTTATCTACAAACAGGAGGGGTTATATTATGTTCTCTTATTTCTAAAATGTGGGAGTCTACTTCCTGATGACAAAAGCTACCTCTTGAAGGTTCCCCTGGTGCATTGAGGAAAGACCTGGACTGTGATCTGTGAGTCGTAGATTCATGATACGTTGGGATGGCAGGGAGACCTATAAGAAACTGAAGTCCAGCCTTAGGGTGCACGTGCATGGGCAAGAACTGAGGGCAGTCCTTGCTCCCAGCTCCCTGGACTGGCTCACAAAGCTTAGTATACTCAAGTTCAATAATTGGATATAATTTTGATAAGATGTGTCCAGAGCAAGTTTCCAGAGAGCCCTAAGTGTGCCGTTTTGATGTCTAAGGACTGTGCTTGAGGGGGCAGAGACCAGAAAGATTTATCAGTACACCCCCAGCCTGTGTGTGTTTGCGTGTGGACGGGAGTGGGGTAGGAGGGGAGAGGTGCTGACTGGCTCTCCATGGGTCAGGTCTGCTCTGGTGCCATTGTCTAGGTGGCACAGTATGGTCTAGAATGGTCATGGAAACCCAGACTCTCTGAACATGATGATACTAACAAGTCTGGCAATACACAGACTCCTCTTGGTCTGAGGGCAAACCCAGACAGCAAATTTGGCATCCCATTTGTAACTGCCCAAAGCCCTACTGGCATATCACTAACTGTAAACCAGTACTTTGCTTTATCTTTCAGTCTCTTGTAAGGTTTTCATAGTCCACCATTGGGCTCACTGATAAAATTGTATTTCTGAGTCTATAAGCTGATATCTGGAACCTAGGCCTTAAGACTCAACTAGTGAGTCTATATGTACCTGGGTCAAGATTTGGTCTGAAAGATTTCAGGGATGCAATCTTGTGCAGAGTGACATGAAGTTAATGTGCAAAAAAGGGGACAGAAGGAAGATGGTATTTTAACTGATGACTGGTTATACTCCAAATTCATCATTCATTGTATGGTGTTGGGATAGTTACTTACCCAAGATACTTGGACATGAAATTTCTGGGTCTCATTTTCTCTAAAATAGATCATCTTTGGACTTCCTTTTGTCTCTAGTATTCTGTGGTTTAATTTTACAGTTCTGAAATAATACGCAATGGGCTTAAATATAAAAACAATTGTGAAGATGGTGTAGGACCCAGCAGTGATTTGTTCTATTGTGCATAGGGTTGTTATGAATCAGAACTAACACGGTGGCAACTAATAACAACAAAGATAAATTTTTGACCTGACCCTACTCTTTTTGGTTTAGTGACTTGATACTCTTTGCTGGTGGACGGGCCTAAGGAAGAAAGAGAGGTCACAACTATGGCAGCCAAACTATCATATGGAAGCTATTGCCAATGAGTTCAGTTGTCTCTCCAGCTAGGATTCCCTTCATTAAGTAATACTGGTGTACACAAGAAGAAAGCTTTGCATATCCAGAGTACCTGTTTGTCACTGGTGGAATACACTAGCAGATGTGATTGCAAGAGATTCTCAAGCTTATTGTCTAGTGAATCCCCCTTATATCTCACTGAAGGTAACATTTCCCAATATGTCTGTCATTTCCATTTAAAGTTCCTACCTCTTGTGAGTGGGATGTCATCAAATCAGTTCCGACTCATAATGATCCTGTATAGATGTTTCTGAGGCTACAAATATTAATGGGAGCAGAAAACCTCATCTTTTTCCTGTAGGGTGACTGGTGGATTAGAACTTCTGACCTTACAGTTAACAGCCCAACGCATAACCCACTATAGTACCACTGTTGGATATCAACAGTGTAGCCTTTTTCTCTATATCTTGTTAACATAACCAAGTATCTTGAGACTCAAAGCATGTTTTTATTAATCATACTCATCTAATTTTACCAAGACAGTATTTACATTCACATACTACAATTAATAATTAATACCATTAATAATGGGGTCCTGGTATGGTGCTGGACTGCAGGGTTGACAGTTCAAATTCACCAGCCTCTTCCCGGAAACCCTATACAGGGTCAATATGAGTCAGAACTGACCCCACAGCACTTAACAATGACAGCACCACCACTAATAATAACTGTAGTAAGGAGCTCTGGTAGGGTAGTGGTTATGAGAATCGGGCTGCTAACCTCAGGGAAAGCAGTTTGAAACTACCAGCTGTTCCCCAGGAGAAAGATGAGACTTTCTGCTCCTGTAAAGATTTATAGCCTCAGAAACCTGTACAGAGTTGCTATGTGTTGGAACCGATTCCATGGCACATAACAACAACAACAACAACATGATCACATAATTATACCTTTTCATCTACAAAATTTCTAACAGCATAAATTGAAAACACTCATCATTAATCTGATAATTTAATAAACACAACACACAATCTAAGCACTAGATTTTACTCCTGATCAATACTAGCTTTAATAGCCAAAGTCTTGGTTGCAAGAGACAGGAACCCAATTCAAACTTGTTTAAGCAAAAACAAACAAAAAAGAATTTATTGGATTAAATAATTCAAAACTCTTAGATAATGGACTATATGTATCCAGGGGCTCAAACATCATCAAGACATGGTAACTTTTAGTTTCCTTTCTTTCCATACTGGCCTCATTCTAAAAAAAAGCGAAACAAAAATATTACTATCGAGGGTTGGGAATGTAAAGGTAGACATTGTGTAGCAAGAGGAGGAGAGTGATTAACTTTGCAGTCTAGGAACGTTGGTCCCTAGGACCATGAAGGGAGAAGAGCAGAGAGCGGGACTCTACCCAGAGAAGCAGTGATGCCTGAAATGGAGCCAGAGATGATGACGTGGAGAGATGGAGTGGTTGGGGACTTTAGACCCAGAGAGGGAGAGGGGCTGTCTGCTGACGACTGGGGAGCAGGCTTGCAGGATATATACCCTTTGGTTGGTTGATGATGCATGGAGGGGATTGTAACCATGGCAATGAAAGGATATACAATAGGATGAATGAAAAGCTAATGTTCTCCCATGTAAACTATCACATAATTCACAATAAAACATTAAAAAAAACAAACAAACATTACTATCAAGTCAGCTACAATTAATAAGACTTACCTGTTACTCAGGAGTCCTGGTGTGGCGTTGTGGCTTAATGCACTGGACTGCAAAGTCAGTTTGAACCACAAGGTTGGCAATTCAACTCACCAGCCACTTCTCAGAAATACTATACAGGGTCGCTATGGGATGGAACTGACTCTACAGCACTTATCAACAACAACATCAACAACCTGATACTCATGGCTAGAAATGTAATCACAAAGAGAATTATTTTTTTTTTCCTTTCCTTATAATAATTTCAGAAAAAGTTCTGGGAAGTGTTCTGACTGGACAAATATGGACTCACAAAGATTCCCAAATCAATGTTTGTGACCCCAAAGATAAAAAGCACTTTGATTGGCTGGGGCTGGGTCCTATACCCATTTCCAGAGCTGGTTCGAAGGCTTGCTTACCTGAAACACCAGGATGGAGAATAGGCGAGGGGTGGAGCCCCAAGTAGATGTTGGGCAGACAAAATAGTTATATTCACTACACTAGTACATGTACAGTTATGGAATGAATGAAGAACTACCACAATGCCGATGCCTCTTCCAGATTCCCTGAAGTCCCTGGAAGGAGTGATACTCTGGAGAAGCTGGACAGTTCTTATGATACATTGTTGTAGATAATAGCTCCTTGCATGGTGTCTCAAGAAGGCAGAAATGCCCCATGTTTCAGGCACGGATGTCTAACATTTTGTAGCCCTTAATATGACTTCTCCACTGACTTTCTGAATTGCTGACTTTGCTCCATCAGTTCCCATAATGGGTGTGCTGAGACTAATTAACCTAGTTAACAATAATTTCTTACTGAGGTTATTGCCTTTTCCTATAAATGTTCATGGACAGGATTTGGCACAGCACCTTGGCCCCAAGGTCTGCTGACTGAAATGTCAAGAAAGCACTGTGGTACTCAAGCCTGAAACCCTGGGTTCAGATTTTAGATCTCCATTTTCACAGGCTTGACAATACAGGCCTAGTCATTTCATTTTACTTTTCTAATTGGTAAAATGGGTGACACTCTTAGTTTATTCTAACTCAGAGGCTTTTGTGGGGATCAAATGAGATTATGCATGGGACAATACTCATTATTGCTTTAATGAAATGCAAATAGTTACACAACTATAGGCTTGTTGTTGTTGTGTACCATGGAGTTGGTTCCGACCCATAGTGACCCCTATACAGGGTTTCTGAGGCTGTAAATCTTTATGGGAGCAGAAAGCCTCATCTTTCTCCCATGGAGCAGCTGGTAATTTCTAACTGCTGACCTTAAGGTTTGCAGCCCGATTCATAACCACTACGCTGCCAGAGCTCCTTGAAAATTCAAAATTCAAAATTTTGAAAATTTTGAAAATTCAAAATTTTGAAAATTCAAAATTTTGAAAATTCAAAATTCAAAATTCAAAAATTTATACGGATCATGTCCCATGTAAACTTCCCGTAAATGTTTGTTCCTTACTGTTAGTTGCCCTTGAGTCAATTCTGACTCGCGGTGATTCCACCTGTGCGCCATTGGGTTTTCAATTTTTTTGTAAGCAGATCACCAGAACTATTTTTGGAGTCACCTCTGGGTAGGTTTGAACCATCACCTTTGCTTAAGTGAATGAATGTGTTTTAATTGTTTTGTGTACTTAATAAAGCTCATATTTATGCTCAACCAAGATATAACTATCAATTTTGCTGCCATCACAGGTTACACCATTATAATTCTGAGTGAGGTATAAAGTGGCACAAGGAAGAGAAGGGGAACACCATAGTGAGGATTAAGGACCCTGGGGGCACTAATCTGAGAGATTTTGGACATAAAAATGCTTGATTATAAGCACCCCACAATTTGTAACCCCTGTAACTGGTGAGGAGCATACCCTTGTGTGCTCTAGTAGCAAGGTGATGATACTGGGTTCTAACACACAGAGGTAGATTCCAATCACATCATCATTTCCTCCATTTTTTTCTTAAGCAAAATAAACTCTGGAGTTAACAATCTATCCCAAAAGGCAATCTGAGTATCACAACTGCAGCTTGACATTGGGGTGGCGGTGGTGTCAGTACAATTCTTTGGGATACGGATCATGTCCCATTAAAACTCCAGATTCTGGGCACTTATGTCTGTGTTACTGAGAACACGATTATTATTACTTAATTAAACAAAAAAGGAAGGATAGTTTTGTTTTTTCTAAACAACAACTTTGTATTGTGAATTGAGTGGAAGTTTTCAGAGCAGATCATCAGTTTTATACTCAACAAATCATACACTTTGTTTCATCTCAATGATTGCAATCCCCTCCATGCAACATCAAGTTTCCTACTTCCTCCCTGTGTTTCTTTTTCCTTTCCTCCTCCTTTTCTAAACCTTTTGAATTTTGTCCTTGGGTCAATGCTGCCCTTTTGATCTTGAATTGTTGACCATTCTCTGATGTGCATATCTCACTAAAATTTTCCCTTCTACATACCTATCACTTGGCTGAAAATTGAGTTACAGGGGTGAGTTCAGTTCCAGACCTGAAGGGTGATGAAGACAATATAGCTTCGGTGTTCTCCAGTTTCTGTCTGACCAATAAGCCTGGTCTTTTGTATGAATTTGAATTGTGTTTCACATTGTTTCCCACTCTACCTAGACCCTTCTAATGTGATCCCTTTTAGAGCAGTAGGCAGTGGTATTCAGACACCTTCTAGTTCTGGTCTCAGGGTCATGAAGACTTGATATTCAAGTGGTTCATTAGTCCACTAGACTTTGTTTCTAAGCATCTTCAATTTTCATCACGCTTCTTTCCTCTGGACAGGGAGAGACCAATAGCTGCACCTCAGATGGCCACTCATGAGCTTTTAAGATCCCAGTTTCAATTCACCAAAGTGGGATATAGAACATTGTCTCTGTGGACTGTGTTATGACCAATGCCCAAGGGGACCCCCCAAGACAATGGACCTGAGTCCAGGGTCCAAGGAAGGACATTTTGAAGGAGTTTTCCTTTCATCTTGAAATTTTATAGTTTGAATTGTAATTCAGTTGTCCACCTTGCTTTCCATCCTTCTGTAAAACAATGGGGGTGGTGGTGGTGGAAATCCTTACTTTTGTAAAGAAAGTATTAGTCTGAATGACAATCAGATATATAATCAATCTGAGAAAAATCTTTCAACATTCCCTAACAGAGAGGCAGAGAGAAGATATTGCATATATCTGTGCAGCTGTATAGTTAACAATTTCTACTCTAGAGAAGCCATTATTTCCTTTAGGGTGAAGAAATGTGTATACATGTGAATAAATAAAATGTAACCAGGTGGGGCCTCACACCCTAAAATGACAAGTCATAGTTCAAAGCCAATTAGCAGAAGTATGTTATTTGTTTCACAAAGAGCTTTAAGAAAGCTTGAGCTAGTTAACAAACATTTAAAAATTGGGACATTTCATACAAAAATGCGTGCTTCTAACTTCCGTTAAAAAGCAGAAGAGCAGCCCTGATGTGGGAAGAACTGACTAGAGCTGAGCGCCTGCCCAATTGGCAGAGGGCCTCTCCTTTGCTTCACTGCTGTTGGCCACCGGTTTGATCCCCTGGTATCTCCTGCCTGACTCTCGCAGTTATTTGAATTTGTGTCCCTTGCTGAGATCTTCCCAGAAAGAAGTAGTTAAAAAAACAAGGAAAAGTTAGGAGAACTTTTAAAGGTGAACATTCATGAGGAAGGATGTCTGAAAATAATCTCATTAGCTATAACGGGAATTGAAACTTTAATTGTAAATTTAACTTCTCTTTGTTGATTTCGCATGTTTAAAGTCCTTAAGAAAATATCAGCTTTTTAAAGACGGGTTGAGGTTTTTTTTTTTTTTTTTAAAAAAAGAAAAGCAAAAAGGAGGGAAGGTGGGAGGCAGAAAGAGCGAAAAGAGAGAGAGAAAGAACTGTCTTGAGAGGGAAAGAGTAAAATTTTCCTCATTGCAGATGCCCAGACAATGAGAAGGGGTTTGTTTTAATAAGAATTCAGGAGTTAAACTAAACCGTTCAAGGAAGCTTCGTCTTCCTTGTTCCTTGTTAAGTCCGTTTTACTTTATTCATATCTGTCTGAGAAAAGAAGGTGGTTGTTGGAGTATGGGGCTAAGAGAAGGCAAACCCTAAGAAGTTAATAAAATTGTAGAAGAAAGGACATAAGAAGTTCCTTTGTTTCTTATCCTTAGGAGAACTTTGAGGGGTGTTTTTGTTGTTGTTGGTTGAAAGCTTCTAAAACCCTTATGGAAAGAAAGGCATTCACAGTGCAGTTTGAGAATTTACTTCCTGCTTGGAGTGTAAAGGTTTACTATGACTCTCTGTTCAGGTTGATATTGTTAAGTGATGTTGAGTCGGTTCCGACTTACAGCGACTCTGTATAGTATTTCAAAGAAGCGGCTGGTGAATTTGAACCTCCGACCTTATGGTTCAAGCTAACTTTGCGGTCTAGTGCACTATCCCACAGTGCCACATGGGCTTGAAATCATTTTAGGATCAGGCTTAGCATTATTGGGTACTTCGTGACTATTCCTAAACTATAATTTACTGCCAGCGTTCTTTCACGACATCCTAAATGTGACGCTGTGCGATAAAGCACTGGGCCGCAGCGCTGGTTTGAAGCACAAGGTCGGCGGTTCAAACTCACCACTGTGAGTCAGAACCAACTTGACAGCACATAACAACACCAATCGCGCGCCCATTTTCCTTGTCAGAGGGCAGAGGCGCCCTCATCAGGGTGTTAAATTGGGGAACCTGGCAAGGCTTCCAGGCTCTTCTGCTCCAACCTGCTGCCCCCTTCAGGGTAGACCTAGAGTGACAGTGCTTCGGAACAATCGCTCAAACTGAATTCTAAAGTGAATAAGGAAGAAACTGACTTTAACCATTTTTAAAATTTGATGTTTAGGAGGCTCCACATGCATTCCTTTCACTTCCTAGCTCTCCCCTAAGTAAATCCTTGTCATGTGTTTCTTCTAGATCTTTTTCTCACCAAAGGTTCTTGGAAGTCCCTTCAAATTCACTCCTTTCATTTCCTGACTCATTTCTCGAAATCTCCTCCGCTTTCACTTTTTTTTTTCCCTAAAGTTTTTTTATTGTGAATTGATTGATAGTTTACATGGGGAAACATCAGTTTTACACTCATCCTATCGTATTTGTTTCATTGCAATGACTACAATTGTATTCGTTTTATTGCAATGATTACAATCCCCTGCATGTTACATCATTCAACAGTATTTGCTTCTATTCTGTTTTTTTTTTTTTTTTTTTTGGGGGGGGGATGTGCACCAAAACACTTAGAAATATACAATAATTCAAACAGCCAAAGGGCCTGCCCCCCAGCCACCAGCACACATCTTCTTCACCCTCCTTGAGTCTAGAGTCCTCTGCTGCTTGCTCCATCTCTCCATGTCTTCATCTGTCTCCATCTCTGGTGTCTCGCTGCTTCTCTGGGTAGGGTCCCACACTCCGCTCCCATTCTTCTCCCTTGATGGTCCCAGGGTCCTCCACTTCCAGACTATAAGATCGACCACTCATGCCTTTTTGCTACAAAACTTCTACCTTTACAGTTGTGACAATTGCAATTAGTCATGATAACAATTATTCACTACTAAATCATGAGAGTCTTGTCCCCATTTCCTTTCACTAGACCTGTCTAGACAGGATAAAAACTACTCAGTGGGGATTCTACCATGCCCCGCACACTCTGAATCTAAACTCCCTCTTGAAAATTTGGAAGCCAGTCACTTCGTGCTTTTATAGCCACCACCACCCCTCATTTTAGGTAGCCAATGTCTAAGCTACCCATCCCTATCAGCCCTGTGTACAGAGGGGATGGGAATTATCCTTGCTGTAAAGATTCGTTCCCTCTCAGATGGTATTTTGAGATACTACATCCATAAGTATAGATCAAGTTCATCAGATACTGTACATATATATGTATTTTTTTTAAGTTTTTTATTGTGGATTGAGTGAAAGTTTACAGGGCATATCAACAGTTTTACATTCAACAAATCATATACCTTGCTTCATTATATTGATTATAATCCCCTCCATGTACCATCAGTTAACAGTATTTCTCTCTATCCACTTTAGCTTTTTTTAAAAAAACAAACAGAAAAACCCATTCAGGCATATATAATAATTTATATCTCCAAAGGGCACATTCTGCTCCTGGCCACCAGCTCTTAGTCCTTCTCTTCTTAGTCCATGAATCTAGAGTCCTCAGCCGCTCCCCCTCTCCATGTCCCCATCTCTGCCTCCATCTCTGGAGCTGCTGCTTCTCTGGGTAAGGTCCCACATTCTGCTTGTGCGTTCCTCTCTAGAGTCCTCTGTTTATGGATTGTAAGATAAACCACTCTCCCCTTTTTTGTTAAAAAACTTCTACATTTATAATTGTGACAGTCGTGATTAGTCATGATAACGATTATTCACTATCGAATCTTACAAATCTTATCCCCCATCTCCTTTCACCAGACCCATCTAGACAAGATGACAGCTATTCAGTGGGGACACTTTTGTTCCCCCCATACTCTTAAACTAAACTCCTTCTTGAAACCTTGTGAGCCAGTCACTTTGTGCCTTTATTGTCCCCTCATTTTAGGTAGCCAGTGTCTAAGTTACCAGTTCCTATCTACCCTGTGCACAGAGGGGATAGCACTGATACTTGATGTGAAGACTCTTTCCCTCTCTGTTGGTATTTAGAGTAACTACTGCTGGGTATAGGTCAGATTCATCATGAAGATGTATCTTCTGTCACTGTAGCTGTTCCAGTCTGCTTGTCATTTCTAGTGGGAATGTTTCACCTCATAAGGTTCTGGATGAGACTCAGGATTCCATCTAAGGTCCTATACTCTGTAAAGGCTTTGCATGAGGCCTATTTCACTGGACAAGTTGTAGAACCCCTTTTAGGTATTCCAATCAGTTATAGGCTGAAGATGGGCTTTCAAGTTTTCTCTAATCATGTTTCCCAACATTCCTTTTTATTCCACTCAAGTGTCTATTTTACAATAGTAGGCAAGGGAAACTAATATTCATAAGGCAGTCAAGGATTTTAGCATTATTTCCCCTCTTCTAGCTATACCTAAAGGAGCTCTGGTAGCATAATGGTTACGAATCGGGCTGCGAACCTCAGGGTCAGCAGTTCGAAACTACCAGCTGTTCCACGGGAGAAAGATGAGGTATTCTGCTCCTGTAAAGATTTAAAGCCTTGGAAACCCTGTACAGGGTCGCTGTGAATCAGAACCGACTCCATGGCACATAACAACAAGCTATACCTAAATCCCTGTATCCCAGAGCCCTGTTGTTCCAAGGTTGAGTATCCATCATTATTTACCTCTGTCCCACTAGGCCATGCAAACTTGTCTCAGTGTCCCCCTATCTATCATGTTCTTCTGCCTCCTCCCGCTTCTTGTATTGCCCTCCTCAACAACCAAAATAAACCCCCCACCCCAACCCCATTGTGATTACCTTATATTTCATTAGTTCTTCCCTCCATTTAAGACAGTCTATTTTATCCAGTAATCTACCTGACCTTCCCACCACCTGGATCTCTGTTC